>NC_137466.1:88144795-88459399 GCF_964235325.1 Thermobia domestica
ATGGTGTTTGTCCACTACAAAGTCCACGCGGCGCGAGCTGGGATCGAACCAGGGACTCCCCAAGCACCAGAGGTGAACGCTTTACCACTGAGCCACCGCGACCCTGCACTTTCGATTTGAATAGAGAGTTAAAGAAGAAGACGGAAACTATTCCTCGGAAGCTGAATCGATTACAGAAACTTCATCTGGATATCTCTTACCGTTTTTGCTCAATTAAAACTCAGTATTGAAGCCGGAAGTAGTAATAAATTTGAACCATTTCGGTTTTGGTAAAATGTTGCAGATGGTAATGTTATGTTGTGTTGGGACGCCGAATCGTTTGCAAACAAACGCTTATAGCTATATATTACCTTTTCTGTTTTATGGCGATAAATGTTAAATCGGAAATGTCTAAATCAAAACATCCGGTTTGAGCACAGGATTAACTGAGGAGATGGAACCTATTCTTGGGACACTAAATCTATTACAAAAAACACACTTCTCGATATCTCTTATCGTTTTTATTCTATGATAATAAAATGATAAAACCGGTAATGACAATTTGAATCACTTCCGGTTTGAATACAGCTTCAACAAAGGAGATGAAATATATTCATGGGAAGATGAACCGATTGCAAAAATTGCATCTCGATATCTCTTAGAGTTTTTGTTAAATGGAAATCAGCATTGAAAAACCGGAAGTAATAGTAAGTTTAAATCATTTCTGGATTTGGTAGAGTATTGCGGATCGTCATATTATGTTGTTTTGAGACGCTGAATCGTTTGTAAGAAACAGCATCTCGCTCTCTCTTACCGTTTTCTTTCTATGGTGATAAATGTTGATACAGGAAATGGTTATTTTGAACCAGTGTGGAAATTAGATAATTTCTATTGCGGGGGGGGGGGATAAAATAAGGCCAACAGGACTTACAGTCTGAAGATGCAATAATTCAAAATGAGACAATAATGCCTTATCCCCCACCATGAGCGTCTCTGGCAAGTTAAAATTAGGAGGATGGGGACGACTAGAATGCTACTAGACCCCAACTGAATTACGTCAAAATGATCAGTAAATGGTAATTTACTTGAATTATGAGCTAACTGGACCATTATACAACATTTACCAATATAATCAATCGATAGGCTAAGCACGACGTATTTCCGCCAGTATTTGTTGTTCATTTGTTTCCGATGGGTTCCAAAGTGTGAGTTGCATATGGAACTTGCAATGATTATATTTTACCTTGACTTATAAATACTATAATGAAAGAGAGAATTACATTTTATTTTTTAAGTTTCTGAAAGAGGGAACTTTGAAGTTAAAATAGATCAAAGATAAGTAAAGGAGGATACCTTATTTGCATGAAAAGAAAATGGAAAATCCACCAGTTTATGTTTTCTGTAAGTACCAGGCGTATTGTTTGGAACGAAAATGTGAGTTTTAGATCCTTACATTTACGTTTAGTGCAGAAGTAACAAAATCACTTAACTCACCCATTCACCGTAATTTTCTCCCATTACTGCTACAAATTTAAGTTTACATACAATATGAGTTTTAGATAACTCCTTTCCCTCGTCATAGGATTTATATTCTAAATACTATCCAATCCATTAATGTATTCTTTCTCTACCTTCCATCTTTCCTTCTATCATACCTCCTATATGTCATTCGGAATATAATTTATTCTTCAGCAATATCTTAATATTTTCTTAATTACTTCTATTTATATTAATTTTTTCCATTATTCCAAATGTACCTCATTGGTTCATTGTTCCAAATTTTACGTTCACCTTAAAGTACGAATTTCCAGTACTTGAGTGTTTTGTGCTGTCTTCTCGTAATGTAACGTTTCTGCTTCTTACTCCGTAATACTCTTCACCCCAGTCCTTTCTATAACTCTTTATTCAGTGAACCACATAGTAGGTATGCTTTTCATCACAATCATCTTAAGGGTTTTTGACCATTTCCCCCGCCGTTTCTATTTAAAGTTTACATTTTACAACTACGTTAATAATATTTCTCATATTTATTTTCATCTTATTATTTTCAGAGCCTTTCCTTATGTTCTCTGGCTTCATGTTAATTTTTGATTCAAATTCTGTGGTAACGACCATTTCATCATTAATCCTTCTACCTAACATAATCAATATGTTTCCCAATCAAACTCTCTTGAAATATTTGTCTAGATAGTACTCGTAAATGATGTTACTGGAAGATGAAATTTTTATCAAATGCATCTTTCCATTTCGTAATCCTATATCATTTGCAGTATTCCAACTTTAAATACTTGGTTCATATGTAAGTTTTTTTTTCGAAATGTTGATATTTTATCCTAAGCTTCTTTAGTACCTGTATTCGAGTCACTTGCTGGAATTCTATGTTCTGTGATATATTGTATATCTGGAGAGACTGTAGTGGCAAGGCAAATGAAATATTGTGTTCAGTGATGAGAGTAGCTTTTGTTTTCAATACCTTGCAGGTGAACGAAAAAATCCAGCGTGTATCCACTTGTCGTATCGGACAAACACTTAACTTTCTGGTATTTAGTAAGAGAGGGGGCGCTACATATTTGCCTTTCTTAAGGGAAATATCACTATTATAATATATCTAATATATGACAACACATATAAATTCATTTATTCTACTTGTCTGTACTTTTTCCATATAGAGCAGCATTGGTCAATTTCATCTCCTAAACAAAATATTGGGGGGACACGTGGGAGGAAACTCACGCATACGGTGTTTGTGAACCACAAAGAATATATTGGTAGAATATAGCATGATTATATGCTTCGTTTCCTCCCGTTTCCTCCCTTTCTTCATTCCACCATTTCATTCATTTACCGTGGCTAACTTCAACCGGAAACAATTAACACCACACAAAACGGAAATAATTATGAGGCCTGAAGGAAATGTGGGCTATATTGCACCAAAATTGAATAATTTTCGCGAATGTTATAGATGAAAATTAATTTCTTATTATATCATTTAAATAAAAGTACTCCAAAGTTTGGAAAAACTTATGTGGTAGTCTAAAGAGTATTGAGCGTTTTGTACAGGAGATGGTGTTAGGGTCCCAAATGCCAGAGTATATGAGTCGCAGCAGGTCAGGCTTAACGAAATTGGAGTTTGAAGTTAGTAGATGTGAAAAAAATGTTGGAATTTTTATAATGAAACTTATAATACTTTTCAGATAAAAAGCAACATGAGCTGCAGTCAATGAACAGATACGCAATATTTAGTGTGGTATTGCCGGATTACGGACTTCCCTTTCTCTTCTAGCTCTTAATCCACCTAGCATTATGATGCCATGTTGCCAGCATTACTCCAATTTAAAAAAAGAAAAAGTTATTCGAGTAAAACGTAGAATTTTCACTGTGAATGTTAGTAGGATACAGTACATACGAACTACTTGTAGAATAATTACGTACTAATTTGTTCCAGTGAAACTGCTGAAGACTCATCGTCTGTTTCCCACCACTATCACAATTGTCTATGTCAGTTAATATTCGTCACTGTCTGCGTCTAATTTAGTGTTGCAGGTTTCAAAGTTTTATCATATCTCATTTCTTTAGTGAAATCATAAACTTGTAATTTGTTTATATGTTGTACACAAGCTTTCCAGGCTCTTCGTTTTACGTGAATAATATCTTCAGTTCTTCTATGTCAGCAACTTTGTGTCTTAGTTTACCTTGCGGATTTCGAACTCAATTAATTCTTCAAGCCTTAACTCTCTCTATATATAAATTTTTGCCTTTATTGCTGCGATGCGTATTTCTTTAAAAGTATGTAACCTTTACAGATATACTAAAACTAATTATTTAGGATGCTCACGTAATACTTAAAAAAAAGGAATGTCAACACCACTTGTACTGTATTTGTTCTGTCAAACATCTTTCATCCACAGCTTCTAGAAAATACACGAACTGTATCCACTAAGAAACCAAGCTAGAAAGTTATTTATTTTATTTTATTTACTTTGGTTGTGTGCCAAAGGGGCGTAACTGTTGTTTTAGCACTTTTGAGAAATTCGAGTTTTAAAATTTGGAGATTTTGATTTTCAAATTCGAGTTTTAAAATTTGGAGATTTTGATTTTCACAATATATTCTCAATGTGTTGTCCTCTGAAAACAATATTTAGTTACAATTCAAGTTTAGTTCTGTTATAACAAAATTCAATCCATGATATATGTCCTCAATAACATTAACTCAGAATATCAAAATTTGGCAGTTACGCCCCTTTGGCTCTCAAACATCGGTTTATTTTTACAAAAAACAAAAAAAGATTATATTCCTCCATGGCTAGCTCTTTTGTACTCGCACCATCTTTCATAATACGTACACAACAGTCTCTGTGTCATTCTCAAAAGTACCGTATCACTTCTGATTCCTACATATGTCTACAGAGGAAAATATGTGTTTTGTATAAGCTAATGAACCGTGAATATAAAATTTTGCTTCTTATATCGAGTAACGAAGAATCGGTTTTAAAATAAATTCTATAACATCCCTATGAACTTCTCACACTTTTTACTGTCGAGGACGATAGGAGAGAAGGAAGTATTGTGATCATGGAAAACAAATCGAGATTTCAACGGATTTACACATTTCATGGCTCCCACATACGGAATAAAATGTACTAGTCATCGCACTAAACCTTTTCGCTCCAAATCTTAAATTTAAATCATGTTATGCAGCAGTTAAACTGAAATTTTTATTAGTGATATGTAAATAAAATTAAAAGGCCCTTTCTCGAAATTTCGCCGTTAGAAAACTCACCCCAAAAGTAAATACCCCTTGCGGATATTCTCATTAAAAATAATTTACATAAACATAATAAATTATTAATGAAATATTTATTTGTGAATTATGAACCAAATTGAGGTAGTCGTTTTTGAGAAAATCGCCGAAAAAACGAACTCACTATCAAGAGTAGGCTACTTCTTTGTGGATTTGTTTTTCAGGAGAAATGAGTAATGCCACATTATTAGACTATGAATGAAATATTTATTTTCGAAATATGAGCAATATTTTCTGAGTGGCTTTTGAGAAAATCGTCCGAAAAAAAAAACATTCCAAAACCAAGCTACTCCTTGTGGATTTTTTCAGGAGAAATAACTTATGCCATATTATGAAGTATGTAACAGTTATCTAAACAATATAATTGAACTTATTTCTGCTTTCTAGTAACAAGGACAGGACAGATATTAAGTGAAATTCTATATTTTCATATTATATTAAGACACACTCTTATCACAGATTGTATTAAAGTATAATGTAACATCAACTTCAGTTTATTGGAAATATTTTGCAATTTAGTGTTATCTAATGTTAAATCTTCCATTTAAGGTTACATTTAAACTATGTTAGTAAATTCTTACGTTTATATTTTAACAAATTAAACAGGTAGAACTATTCTAAAATTTTACTGCAAAAATGTCTCCAAAAACGCTAGTTATAATGTACAACTCAAATATTATTATTTCTTCTTATTTTTGTTATCACAGCAGGAAAAGGAATTGCCAAGGATTGCAAAGCTGTCAATATGATGGTCTTCGATGTAGTTCTTTGCTGCTTGACTGTATGTTTCGCAGTAACCTCAAGTTTAAATATTACATCTCCGGAAGAGTCAAACTCTAACATCCTGATTCAATGTGTGAGAAGACTTTTACAACAATATTTGATACAAACAAGATCGCTAATGATATTAGTTCCAAGAAGCAATACAAGCATTAGTATCTCTTCAATTAAAATTGATGAACTACCAAAAGTAGTTTTAACGTACGAAGATAAAATAAACCTGGTAGAGTCAATTGAAATGTTGACGAAAAGCGTAAGTTTCAATTATGTTGTGGAAGTATCAGAATTACATTCATTTGAAATTATAATTCAAGCCACTAAATCAAATATGGTTTGGAATCCAAATGCCAAATTCCTAGTAATACTTCATAGCACTATGTGTACTAAAGAAAATATTAAGTCAATATTTAACACTTGTATGAGAGAAGATGTGTTTAACATCATAATTTTATGCCGATCATTACAAATGTTTACTTTAAATGGTAAAGAGAAATATCCATCTAAATATAAACCACTTTCAATTTTTGTTTTCTCCTATTTTCCTTTTGGTGAATATAATTGTAAACAACACACAAGAGAGGTTCTACTGGATGTATGGTTCAACAACAGTTTTCTTATAGGAGAAAATCTGTATCCTAATAAACTTAGAAACTTACACAAATGTCCACTTTTGTTTGATGGCACTCAAATTCCACCTAAGATTTTATTTAAACAAACCAACTTCTCTGTAGAATTTATAGGTCAAACAGGAAAACTAATTGAAACATTCTAGTAAGATTTGTAGAACAACTTACTAGTACAAAATCTAATTTTTATTATTTTTATTTTGGCAAGTCACTGTTAGGATTTCTTCGATTGTATCAATTATACTCTAATCTTTCATACTTTCCTCGGAACTCTTCTTAGTTTTTTAGGGGTCGGATATTTTTTGTAGAAATTCTAAATTAGGAAACCACACTGATTTCTCGGCAGTGCTGGAGTCTCCAAGGTCTCAGCCGGATTACAGCGAGGAGGGGAATTTCCCTAAAGCTTTTGTCTTTTTAAAAATTCCCTTGTGGGCACGGACTTTCTGTTGCTTTGGATATACCAATTTTAGGCTACGCATTTTAGTAGGCCAACCATTTTCGGCATATAAAAGTATATTTGGCTGTGGATTGTTGTATGTTGAAATTCGACCACTTATCTTTGTAATTTTAGTGTCCTAACTTATTTGTTTGGCGCCGCTTTTCCTCTCTCTTTCTCCTTTTATTCGTCTATTCTATTCTTCAAGATTTTTTAAAAAATTTTAACCTTCCCCCCAAGTGTTGAACTTTACAAATATCGACCATTTAATATATAGCATTTAAAACTGAATTACCAACTGAGACGTCGAGAGACACGATTTGTAGAGGTATTCATTGATGTGAAGCATGACGTAAATGTTTTCCACCGTATTGACAAACCGCAGTAGCGAGCAACTGTCCGGTCTAGGATTAAATTTTACTTTCGTTTCCTTCTATCAATTTCCCATTAGAATCTTTTGTCAAGTTAGTAGCTATTCCTACGTTTGTTTCCACTGGTAACTCTGAATGTGAAAGTTGTTGTAGTTGTTTGGGCCCAAGAGCATTATCGATATCTTTAGCTTCATCCATATCTATATATTTTGTGTTTACATGCCTGCCTTTCGCATTGAATGGCTACTGTTTAAATACAATATTTTAAACTATGAATTTTATCTTTAGGCGCGGGAAATTAGTTGAATATATATATATATATATATATATATATATATATATATATATATATATATATATATGTGTGTGTGTGTGTGTGTGTGTGTGTGTGATATCGGATTTGAGATGTAGCGTTGGAACCGCAAAATTCAATTTGTCGTGGTTAAAATTTGAAAGATTGAATAATTAATGAATATAGATATATGTTGAGATATGAATATGTGTTGAATATGAATATAATATTGAAGTAAAATGTATAATATTGAATTGAGTAAATGAATATATGTATAGAGAGTCTTGGTACCTTACCCCGAATAGTTCTTGGTTGCCACGGTCACAGAATATCCGATAAATATAAAAGTGTAAATGTTAAAAAATACCGCCGCATATTGTATATTCTTTTCAAACTGTGTGATATTCTTTAATAACAAATGTAAGAACTAACATTATTAGTACTACACTAACCGCATGTAGCAAGGGTTTAAGGCAGGTCGACATAACTCTAATTTATTACTAAATCAATCGTCAGACCAGTAAACTGAAATCCTACTGTATTAATTACACTTGATTCCATCCCTCCTGTACAAATCCTAAATTTCAACCAGGGTTTTCACCTTTATAAACGTATTCTCACCGACGAAGATCCTTCTGGACTTGAGAAATTCTCGTTTACTAGTTGTTTTCATAAGTTGTGGAAATTTAACAATAAATGTGATTATCTAAAAGTATAAGGCGATAGTGATGTAAACGTGGTCAAGGAACTAGTTAATCAATCGGAATGAGCAGAGAGGTAAAATAGTCGCCGTGATAGAAGAGACGAAACTTTGTCCTTGTAATGCAAAAGTGGTGTAAAAGGTATTCATAAGTATATCTACAGACAGAGTATGTGTCAGTTACGATTAGTAACCTAATTTCATGTGTGTATACGAAAAGTAAAGTTAAGTGAAATGTTTGAACATCAGAAAAGGGTGCTTTGATATTTAGTGTGATATTAACATTCATCGCTAACTACGAGACAGGACTCGTAAATTTACTTAAAATCTTCATATACGAGGGCTGTCTAAAAAGTAATGGTTCGTTTCGGTAATGGTTCGTTGCGTCCTATGTATTACTAGTGACCAGTGGCGTATTTAGGGGGGGTTTCGGGCTTAAGCCCCCCAAAATCTTACTATAGTAAAGTATATGAATTTTCACATTTTCAGGCAAAGTCCCCTCCGAAAGTTAGCAAAGCCCCCTTCCGAAACAAAATCGTAAATACGCCACTGCTAGTGACTATTGGGTGTTGAAAGTGGTTTTCCAGTTAATTAATCTATCCACATGTCTGGAAGAGATCGAGATAAATTTCGCAAATATGAGTCAGGTGCAGAGAAAGCTAAAATACGCAAGTTACGAGAGGAATTCGATAAAAGTGAAAAGGGGGCATTGGATAGGTACTTTCCAAAACAAGCTGATACGCAAGATCTTGCTTCACCTGGAATTGCTGCTGGGGACTCTACTATCAAATCTGATAACTATAATAGTGATAGCGGTGATAGCGAAATAGAATCTAACACCGCGCCATTGGCATTAGCCGATGGGAGTAAGTCAGTAATCTGTGACGGTGAAATTACGGACAGTGGGAGTGGATTTCGTGAAAATATTTCTTCTGGGAATAATTCATCTCTAGGAATCGCAAAAGACATTTACTATCTGGGTAGTTGTGAACAGGTAACATGTGTTTTACGTGATTTGCTGGTTGAAAAAGGTCCTATCAGGTTACCTAATGACTACAAGTATCCAATAAACGATGACAACAGACGTTTTTCAAATAAGTATTACACTCGAAAGATGTCAAATGGAGAACATGTGGACACGAGATGGTTGAGTTATTCTCAATTAAAAGACGCAGCTTTTTGTTTCTGTTGCAAATTGTATGGGGCATCTTCTGATGGACAATTGGCAAAGGAAGGTTGTAAAGATTGGAAGCATCTTGGTGAAAAACTGAAAGCACACGAGATATCTAAAAAGGCACATTGAGAGCATGCAGAAATGGCTTGAAGCTGTGAAACGGATGTCCAGGGCCAATGGAATAGACATTGTGATGTTAGAGCACATAAAGAGAGAGAAGCATCATTGGTGTGGAGTTCTGACAAGAATCTTGGCCATTGTGCAGTATCTCTCAGAGCACAACATAGCTTTCCGTGGGAAGACAGAGAAACCTTATTCTCGGGACAACGGTAACTTCTTGGGCCTGATAGAGATACTGGTTTAATTTGATCCAGTTATGGAAGAGCATGTTCGTCGAATCAAAGATAGAGAATCACACGATCATGATCTCGGACACCAAATTCAGAACGAATTCATCGAGTTCATGGCATCTAAGGTAAAGAAAATAATTGTTGATAAGCTGAAGGTTGCAAAATATTTTTCAGTTATACTTGATTGTACAGCCATTCACAAAAGCATCCCCCCCCCTAAGCGCTCTAATTCCATTACTTGGGGTCCAGGTCATTTGCAGTTGTGAGAACGCCTAGACAGATGCAACCCAACTTACAAATAACTTTTCGCGGCACTGACAGCAGTTAGTAGACCTGATGAAGGTGTTTATTCAGGTAAAATTGTAAAGTAGGTGACTAACGAAACAGTTCTCCATTCTAAGATGAATCTGTATGGTTCGGATCGTGTTTTCCAAAGAACACCATATATTAATCTCAATATTGCTGTGTATTTTATGCATTATTTAATTATATACTGTATGTTTAGAGAAATAATAATACTGACAATGCATTTATCAGGAAATGCTTGAAAGTAGCTGAACATATCAAATCTAGAACAACTGTTGGAAATAAGTTTGTAAATGATTGCCTCCATTGAGAGACCTTCTCCAATTCTCCTTATTCCAACATCATTTTCTTTATGGAGGAGAGAAGATCTTTCTTGTCACACTGAGTATGTATTGAAATTGAAATTGAAATTGAGAGAACAGTTTCAACCTGTCTGGGATTCGAATCCTGGTCCATCGAAGAGAAGTTTAATACACTAACCACTTGCCTACCGCGTCACTTCATCTTTTATCTAAACTTTTAGTTAGTTAAGATCGTTGTATGTAAGACTATATAAAATACTAATGTTCGTATAAGAAGACGTTCCTTATGAGTGTCAAAATGACTTACTCGAGATTTCCTTCTTCAACTCAAAAACAAGTTATATAGACCTTCGTCAATGAGGAAAATTTCACGAAACGTTCTTCAAGTTGAGACTACCTCATCGTTTTTAGCTGGTCCCGATTTTCGTTACTACTATTCTTCCTCAACGTAACATCGACAGCATTTACACCGATCTCAAGAGTTTCAGTATTCGAACACTACTCTAGCCAGCTGTTTGAAGTTGGTCATGTAAAATGTACAGAAAAATTTGAGCAAGAGAACAGAACCTAACCAACCCCTGTGGGGCTTCTAACCCGTTCCTATTATTATTATTATTATTATTATTATTATTATTATTATTATTATTATTATTATTATTATTATTATTATTATTATTATTATTATTATTATTACGTTTACTATGGATCTGTATAGTAAAACTGCGAGCTTATTTTAATGTAAAAATGTTATGAAAATTTAAAAAATCCTTGGGCAGGGTTTGAAACCACACCAAAAACTATTTTCATTACTAGAGGGTTGCCCTAGAACGCTCGGCCACGAGGACCGATAGCCGTTGGCCTTAATTTCCGCTGTATATAGGTCATGACTCTTGATGTCCTATCTGTATCGGCCAATAAGATCAGGATCTGAAATTCTTGGAATCCGCGAAAATGCAAGCCGGCAGACAGGCACGTAGCCAGGATTTCGTAATAGCGGGGGCCGTGACTTAATATGAGGTTATCACATCAGGGGCTGGGTCATTCTAAACTATTTTAAAGGTAAAATACTTTGGTTCGTTTAGCCAGGATTTTGTAATGAGGGGGGGGGGATGACATGAAATACCCACAAAAGGCTCGATCAATCTAAACTATTTTACTGACAACGTACCCATATTGGTTTGTTAGGACAATAAAATGAGGATATGTTAGTAAGTATTTTAGTAACAAACTATGAAGAAATCTCGAGTAAAAGGATATTAAAAAATTGAAAAAGATATAGTCTTCCGAGGTCTTTCGAACACGGTTCTTCTTGTCTTTTCTTCTTTTTCTTGTCTCCGTTTAAGGCCGTTAAGGATAGCAACGAGATCTCTATCGGCAGTGAAAACATCCTGCCGCGAAATGGATAAGTGTTGCCGCGAAATCGAAAATTTCTTTAACAAGTGTCACTAGAATCTATGTTGCCAGGCTCATATTATTGGGGATTATGGTATTTCTTAAGTTCTACCTGAGAATCTATCTGATCGTCATTTGTAGTCCATAGGATTAACATGGAGCTAGATGGAATTCTGAATGCTCCGTTACAATAATATCCATTTTTAACTTGACTCCCCCCTATTTCCCTCACACAAAGCTCCTCATAAGAAAGAGTAACCAAACGGTTGGTGTAGCTTTATATTTTTAACGCTGATTCTTTTTTTCTCGTTTCTTTTTGCTTCATCTTTCCTTATTTTTTTAAATTCTGGTCTCGAAAGGGGGTACGGATCCCCGTACCCACCCCTTGGCTACGTGCCTGTGGCAGACATTATTTTCGTATTCTTTGAATAACATCAACACGTGTAGAAAAATAAAGTTCTATTTTTATCTCTCGTAACAACTAGTTTATTGTGTTATCTTTGTATGAGGAATTTGTGGTAGATTGGCAAATTATGAAACTCGTATGGCAGAGACACGGGTTCAAATCCTGTCGTGGCAGCGCCGTAACTTAGATTTTTTCTGGGGAGGAAGCATTAATACGCGTATTTGCGCCCCCCTAAAAAGTCGTTTTCCTAATTCTTGGGCCCCCTCTTTCCACCCTTCTTTTACTCTTTATGGGCCCCCAAGGCTTGTGTGCCTTCCCGCACAGCAAGGTCTGCGGGGTCGTTAGTCATGTTTCTCGACCCGTTCCATACACGACAAATTAATTAAGGGACAATATTGACAAATCTGACAATAATATACGAATATATATTATTTCTAGGGCATCTAATAATAGACATTTTTTACTGAAATGGGCCCACACTCATTTTTGTTTTATTTACCTTTTGTGTGCTGTTCTGTTTATGTAATGTAGTGAACCTGTTTGATGCTTCACTTATAATTTCATGTTCGTATCGTATATGTAATAGGAAAATTTTGTCTTAAAATAGGCTTCCTTCGAACGGCAGGGAGCTTCCGTGGGGGGAAGTAATTCCCCTACCCTCAGAAGTTATGACCCTGCGTCATGGCAATCATTTTTTCTTAATTGGAAGGTATTGTTTACGTAATTGATTTTGTATTTCTGTTATCTCTTATTCTTATTCTTATTCTTATTCTTATTATTATTATTATTATTATTATTATTATTATTATTATTATTATTATTATTATTACAAAGTCGAGACTTGGCTACATATTTTATATTTTACGAATTTTCTGATTGGATTTCAAGTATTTTTGTTGAATAATCAACACACTCCACTTTAGGGGGTTTGGGGGGGGAAATATTATCCTTTTGCTTTTAATTTGTTTACTTCCACGCTACACCAAACCTGGATACTACATTTCACCTTTCTATATCTACAGGAAGTGCCCTAAAGGTGTTGATAATCATAAGAAAGTAAAGGAATAAGTGATGAGATCAATGCGTATTAACAATATTTAAAATATCAGGTTGTCGGAAAAGTCATGACGTATTTCGGTAAAATATGAGAAATGATAATTTGTGGATATACTAGAGTTATGCGGGTCATGCAATAGTTATGTCATGAACAGCTAAGATCTTGAGCGTTTTGTGTATTAATATTGCTCTTTGTTTGGTTTGGTTTTACAATTTGATCAGAGATGGTTTGAGTCAATGAAAATTTGATCCACGACCCACTGACCCACCACACAACGTGACCCACTCTGACCCATGATCCACCACCCACCGTGGCCCACTCTGACCCACTACCCACCATGACCCACTCCGATCCACCACCCATCATGAACCACTGACCCACCAAAACACATCATCATCAACTCTGACACATGATCCATGGCCTAAAGCCAGGTTGTCAAATTCTAACTAATCGGAATTTGAATTTCTACGGTCAATCGCTCAAGCACCATTATGTTACAATAACAATGAATCTGACCTTTACGATATAAAATGGTAAAGTGTTTGTCATGGGTAAAATTACGATGAATTTAAATTAAATTATTATGGTGTAATTATTTCCTTCTTGAATTATCAATACTTTTCAGTGGAAAAACGGATAAAATTTGAAAGTCCCAAATCAAGGTAAATAGACCAACATACAGAAGCTTACACTACAAATTGTATGTCTATTTTTTTTGTCACAACTTTATGGGTTGATTGCCCTGTGCTCTAAGCGCCCTCTTATGATAAACAAGCTTCAGCAATTGTTATAAAGCGCATGGTAAGCATATATGGATATATGATGTGAAGCACTGCATTTTTTGTTGAGTTGAGTTGATTTTGAATTTAACTTCCGTTTTTGCAGCGAGGCTATATGATACATCTAGTGGCCCATTTGCGGGTAAACGTCGATCGTCAATATAGCGATGACTCGAAGGATTACCGCTAGTGTCCCACTGGCGGCAGGGTTTCGTCGAGTCGAAATAGATATCTCGAGACGGGGTGTTGAAGTTAACACCGCGTAGCAGCGAGAACTTCGTTTTGGTCCGTGCTCCTTTGATTCGTCGCGGAGAATCGCGACGGGACCAACACGAACTATCGCCAGTCAAGTGCATGCGGTTATTATTATATATTATTTTTTCCTGACGAATTGTTCCTAAAGTGAGTTCCAGGTGTCAATAACTTCTGCCTCAACATCAAGAAGTGAAATATCTTGAGATAATTGCGATAATTGTATGACTTTAGATGGCAACTGTCGTCGATGATTAGGAAATGAGTATGGGAGAACTATGAAATAAAGTAAATAGACACACGTCATTTTGTTATAAAATTGCATGGCGAACGCATTTTATCTTATTCCAAACAGTTATCGTCTCATATACACGGTTAAAAGAGCACTCTGATTGTCCAAATTAAAAAGATCTCAATGATTTATCCCTTTACAAGCGACGTTTTCTTCATCGCCTCCGTGGCGAAGTAGCAGTTCGTTGTGAAACACGGTGTAATGCACCTCGTGTGTGAGCTCCGCTGCAACTTGGTTATACGTTCACCTTGACAGACTTTGTGTTTGATACAATTTCAGTTGTGTATGTCTCAGTGAACCTAACCAGGATTTCTGCATAGTATTGTTTAGTAAATAGTCGTTCTTGTGTTACACTTCACGCTTAAGCAATGTAATCCTACCTATGTAACAGTATTGGTATATCATAGGCTTGGACATGGTATCATTATATAATGAACTCTATGCCACTCCGCACTTCCTTGAAAATGATGGTCATGTTATCTTTATTCCTGTCTTCGGACGCCAACACTGTCACACATTATCGGCCAATCACCTTACTCAATACCGATCTCATATTATTTAATAAAGTTCCAGTGCGACGGCTCAAATCAATACTTCAAGACTAAATTTTTTCCATTTCAGGGTGCTCTCAATCAACATAAGAATGTTTATTATGCGCTGACAAAGATTCAGTATGTTATAGGTTATTTTATGTTTGCTAGAAAGCAGTAGTACTGGCGTTACCCTATCTCACTCTTGATTATCCAATTTGGGGACCCATGGACCATAGCGAATGAATCAGGGATGCTTTGGCCCGGGATTGCGTCCCCTATTGAAATTTTGCTTATGCTTACTCAGGGGCCATGCACGCTGGTGCGAATGAGTCAGAGGTACCTTGGCCCGGCTATGACGTCATTGAATTGGGATTTTTGGATTAGAGGTAATGATGATTTTTTAAAATTATTAAAAACATATTCTTGATGATTGATTACGTTATGAATTATTATAGGTTTGTGAATGCTTTTTTTAATTTTCGTTCCCTTTTATGACATAAAATGTGGAGATTGTTATCCTTTGATGAGATGGACTAACACTGGTGCAAATGAAATCTTTAGTTTTACGTCCCACGATTATGCCGGCTAGGCTAAAGGAGACGGTGACGATGAGAAAAGAATGAAAGTGTGGGAGGAAACTGGAGTATCGCGAGCATAATGTTACCCACTACAAAACTACTTTCGCGGGGTTTGAACCAGGGACCCCATACAGCAGAGGTTAACGCTCTACCACTGAGCCACCGCGTCCTACTGGTGAGAATGAAGTAGAGGTATTTGGTTCGAGCTAATGTGTTTGTTTGACGTCGGGGGTTCACCCTATTTCACTCTTGATTATACAATTTGGGACCCCCACATGGACCATAGCGAATGAGTTAGAGATGCTTTGGTCCGGGATTGCATTACCTATTGAAATTTTGCTTATGTTTACTCAGAGGCCAGGGATCACTCAGGACACATATGATCACCTTGATCGACGTGACGAGAGGGACCTCGTTCCCTTTGATGAGTATAAAAATATTAAAATTTGGTAGTTTTTTAGCGTATCCTATTATCTTTCACGAGACATTTTTGTTATATAATAGAGTACAATGGTTTACTTTTTTAAATTTGGGAGTCATCGTTCACTTTGATGAGTATTGATTTTGGAGCCTTATTACGTTATATGGAGGCATATTTAAAATTATTCAGTTAAATTTGATAAGTACTTTGTGATCCATTTTGTTCCGCTTCAGGGGTGAACATGGATACCTTGCAATCGTCCCGAGTTCGATTCTTGGTGCTAGTTTAGGAAATTATGACTTTAACGTCCCCGCGAAAACGATGGTGATGAGAAATGATAGGACGAAACAGGGGAAAACATGAACTTCCTAGACTGAGGATTGAAGCAGGGACCTCACACATTAGAGACAAGCGCTGAGCACCGTACTCCATTGAGAAGTTTTAGTTTGTTGATTACTATGCAATGGTCCCGAGTTTGATTCTTGGTGCTAGTGTTAGGAAAATTTTAACGCCCCCCTTGAAACGATGATGAGAAATGATGAAATGAGAAAACATCATAAACTTACTTGCTTGCGGATTGAAACAGAGACCTCACACATCAGAAATAAGTGCTGAGTCACCATGCCTCTTCGGTGCGAGCAATTTTGCGTATGAAAACAACATGAACAGATTATGTTACATTACACATTTCTGCTCGTTGTTACGCATAGAAGTTTGTTATTGTGAAATTGCAGAATCTGCTTATACTACATCAGCATTTTTTTCTCAGCTGACGGACTTTTAAAGCTCAACTTTACATTTATGTCGAAAACAGTTTCGTAACATATGGATGAGTGTTACGCTTTTCAATCAAGTTTAAGGAAAATGAATCACATTTTAAATGTGTTAATTTGAATGTCGTGAGAAACTAACGAGTCAACGGTATGATGTCACGATCAAAATTGCGATACTAGATGTCGTAACGATTGATGTGTAAGAAGAAAAACGTGAATAATGTCAGAACCAATCAGATTGTTTTCTTACATCACGTTTCGGCTCATGATACATGATGAAAACTGTGTTTTCATTGGTTCTCCGTGATTTCATTTATTAATTTCCTCGTTTCTGGTTGGCTGATAGTGATGTCACTTTATAGTTGAACACGTTTCAGGCCTAAGTAAAATTCTTAATTTCATTTTTCAAGTCCTACTTCCACTAAGATCGTGAATGAACGTAGGTGTACCTCTTGTGTCAGTGTGACTTTACTACGTTCCTTGAATTTGAGGTAAGTTTATTGAGATTTTATCCTCAGACAAGTTTATACTCAATATCAATGGAGTGCTTTTGAAACGTATTACGCATGAGGATAACATTGTTATCACTGTTTTATTTTAGAATGAAATATTTAGCAAATGGAAGAATAACCCTCACTTACTTGACCGGGGATCGAATTAGTAACATCCACACATTAGAAGTAAGCAGGAGAAATGATGTGATTTGTTGATTTTGGTTTAGCGTCCCTTCAGCGTTAATGCTAGGAATACAGCTTAATGTTGAATCTGAGCGCATACTGGGTGTTGAATCCGGGTCAGAGGTGCGTAACGCTAACCACTTAGCTATGAGGAAGCTCAGTTTCTGAAAGTTACCATTAACGTATACAAAATTTTAGTTTTTCAAAAAACTACGCACGAACTTGTTTTCCTAAAGCGTGCCTTTTAACACTGAGACGTGGACCTTCAGTTTAATATGGGATCTGATCTCCCGCCGAGAATCGAATTCGAGTCTTCCTTGCCTTAGCTTGAAAAAGCAAGCGCATGAGATTTTGTTTTCGTTTCATGTTCGTCATACGTTTTAAAGTTCAGTGTGAGGGGGAAAATGCTTACTACAATGATTCTCTCAGCACAGTTAAAAAAACAATTTCATTCATTCTTTTTATCACTAGAGAAAGTTAGGTCAGTTACATGTTAGTCCCGGGTTTGATTTCCAGTATGACGACAATAAAAAGTTTCAGCAGTAGGACTATTTGAGATATGATAATTCTTTTAGGATTGATTGTGTAGTCATTTTGATACCGTTAAACGTGTTAGCGATCTCTGATTTGGGATTTCAATTTTAATTCGTGCTTTTTTTCTCGTTTTAGATATTTGTTTTCTTTGCCTATTCCTTTTTTGATTTACCTTACCTTTTTCCTGTTTGAATATGGCTACTTCTGGATTTACTGTCTTGCGAGAAATCAATAGACATTATCGGAGTTTTAATCTTGAAGGACGAATGCTGGAAATTCAAATTAATGCTCCGACCAGTGACACCGATATTGTTGAGTGGGTTCAGACCTCCTTTCAACAGATATTAGATTACTTATTGGAAAATGTCGACGAATTATCGATGGTTGGATTATCGACTTTATCTCATGATGAGAAGAACAAACCGTTTTATTTATCTTTTCGGCGTGCAAGTAATTTGACACTGGAGACTTTATGGGCTTCCTTTGATCGCATCCTTCAAAGTAACGATAGTTTTCTCATGAACGAATCGTTCATTGTACATTTTCATCATGTGGATATGCCCCGTGGATTTGGAAGAATGCGTCGAGGTCTTTTATCAAACGCCGAGTTACTAAAACGCAAGAGTGGCATTTTACGAGTGAAAAAACACCGACAAGAAATGTTTAGCTTATGCGATTGTGATTGCTATTGGTCTAAAGAAATATAAAGATACGAACAAGAAACTGTACAGACAATATCAGAACCAGAGAAAGTGTGTCGTTCTCCCTGACGTACATGAACTTTTGTCTAGATCATCAGTGAATTTAGAGCATGGGAGATCAGTGGAAGAATTGCGACAATTGCAACGCTACTTGAAGGATTATGAACTTACCGTATACACTAGCTTTTTCGGACAAGATATTCTGTATGAAGGGCCGGGTGGCGAAGACAAAATTCCAATCAATTTAATGTGCATCAATTCTCATTATGACATCATCACGTCATTAACGTCTGTTTTGTCTACTGTGTATTATTGTGCTGCATGCCACAAAAAATATGATCATCTTAATAGACACGTCAAGAACTGTTCGGCCATGTGTGAGAAATGTTTGCAGAAACCGCCACGCAGTAAGACCAATACGGAAAAGCAGTGTCCAGAATGCAATCGTGAATTTTATGGTGAAACATGCTTTAGAAATCATCTGACTGTACCATATCATAAGGGCCAGCCAGTATGCAAGATGGTAAAACAGTGTGCCAAATGTCTACGCATTTATTCGTTTGTTCATACAGGGGAAAGACAACATGATTGTACAGATTATTTGGCATATATTCCGAAGTTGGGCGTCCGCTTTCGTCAAGTTTTTTCACTGTTATCTCCTTTCCACACTTTCTGCAATTTGTTATTAGGTTCATTAATCCGTGCTCTTCACAAATTTTTAAAAGATTTTGCTCGTTATCAATGTATTCCTTCACAAATGTTAAAATTGCTAGTTCATTGCCCTTGTACATTCGCCATGTTGGTAACATAAATGCTCGTTTCTTCCCACAATGCAACTGTTCAGTTACCTTGCGCCAAGTAGTTCCCTCCGCTCGCCATATAGTCCCATGTTTATAACCGCTTATATATAACAAATAAACAGATTTTTCGAGACTTTTATATATTATCAAGCACACAAACGATCAAATTATTCATATATTTCCTCTAAATTTTAAAAATTTCGCTGGAAACGGACGCCCAACTTTGGAATTTAACCCGATTATTTTTGTAATGTATGTCGTAAACACGTTATGTCTACCCACCAATGCTACACGAAACCTGATACGACTCAATTAAAACCTGGAGTTCCATCAGTGTTACATGCCAAGAAGGCAATGATTGTCTTCTATGATATCGAAACCACACAGGATACTTTCTTTGATGAAGACACGTTCATCCATAAGCCCAATTTACTGGTGACCAACAAGTATGTTACAACTGTGTTCAAGATGAAGATATACATCATCCGTGTGAAGTTTGTGGAGAGCGGGAACATATTTTTCAAGATGATCCGATCAATGCCTTTCTTGCGTATTTACGTCAACCACGACCCAACATCAAGCTTATTGTATCTTTGGCACATAACTGTAAGGGATATGATGGTCATTTTATTCTTAAATCTTTAGTGAAAAAACATGAATTGAAACCTACTTTGATCTTGAACGGAGCAAAAATTTTAAGCATGAAAGTGAATCACTTATCGTTTATTGACTCCTTAAATTTCATGCCAATGGCTTTAAGTAAATTATCCAAGGCATTTCATTTACCAGCGACCAAAGGATATTTTCCACACTTTTTTAATACTGCTGCAAATCAAGCGTATGTGGAAAAATTACCGGACATCCATTATTATGATGCAGATGAAATGAAAGTGGATGAACGAGAAAAATTCATGACATGATACAACGAAAACTAGAACGATACGTTTATTTTCCAAGAAGAATTGGTGAACTATTGTGTCCAGGACGTCAACGTACTTCGAATGGCTTGTATATCTTTCATGACCACTTTTGAACAAGAAACTCACGTCAATCCTTTCCTGGAGGCTATCATTTTGGCGAGTGCGTGCAATTTAGTATTTTGACGAAATTACTTAAAACCCAATACTATTAGCATTCTTCCTGCACGAGGATACCGTCAGAGAAACAATTAGTCACGTATTGCTTTGCAGTGGCTTGCCTACATGGAAGAGAAAGAGGGCCATCAAATTCTACATGCTGCAAGAGAAAAAGGAGTTTATGTTGCTGGTTTCCATCTGGACGGCTACTACAAACATCCCGACACTGAAGAGGAACACGTGTATGAATTTCAAGGCTGAAGAATCCATGCCTATACTCTATGCGTACCTACAGGCCGTGATCAGCCCATTTATGAGAACTCCGAAGAAACGATGAACTATCGCTACGAGAGAACACAGCGTAAAATGAAATTATTACGATCCATGGGATATAAAGTACATGAAATGTGGGAATGTGAATTTCGTCAAGTGTTAAAATCCAATCCAGCATTGGTCTCTTCTTTAAGCACACATCCTTATACTAATAAAACACCATTAGATCCAAGAGACAGCTTCTATGGTGGTCGTGTTAATGCCATTAAATTGTATCACGTCGCAAATGAAAATGAAGGCGAAGAAATTAAATTCTTGGATATCGTTTCCCTGTATCCTTATGTGAATAAATGTGGACGGTATCCAATAGGGCACCCACGAATATATCTACAGGGAGATCCAGAAATGCCCGACATTCAAGATGTCAACGGATTAGTCAAGTTAAAGATTTTGCCTAGCAGAAATGTGTTTCATCCAGTACTTCCATTTCGCTTAAATAAGAAGTTGTTATTTCCACTTTGTGCTGCCTGTACCACAGCATTAAATCAAGATTCTGAATGTACACATACTGACAGTTAACGAAGTCTAACAGGAACGTGGGTGTCCTATGAAATTCAAAAAGTCATTGAACTTGGGTATCAAGTCATTTAAATTTACGAAATTTGGGATTACGACATCACCGTATATGATCCAGAAACCAAGACTGGCGGATTATTCAGCGAATACATTAACACATTTTTGAAATCTAAGCTGGAAGCTTCTGGATGGCCCGCCAATTGCGTCACCGAAAAAGAAAAGCAGCAGTATATTCAAATGGTACAACAACGTGACAGCATATCATTGGATGCAGCAAAAAGAATGACAAATTCAGCAGGTCGTAGTCTTGCAAAACTCTTTTTGAATGCCTTCTGGGGACGACTCGCCATAAGAGACAATTTCAGCCAAACGACCATCATTAACGACCCCAAAGAACTGTATCAAAAATTAACTGCTCCAGATATAAAAGTCAACCAAAGTTTACCTGTTAATGATTCGTTGTTATACCTTTATTGGCAGTATGAAGATGATGTTCCAGTACAAAATCACAATGCTAATGTTGTCCTTGGAGCATTTACAACGTGTCAAGCTCGTCTGGAACTCTACAAATATTTAGAATTGCTGCAAGAAAGAGTACTATATTTCGATACAGATTCCGTGATATTCACGCAGCGACCATCAGTATTTCTTGGTTCAATGTCAAATGAACTGGAATCAATTGGACCAAGTGGCCCAAAACAATACGCTTTAGAAATTTACGACCCCGACACGAAATCAACCAGTTATGTATGCAAAATTCGTGGATTCATACCCAATTATACAGCAAGTCAAAAGTTAAATTTCAATAGTCTGGAGCAAATTATCGTAAATCAATCCCGTGAAAAAAATCTCCATTAGCACGCCACACAAAATTTACAGAACCCACGATCATCAGCTTGTCACAAAACCTGAAGAAAAGAAGTACAGTTTCAACTATAAAAAACGCCGATTAATAATAGACACATACGAGACATTGCCCTATGGGTATAAAAAAGCCAGAACAGAATAACAGCCATATTTTTCCCTTACCCCACCAACATCACCTCCCAAAGATGGGCAAAGAATCAACATGGGATATGCTTCAACGATGCACGAACGGAGACAAACTCAGATGACATCACCTTGCAGAAACCAGTGGAGAGAAAAAAAGGAATTCATGTACGTCACATTTGCTTTTCTTTTTCTCACCTCAATCTCTCTTGATCAGTTAGTTTATGTTCTTGTTCGACGTTAATAATTTGTTTTTCTTCTTTCAAGTAAGCAAAATAAATATTACCATGTATATTCATATGTTTTATTTTCTCTTTACAGAATTTGTACCCGTCACGGACACTTCTTTCTTTCAAGAAAAATAAATGCACACAAAGATGGAGAAAAAGAAATTCTGTATTCTATTTCACATGCTAAAAATAAATGTACAGAAACATAAAAAAAGTAATTCTGTGTTTTATTTCACATCCTAAATCAAATTCTTTTCATGTACTGCGATTTCAATTTCTTTTTTCTGAATCAGTTTACCGGTAAAATAAATTTTCTAGAAATGTTTTGCGGAAAAAATCAAACTAAATTTTTGTTTCAGAACCTTTTTTCGTGTACGAAATAAAAAAAATGTGTACAAAATAAATTTCTTTCAGAAAAAAATTTTTTGTGTACGAAACAAAAACTGATTCAGAAAATTTTTGTGTACAAAATAAAATTCTGTTTCAGAAAAAAATTTTGTGTACGAAACAAAATTATTTTCAGAAAAAATTTTTGTGTACGAAACAAAATTCTGCTTCAGAATTTTTTTGTGTACAAAACAAAAACTGTTTCAGAAAATTTTTTATGTACAAACAAAATTCTGTTTCAGAAAAAAAATTGTGTACAAAACAAAAATCAGTTTTCGTCACGAAACTGCTCCGACTAAATGAATCGATTCATTCTGATAGTGTTGGCACCACTGGAAAATCTCGCTAAGTATCGCTCAGGCACTGAGTTACAGCGAACACAACTAGAATCGAACCAACAACCTTAAACGTCTGATTCATCTCTAAATACAGCCAACTAAACAATAAGATTATGTTTATACGTTTTAATGCCAATGCTTAGCACTGAGTCAGCAAGGTTTCCTTCAAGGTCAAAGTCATACACGAAGTAAAAAATAACACAGACCTTCTATCTTTCTATATGGAACATAAAGCTAGTGTGAGAACGGCTCGCACCGAAATGTGTAATGTAACGTAATCTGATCATGTTCTTTTCATACGCAAAACTGTTCGCACAGAAAATTAAAAACTTCTCAATGAGGCATGGTGGCTCGGCGCTTATTTCTGATGTGTGAGGTCTCTGCTTCAATCCTCAAGCAAGTAAGTTCATGTTTCTACATGTTTCGTCCTATCATTTCTCATCATCGTTTCAAGGGGACCTTAAACTCAACATTTCCTGAAACTAACACCAAGAATCAAACTCGCGACCATTGCATAGTAATCAACAAATTAAAATTTCTCAATGGGACACGGTCGCTTAGCGCTTGTCTCTAATGTGTGAGGTCCCTGCTTCAATCCTCAGTCTAGGAAGTTCATGTTTTCCCCTGTTTCGTCCTATCATTTCTCATCACCATCGTTTTCGCGGGGAAGTTAAAGTCAAAATTTCCTAAACTAGCACCAAGAATCGAACTCGGGACGATTGCAAGGTATCCATGTTCACCCCTGAAGCGGAACAAAATGGATCACAAAGTACTTATCAAATTTAACTGAATAATTTTAAATATGCCTCCATATAACGTAATAAGGCTCCAAAATCAATACTCATCAAAGTGAACGATGACTCCCAAATTTAAAAAAGTAAACCATTGTACTCTATTATATAACAAAAATGTCTCGTGAAAGATAATAGGATACGCTAAAAAACTACCAAATTTTAATATTTTTATACTCATCAAAGGGAACGAGGTCCCTCTCGTCACGTCGATCAAGGTGATCATATGTGTCCTGAGTGATCCCTGGCCCCTGAGTAAACATAAGCAAAATTTCAATAGGTAATGCAATCCCGGACCAAAGCATCTCTAACTCATTCGCTATGGTCCATGTGGGGGTCCCAAATTGTATAATCAAGAGTGAAATAGGGTCACCCCCCGACGTCAAACAAACACATTAGCTCGAACCAAATACCTCTACTTCATTCTCACCAGTAAGGACGCGGTGGCTCAGTGGTAGAGCGTTAACCTCTGCTGTATGGGGTCCCTGGTTCAAACCCCGCGAAAGTAGTTTTGTAGTGGGTAACATTATGCTCGCGATACTCCAGTTTCCTCCCACACTTTCATTCTTTTCTCATCGTCACCGTCTCCTTTAGCCTAGCCGGCATAATCGTGGGACGTAAAACTAAAGATTTCATTTGCACCAGTGTTAGTCCATCTCATCAAAGGATAACAATCTCCACATTTTATGTCATAAAAGGGAACGAAAATTAAAAAAAAGCATTCACAAACCTATAATAATTCATAACGTAATCAATCATCAAGAATATGTTTTTAATAATTTTAAAAAATCATCATTACCTCTAATCCAAAAATCCCAATTCAATGACGTCATAGCCGGGCCAAGGTACCTCTGACTCATTCGCACCAGCGTGCATGGCCCCTGAGTAAGCATAAGCAAAATTTCAATAGGGGACGCAATCCCGGGCCAAAGCATCCCTGATTCATTCGCTATGGTCCATGGGTCCCCAAATTGGATAATCAAGAGTGAGATAGGGTAACGCCAGTACTACTAAAACCGACTTGCCTGATATCACTTGATTTTGAAAATGCATTTGATCGATTATCTCATGCCTTTTTGTTTGCTGTGGTACGAGCGTATAATTTTCCGGATGTTTTCCTTAACTTTCTTCAAATAAATGGTTTCTCTACTGCTCCCATTCTACTACAGAAGGGTGTGCGACAGAGTTGCCCCCTCTCCAAGTTTCTGTTTGGTCTCGCACTAGAACCTTTATTATATAAGTTAGAAACCTGATCTGAATGACCTGCAAAATATATCAGTTACTGCGTTTGCAGACGATGTTAACCTTAGCTGTACCACTCTACAACAATTTAACTATATTATTGATTAATTACAACAATTTAGTGCTCTTAGTGAGAAAATGCTTAATTTACAAACAAAAAAAAAAAAAAAACGGAAAGTGTTACCATTTCATTTTTGGACTATGGAAGGCATTCCCTACTATTTGGCAACATTGAATTGGTTACTAAAATGAAAATCCTGGGCATCACATTTTCTAATTCGGAGTTTTCATTATGAACATATTTGGGATCCTCTCATTCAAAAATTACGTATGCTCAGTCTAAATCACAAATTGCGCAACTTAAACTTAATCCAACGTATTTGGTATATCAATAGTTATTTATGTGCTAAATTATGGTCCTCCGCTCATATATATCCCATTACTGATTTGTATGTTCGTAAAATAAATTCCATTATTGGTTGATTTCTGTGGACAGGGCATCATTTTCGTGTCAAGCGTGACACTGTTAACCTACTCCTTAACCGTTGGAGCTTGAACCTAATATCAGTCAGGGCTAAATGTACTGCATACTTTCTAGCTAATAATTATAAACAATTTCAAGTTACTGACCAAATCACCCGCCAATGGATTCCTTGTTGGATCTCTTCCTTCCCTGCACCTACTCCTCCTAATACGATGACACTCAAACAGGCGCCGGTGTATATTCAACACTGCATGCCAGGTTGGTCCTATGTTCCTTTATCTGATCCTACCAACTACTCCTATATACGCTTTCTGTCCACACCCCTCTTTGCAATAATATCTTTCCGCGTATCCAACTGAAATTTCCAACAAAAAATTGGTCCAAAATTTGGTACAATATTAATAACACCACGTTGACATCAGCGGTCGTGAGTGTCTGGTATACGATAGTGAATGAGCTCGTACCTACTAAGGTAAAGTTAAAACGTATTGGTGTACTCCCTACGGATATGTGTCAAGACTGTAATCAAGAGGACACACTCCAACACAGACTGAGGTTGTGTGTTCACTCTTCTTCTATCTGGGCTAAATTACAATGCCTGTTAAGTGTGATTTGCAGAGAACCTGCACACAAGTTTGATCATACTTATGCTTTGTTCCAAGACTATGAGTTTTTTCCAATCACGAAAAATAATTGCGTCACGTGGTTACTTGGTCAAACGACTTTTTATCTCATGGACACATATCCGTGTGGAAATGAATATGCCTATGTGATCTTTCTTAAAACTGCTTGTAAAAACTTTTTTGTAAATGTAGCTCACAAAGATTTTGCAAATTATTTACGTATCCTGTGTACTGAATATCTGTCCTAATCTATTTTAGCTTCATGTAATTCTTCTTCAAATGGCAAATAAAAAATGTGGTTTGAGTGAATAAAAAAGTCGGAAGAACACTCGCCCAGTAATCATCAGGTTGTTGGTTCGAGCCCCTCCGGGGTACTTTCTTGGTACTTTTCTTAGTGTTTTTAGACTCACCTTAATGGAAACAAATCAAGGGGATTAAACATATTTTGGGGGAGTAATTTTGTGGTTCATTGGCGTTTTGTCGCGTCTCTGTCGCTGGCGGTATAATTTTCAAAACGGAACTGGGGCCACAGCGGATCGTCGCTGTGGGGCCCCCATTTTTTGGCGAGATGTCGCTAGTTGCCCATCAGTGGTCCATCGATGCTTACGGATTCACGTGAATCCGAACCACATGAACTCCCGCCGGGAATCGAACCCGGCTGTATTTCTTCTTTCTCAACTTGTTTCTCAACTAATATCGATCGTTTTGGATTATTTTTACAAACTGACTCACTATCTATTTACCATATGTAGAAAGTGCACCCCTCTCCACAAAGCAGAATGTTATAAAATGCTAGGAGACGTTCTGTTCATTTTCAATAAAGTTAATATACTGAATTTCAGCTCCGTAATTTTAACGCCTTGTGAGATACTCATTTTTTTTCGCAAATACAGTGAAACCTCTCTATAGCGGACAGCCGTGGGGAATAAAAAATTGTCCGCTATAGAGAGGTGTCCGCTTTAAAGAGGTTTCAATATTTTCTTAAGTAAATTAGTGAACAAGGTAATATACAATTAGAAAAAAAAATATTTTTGCATGAATCACATATTTAGACTATTTATGAATATTACCTGCATTATCCTCTGTCATCCAATACTCTATGTTCGAGGCACAACATGGAAATAACATGTTATATTTCTCTGCACTTTATACTTATCAGTACTTCCTACGTTTTCAGTATGGAGGTTTAATTTGTGGGGTAATTGCAGTCCAGAAGTGGCCTCTATGAGACAATATACATACCTGAGGGCAAAAAAATACTAAACCTGTCTTCTCCATTCGGCGGGCAACTGTCAATCACTTCTGTGCCTAAAACAGCTTGGGTGGGAGTGTTGTTAAACAGAGACGCTTCGTCTGGGTTGCTGAGGAAACAGTTGAGGGGTCAAAATGTTGTCACAATGCTTCCTTGGTGACACATGTATGAATTACTAAAAATGTATTTTTACTACACTTTTCAACTTGTTTCTAGAGAAAGTGTCCGTAATACGGATAATATCTATAAAAGACTGTCCGTGTCCGTACTAGAGAGTGTCCGCTTTAGAGAGATTTGCCAATATGTTTTTTCCTATTACAGTGTTTGGGGATTACAAAATATGTCCGTTAAGGGAGGTGTCCGCTTTATAGAGGTGTCCGTTAGTAGAGGTTTCACTGTATTCGGATCCCCACTATCCCTTAGGATATTATTATCATGAACGCAACTTGTATTAAGACCAGCTATATACCGAAAGTCATTTTATTTTACTGCAATTTGGCCGTAATGATTGGAAACACATAGTAACATTCACTGGCGGATCCAAGGGGGGGGGCGGAGGGGGCGACCGCCCCCCCAAAGGTCTGGATTTTACTTCCAGCATTTATCGTTGAAAAATACAAATATGGTCTTTTCCCGACCGATTCAATCTGTGTGACACGCCTAGCAAAGTAATCAAAATGTGTGGTACTTAGTAGTACTTAATACAGACAAATTTGAAGTGGGAATACTTATGTCCCTAGTTCCTTGAGGCGGTCACTATAAGCCCCAAAGGAGTGAGAATATGATTCATTCGTTGGACCTGCAGCTGTAGGAAGGAGGATAAGACGCCTCACTCTTTGAACTAAAAAGATATATTTTAAAATTGTGTCCTAGAAAAAGGATATGGAAATGGAATTCGTATCCCGAAACTTCAAGTACCTGTACCTTGAATAAAGAGAAATGTAGAATCTTACCTAAAAGCACTCTGAATCTGAGACTTTTCGGTTGGTTGATTGATTGATATGTATTTACTTCGTTTGTTGAAAGCGATGCTTTACAGAATGAGAACTAGAGTTTAAAGTTGGATCTGAACCACCATAGTGAGTTCTATGCTCATTCACCGAGAATCAAATCACAGAACCTCATGCATCAAAGATACGTTCGCTAGCTACTAGATCAACGAAGAGAGCCGTGACTTTTGGGGTTCAAACACGGAAACATTAGGAAGGGACCAGGGATTTATTGTGACTTTTAATGGCATTTCATCTCTTCTTGGGAAATAACACAAGCTGTTATATAAAGAAGTCCTGAGTGAGTAACTGATCGCACAGGCCAAACCGCTCAAGCTAGAAATTTGGAATTCGGACTGTAGATAAGATTTCTGGCGTAGGGTATCACTAAGGAAGGATTTATTGGAAATTCGAAGGGAAGGGGTGGCCATGGATTTCTCATTTTAAATAATTTGACACGCGTTTCAACGTTTTTTGATACTTTAGTAAAATGTGGAAAAAAGGCAGGGGAAGAAAAGGGGGCGTGGTTTGCAATTATAAAAATTAGTTATCAATATCTAAGAATCTTCGAAGGTTAGAAACATGAAATTTGGTGTATGGACTTCTCATTCGAAATAATACAATATGTATTTCAGCGTTTTTGATATTTTACCTAGAAGGAAAGAAAAGGGACGGTTATTATTATTATTATTAATAATATTATTATAATTGATATTATTATTATTATTATTATTATTATTATTATTATTATTATTATTATTATTATTATTATTATTATTATTATAGGATGCTCATATCTCGGGATCCCTTACGGTTAAAGGCATGAAAGTTGGTAGTTTAATTTTTCATTTAAAATAATTAAACATATTTGAGCGTTTTTTGCCACTTAACGTAGAAGAGAAGGAAAAGAGGTGAGGGTGGTTCACTAAAATGCCTTACGAGGTGTTTGAATTTCGAGACAGAGATTTAGCTTAATGCAATGCTATATGAAAGAGATACGTAGAAGGAAGAACGCGAAAATTGTGCCACGGTAAAACGTAGGAGCATTTACTATACTGTGTGAGGCCGTATGCAGAGCAAATTGGGAGTCTGGGGGCGAAGCCCTACCTAGGTGAAGGCTAGTATAATATAATTTTATTGTTGTAAGCATAGCTATAATTATATTATGTTTCTAACAACTACATTTAAGAAATTACCTAATAGAGCCAATTTCCAACCCCGTATTCCTAGTCTCGTATAATGCTTTTCTTTCTTTACATATTTAATTATATCGCTGCAAAAGAGGGGGTGTATTCGTACAAAATACCCTATACAAAGCATCAACCGAAATATCATTTCAACACTAAAGAGGTTGAAGACATGGCTACGGTTCTGGATGGGTGCAGATCGACTTAGCGACCTGGCAATACTATATACGCACCAAGACAAACGTAGATTACGCTCGTGTCATCGGCAGATTTGCCAGGAATAAGATAGGGCGTAGATTTGAGTTTGTGCTGTAACTTTCCCAGAGGTGGACTGCAAGGTGACTAAGGCTGTTGTTTGGTTTTCGCCCGTCGTGGTGTTTGGTCGTAATTATTTTCAACTCGTGGGTACTCAACAAAAATCATGAGCCTGAGTATAAGTTGAACTCCTTGGATGTATCTGAATCGCAAACGAACTCGAAAAATTTTCTGAAATTGCTTTGTTAAAATCTTTAACTGAAACAAAAGGGCACAACCACAATCGTAAAAGATGTGTACCGGTATATAGGCTATATTATATTTTTAATAAACAGTTATATATTATACATATGATATTTGTTTGTGTAACATCCCACGTGTGTGCCAGAACGGCTAAAGGAAACGTGGACCTACTGATTATAGTGGAATCCGAACCACTTTTTCGTTCAACTGTATCCCCACCGGGAATCGAATCCGGGATCACGCGCACGAAAGGCAAGCGTGTTAGCCTTTAGACCAAACGGGGTCCATATTATATCTGAGATGAAAGAAAAACAAGTTATACGTACATTATCTCTATTGGTAATTTTGTTTAAAGGTGATAATTTTTTTTCAAAATTAAATTTTAATTTGCATTTTAAAAAAAATATGTGATATTGTCAAATAATATCGCCAGTCGGTATGTTTTAGGAAATATAGTGTGTGCTGTAATGAACGGAAACCACTTTGGTTTTACATTTCTGATCTTCTTTCGTTCATTTTGTTGTAGACTTTGCTAATCTTTCATAGTTTTTTTTTTACTAGTTATACATTATAATAGCTTATATTGTAATTCTATATAATTTTAATTTGTGTAAAATTTATACACATTTCGTGCTAGATCCGACAAAATTTCTGTTGAGTTTGCGCAAGAGAAAGTTTAGTATTGATATTTTTATAATTACATTATTTGCAGTATTTTACTGAATAAATTGTGCGTTTACCTTCGTAATGATTTATATGGTTAAGGAGTACCGCAATATATTATATTTATGTAGGATTTATCTTCACAATTCATTTCTTTGTATGTTAATGCTGTAGGTTAACTTCAAATCGTCGCTCTGGATTCCTGTTAGTAGTACAGTACAATGCTTAAATGCAGCTATGATTAGTATTATGTATTAGAAAGTGTATCCATTTCATTCTCCTGTACTTGATCTGTGCCCTTGAAAGCGCGGGCCATAGTTCTTTTAAGGCAAAAACCATAACATCCTTATTTCAGGGGAAAGCCACGAAATTCAAGTTCGGACAATCACTAGATACTACGAGGAATAATCACGGAGCCACTAAACATCCTTGGAGTTCAGTTTGAATATTATATTTCTTCTTTTTCAATTTTCGATTTGCTGAATTATATCTGATATAAACAGAAATGAAAGCAATATGTAAAGATTGCTCCCCTATATTTTGGCCCATTTGAACACTGTGTACCATATATACTATTAAACATTAATTATTAATTTTAAACTTTAATGTATTTTTTAAGCTACCAAGAAACGTATACAGAAATATCATAATGTATTTTGTTATTTGTTAACATTTTGTATTATTCTTTATGCATATATTATTCTTTATACATTTGATATTGATTTTTGCGTTCACCGAATCTGTCGTTTTTTTTTTTCAACTGCTGTTCCGCAATTGTTATTCAAAATATAAACAATTAGAGCAAATTGTACATTTTTCCGCTAAAATGAATGCCATAGTCAATACAGTATTTTCTTTTGTGCAAGTATTGTGCAAGACAGCGCATCTGATATATTGCGTTGACTAGTAAATCATGACGCCGCCATGTCTCCAAAATGAAAGTGCGTATTTAATTTAAATCTTCAGAATACTTTCATTAAGAAAGAAAAAAAACTTACAAATTCGGGTCTCAAAATGGAATCAGGGAATCAGATTTAGCTAAATCAGGTTTAGATACCCCCCCCTCAAGTCCCGCATTCATATGCGTCCGATTTTTTCAAAGTAAAATTCTGGTCACCTTGAGGCTACGCTCATCTTCCAGGGAGCGAACCGCCCCCCCCCCCCAACGATCCTTCTGGATCCGCTAGTGGTAACATTCAAGTTTTCATATCATAATTTATATATTACAGTGATTCAAAAATGTATTGATTCCAGTAGTTCGATCCTCTAAAACTTACAGGCTGTGTGTCTTGAAATCCAAGTAGTAGTATACAAGCTATTGCTATTATTTCAATTACAAATATCAATATCGAAAAATGCCTCAAGTTCTTTTTTACTTAGAAATACTTATCTCAGGTAAGTAAACAAAAACAAATGAAAAAGGGAAATGGAGGCCTTGAAAGTAAAACGTAGACAAATTGACCTGTGTTCAGAAACATATTTTTAAATCACGCTCGACCTACTCATAGGAGCTAAATACGCGGTTCTTGTAAGTTGGAGTTATCCGTTTTTCGCAAAGTTGCACAAATATAGTAAAAATGAAGTGTCTGTTACTTTGGGTCTTAGTGGCCGAAAGTACTAGTGCAATGGGCTAGTAATTATGATTATTTTTGCTGTGGGTTCAATCCCGACCCGACGAAAGTTTTTTATTTCTATATTTTATTTTTAAAATTTTTAAAACGCATTTTCATTAAAATAAGATGAAAATAATACTCAAAAATGATTCCGTTATGTGTGCGGTTTTGCTATACGAATCCACAGTATAAATAGTAGTAGTGGTGGTAATAGTAGTAGTAGGAGGAGGAGCGGGTTAGAAGCCCCGCAGGGCTAGTTTTGTTATACCTTGACTGCCACGATATAAATTTAACCTTAACTTCTTCTTCAATTTTCTTCTTCAATTACAACAAAGTGGCAATTTTCTTTTGTTACTACTATAATACAAAATACATACACCAGAAGGTTTGGACAATCGCAAGCTGCAACCAATCAGAAACGTGTTTTTAGTTTCTATGGATAGGGTCGAGGGTGAAAAATATATGCTGTTCAGAAGATGCTGTCTACAATGCAGTGAGCACAGAGGGTCGGTGGGTCAGAGTGGGTCATAGTGAGTGGTGGGTCGCAGTGGGTCACGGTGGATGGTGGGTTGCAGTGGGTCACATGTTGACCTACGGCCCACTGACCCACTCTGAAAACACGATTCATTTGACTCACTCCAACTCTGGATTTGACATCACATAGAAAATAGAAGACCAAAAATTGCATGTTCACTTTTTTTTATTACAGAGGTTGTTCAGTCTACATTTGGCCAATTTCGACTTACCTAAAAATTTTGAAGAATCCATGGCGCCAGATCCGTAAATGCTCGATGTGTTTCCCTTGGTTCCTAGCAATAGCCCCACAGCGTAAGTTTCACTGTAATAGGCTTCTCTGAAGAACTGGGAGGGCAATCTTGTCCCATTCCCTTTGTACAGCTTTCCAAAGTCCTTCCACAGTTGTCACACACCATTTTCCCAAAGCCCGCTTCAGCAATCCAAATCCACAATAGTCCTATAGACTTGCATCTGGAGATTTAATAGGTACCTCATAGTAAGGTATCACCTGTATATCAATTGCCTCTTCTATCTCCTTGTAGAATGCGAGGAACGATCATAAAGTATGTGATGAGGCCTTGTCCATGTGAATGCGCACCAGATTGGCGTCATTTCCGTACATTGTTGGAATCTCATGCTCGTAAATCGGCCTCATGATCTGCTCCTGAAAATACTGCGAAATTGTTTTGCAGTTCTTCGCCACCCTATGAATCTTAAGTTTACCTCGGTAACAGTAGCCAGTAACGACCATGAACCCTTTTGGGAAGGAGTCTTTACAGACACGGACCCACCTTCTGAAGTTCTTGGCACCTTTCTCTTGGTATATGATGGGTCTCAGTTTCCCGCAGTCGGAAAGGTAAATATATGCTTCATCGAGCGTAACAACGTACATCCACCTTTGTTTTGCCAGATGCTGTTCGTACAGCTTCCGGGCGTCACACTTTCGTTCCTTTTGGTGGGCATCCGTGAGAAGGTGGCCAAGAGCTTTCATGACTTTTTCCAGCTTGAGTTGATGGTGTAATGTCCGGCTCACAGTCCCCAGAGACACGTCAAGACGATTAGCCATACACCTTTGTGTTGGCGGATTTTCTTGCATTGCCATTTCTCGAAGTTTCCTTTGCATGGTGGAGGTGTCCTTGGTGCATTTTTCCTTCCTAGGCAACTTCGTTGGTGATCCAAATGGTGGAGCTTCGTTGCCCTTGTACTTTTTAATAACATTTTTTATTCCACTTAAACTGATGTTGCAACCATTCTTCTCACAATGTTTTCTAATGACAGAAACACTAAAGTGGGCGTCATAAAGAGCCGCAACATAGCCTTCCCAAAATCGGCTTAATTTGGGCGGCATTTTGGTCACATAGCGGAAACTCACATACTTGGAAACAAATTTAACACAACACTCACAACACTGGTCCTGTTTTGTGCATTATTGTCGTCCGCGCGCAAAAAACAACTCCGTTTCCAGGAAGCCACTGCACAACACTGTAGGAAGCCACGAGTCAGGTCGGGTGAAACCATTCTGCCCGGGAGGGGGAAGGAACTTAATCGGCCAAACATAGGAGAACAACCTCTGTATTTTACTAAAGGCAAGGGAAGAACGCGCGAATAATGTTTGTGATTTTTACTGCCCTTCATGTTTCTGTGTTTTTGTCCCTGTTCTTAAAGAATAGTGGAAAAATTATTAAAGTGAGTAAAACGCGTCAAAATAGGAAACAAGGTACTGTGGAAGGTTCATTAAATTAGTTAACTTTAAAAAATACTGCCCTGTAACACCACATTCCAATCAATATAAGTATCTGTCCAATGCAGTGCCGTGAAAAATCAGGGTCCGAGGCGACAGCATACGACAGCGCCTCCGTACATATGAGTTTTCAATTTAAAGTTGACTTCTCTGGACTATTCTTTCTGCATAATACTTTACTATCTTATCATGACTGAAATCAGAAAGTTTCAGCATTACTACACTGGAATCGTAAAAGTGTGTAATTACTGAATTCACTGCTGCTCCATTTTCCTTTCTCCCAGAACAGTGATGTCTTACAATAGTGGCTTAAGCGTTAGTTTCATAATGTTGAGGCGAGTTCGATGATTCTGGCTGTAGCAAGTCAGGTAATTTTTATAATGTACAAAACTGATACTTTTGATGTATACTAACATGAAAAATGTTCAATTTCTCTGGGCCTAAGAGTTGAAACGACTTTCTTTACAGGAGAAATGCCAACAACACAAAATTACGTCATCCGTATCAACCTTCGTTCGTAACTGTCTGGCAAGTAACGTGTTTGGACAAGAATTGATTAACACATAATTGCTAAGCCTCCTTACTGCTGTATGGTCCAAAAATGAGTTCCAAGGAATTGTTCCTAGCTGTGCACTAACTGCAAATAGTGATCGAACTTACAACGCTAGTCACGGGAATGATCCTATTTAAGATGTCACCTCACATTTCTACTTGGAAGAAGGACGAAACAAAATGCATTACTGTTATCAGCTAACAAATCTTTATATTCCATTTCTTGTTGTCATAAAATGATAATTCTATCTGTAAATCCATAAACGTAATAATATTATTACGTTCATGTGTAAACCTAAGAAACATCTGACATACTATATATCTTTTGTTCCAATGAATACCTTCGACTATGTTACTCTTTATTTCCATTGTAATAATAATATTAATAATAATAATAATAATAATAATAATAATAATAATAATAATAATAATAATAATAATAATAATAATAATAATAAAGGAATAAGATAATTACAATACCAATTACATAAACATTATCTTCCCATTCAGAAAAATTAATAATTGCCACGACGAGATTTGAACCCAAGTAGCTGCAATGGTAGTTTCCTGCTTTCACATTTTTTTAAAAACAAATCGCCCCAACCGGAGTATTATTTGCCACTGGCACCTCATGTCCTTTCAACGTATTTCAAACACTACACGAACACGAACACAGAAATTCTGAGAACAGTTGAAATCCCGACCTTGCTCTTCAGAAGAATTCGAACCCCTAGTAGATTGCGCCTCATGATCAGAAGCTGAACGCCCGAGAGCACTCGGCTAAAGCCACCGGCTCAATTTGCCATAAATTCCTCATATGAATATAAAACATAAACTAGTAGTTATGGAACATAAACATAGAACTGTCTATTTCTACACGTGTTGATACAATTCAAAGAATGTGAAAATAATTTCTGTCATCTTTTCTTCTTTGGAAATTAGAAGTTATGTTAAAGGCGAAATATAATGTAAATCGGGACCATCCCTACAACCAATCACCAGCGCGTTACTTAGATTCTTTTCTGGAGGGCCAAGCATTAATAAGCTTATTTGGACCCCCTAGAAAAAGTTGTTTTTCGTAATTTTTGGCCCCCCTCTTTCCAATTTTCTCTTACTCTTTGTTGGACCCCGGAACCGGTAGGTCCTCCTTGTCGGCAAGGTCTGCCAGATTTCTGCGTTAAAATAGGGGTGTACAAAGGAACTAAACGTTGAAAAAGGAAAATTTTTACCAAAAAATCCCTTTCACGGAATTTTCCCGCCTTAGATACATGATGGGGACAATTGAATAATACCACCTGAAAGGCAGTTCTATTCTGAAGAGAATGATGGGCGAAACATGACCCTAGGGTAATTAGGGATGTCTCAGGAAATGTTTAAAAATTTCCCTCTGTATATGGGAATATGGGACATTGTCGGTATATTTTTTTGGCGGGCTTACTTTTGCACCTGGAAAATTGGAATTGTGCATAAACATTCAGCCCACCGAGTAGTATTAACCAGATTTTTTTCAGATCTCTGCGTTAAAACAGGGGGGTCCAGGGGGGCTAAAAGTTGAAAAAAAGGATATTTAGACCCAAAAAATCCCGTTTTTCCTCATTTTCCCGCCTTAGATACATGATGGAGACACGTGAGTCATACCGTCTGAAAGGCAGTCCTATTCTGAAGAGAATGATGGGCGAAACATGACCCTAGGGTAATTAGGGATGTCTCAGGAATTTTTTTACCTGAGATCATGGTATTTTACGGTAATTTGGGGCATGGTGGGAATTCCTGAAAAAAATTATCCCGCCCTTGGTATTCAAGATAGAACTTTGGCATACACATTCAGTATACCAAGTGCTATTTATCAGATTTTTTTTTAGATGGCTACGTTCACACAGACCCGCTCCAGAGGGGCCCAAAGTGCGAGAAAAAATTTCCCTCCGAAACTTTCCCTTTGACATCATTTTTCCCGCTCTTGGTATACGGTATGAGCATGGAAGTGGTACCATTTGAAAGCCAGCTCAATTCTGAAGAGAATGAGGTATGAACCATGATTCTAGGATAAATAGTGACAATGCAGTAGCTGCTTGACTGAAAGTCTAAAAAATAGCCCAAAAACCCCGGATCCGGAAAGTGCTAATAGTAGATATTTTTTACTGAAATGGGTCATCGACACATTTTTCTTCTATTTGCCTTTAGTGTGCTGTTTTATTTATGTAATATAGGGGACATTTTGAGACAAAATTTTCTTACTCCACATATGATACGAACATGAAATTAGAAATGAAGCCTCATTTCTAATTTCATGTTCGTATCGTGTATGGAGTAAGAAAATTTTGTTTCAAAATGGACCCCCGAGAACGGCGAGGAGCTTCTCTGGAGGCAGTTGCCCCCCACAAGTTACGGCTCTGTCGATGACGTAGCCTCAACTTGAAGAATGTTTCGTGATATTGTCCTCATTGAGGAGCGTATATATATAACTTGTTTTGGGTTAACAAGGAAATCTCGAGTAAGTCATTAAGACACATAGAAATTGCTTATATTTTCTTATTTATATCTTGTTTATATTTGTTTGTTTTTGTTATATTTGAGTATCTATTTTATATTTTTCCATGAAACGATTTTAACTAGGTATTAGTTTGGGTGGATGGTTAAGTGCGCGGTAGGTAAGTGGTTAGCGCATTGAACTTCTAGTTGGTAGACCCGGGTTTGAATCCCGGCCAGGCTGAAACTTTTTCAAGTGTTCCTATTTCAATTTCAATTTCAATGCATACTCAGCGTGACAAGAAAGATCTTCTCTTCCCTAGAAAGAAAAAAGATGTTGGATTCGGTAGCGTTTCTTATCTCCTGGACTTTTCCATTTGTACAGCTTGGTTTTTCTTTTCTTAAATCACGTGTTCACCACCACCATATCATGTTGCCTGCAGAAGTCTATAAGCATTTCTCCCCGTTCGTTTCTTCTACCTAGTCCAAATAGTCTTACCACCTTATTTGCGGCTCCTGTATCTACTACGCTGTAAAAGTCTCTCATTACTATGGTGTTGACCTTACCTCTTCCCTCCTGGTGCTAATCCCATCATTAATACTTCTACTTCATTGTCATCATGGTCGGTTGTTGGCATTGGCATATAAACTTATATTATCACAATATCCACTGGTTTTGCACTTAGTTCTACATACATCAAGCGGTCGTTGCAGCATTCTACTTTGGTTACACTTCCTGCTACCCGTTCTTAATTGCTATCGTGACACCATTCTCGGTCTTCACGCCACCCGAATTGTGTAATTTCACGATACTGTCTCACATTTTCCTGGCCGTCTCACTTCACCTAAGCTTACTATGTTCACTTTACATTTGTCCATTTCCACTTTTAGATTTTCAAGTTTATCACACGTAGTAAAGTCCGTACCTTCCAGGTTCTAATGCTGAAACGAACGATTATTATTATTTTCTCCTCTGATGATTCTTCTCGGACTAGTCCCCACCCCGAAATACGAACCGGGGATTATTTTACCTCCGGAATGTTTTATCTCAGGAAAATCATCGTTATATTTATTCTCCACCTTCGACCTCCTGGGAAAAAGATAATGTGGTAGTATTCCCATTGACTTTCCACATCTCCATGGCATTGACCACCTGGCGCTCCATTAGCCTTTTAGGACAGTTTCCCCTCCTAAGGGCAAGATGCCTTGACCCAGTGGTGGATCGAGGGTGGGGCAATCGGGGCAATCCCCTCCCCAAGAAGAGGAAACTTAACTTTTATTTGATATACAAATAAAACCCATCTCAAAGTTTGGAGCTCTTAAAAGTAGCTCTAAGTAACAGTATTAGAACTCACCGTCCCCCCCAGAAGTCGGTCCTGGATCCGCCCCTGCACTGGCCTCCATCCGCTCTCCGAAAGGCTGTTGGCGCATGGGAGAGGCTGACACCTTATCCCGAAAATCATTCGGTCCCCATCTACGTTAGCCGCATAAAACGTTACCCGCTTTCTCCCGTGAGGAGGTATAGGTTGGGATTTTCCCTTCGTTTAGGATGAGACTCGAAGGTTTTTCTCAAACCTCTCCAGTACTCATCGGTCATATCCACTCACTTATTTTAACCGTCGTAAAGCAAGTGACGTAGTAACTGTACATTTGAACACATAAAATACAACTATATTACTATTTAATTCTACCGCATGCAGACTTTTGTTTTCTATAAACATCTCTGTGTGCAGCACGAATCTTGGTGGGCAGAGTATTGAATTTTACCTGTAAATCTTGCAAAATGTGGTGTGCTAAATTTGACCAGCACTAATTTATCAAGTACTTTGAAGTATGAGGCTAAACAAAATCTATTTGAATTTTTCACTCAATTTATTAAAGCGAATTTATATTATTAACCTTAGAAATGCAAATCTTAAATTCGAACGATTAGAACTGGCTCTGTAGAAAATACGTATGGATTTTGAAATGACTTCGATACAGCAGAAACTTCGTGACTGCCGATGATGTAATCGTCAGAATCAACTGTTATATCATACGTAGTTGTGTTGCATTTCACGTGTGCACTGAAAAATGTTTCGTAAAGGGCTTCCACAATTTGTCGTTGGCCAAGTTGTCAAAGGATTTGGGCGAGGTTCCAAGGAATTAGGAATTCCTACAGGTATAATTTTTGTTAAGTACAGAATTTTGTTTTTTCACTTTCTTACAATCTAAAATTGAATGATGAGTGGATGCAATTTGGTACCTGTTTTTCTACCTGAAGTTGATATTTTATTTTTTATTGCCTTACTTTACGGGTATCAGATAATTTGTACAGCTTTACTAGCTGTTCGCAAAATGAAAATGATACAAATATACGGTTTTTAGCTACTCCTTTTGGAGTATGTTTAGTACAAGGGGTCCAGAAGCACGTAAAAAACAAAATTTACAGGAGAAATGAATGATACAAGTACTTAGACGTAACATAACGTAACCAAATCTGACCTAACCTAACAAACTAACCTGAGCTAACCTAAACTAACCTAATATTAGTAGAAATAAGCGAAATTCTGTATTTTTTAAAAAAATTATGCGGGACCCCTACACTAATATAACATAAACTAAACTAAATTAACCTAACCTAATCTAAACTAACCTAACCTACCCTAAACTAACCGAATGTGAACAGAAAATACCAGAAGTGTAGTATTTTTTAGAGAAAAGAGCTGGACCCCTTCTGCTGAACATAGGCCCTCCTTTTAACTGTAATACCCCTTTTTCTGTATTGACAGATTGGAAGTTGCACTGATAAAATGTAAAGTTAGGTGATACCGCACATAACAATAGCCAGCATAAAGTAACAACTGTTAAAAAAATGGGCAAAAGTGCACTTTGAGCAGAATCAATCACATAGGAACCGATCACAATAAATAGCAATATGAGAAATTACACTTTAAATTTTTAACAAAATGGTTCCAAACTTCCCTAACCGTAAGCTAAACTGACCCTACCCTACTTATCCCTACCTTACCCTATGCGAACAATGCCACATCCTGTGACAAATTACTTGTTCTGCTGAAAGTGCACTCTTACCAAAAATGAATATTCGGGTAAATTTTACAATATATGCTCCAGCTTTGGGTTAGCGTATTATTTAATTTCTATCATAAATCACTTTGTAGTCTCTTTGGCTCAAGTACTGGGTTCGGAGCCCTCCATGGGGCTGTGGACTTGCATTTCTCTGTGTACGTTAACTTTAGCACTCCAGTGCACATACGCGATAAGAACTATTGTGCAAAAGACACTAATCAAATTGTGCTAGGTTGCCACTAAATAGCACGAATGCTATCTAACCGACACAGAACAGGGGGGGCCCGTTCGGTAGCAAGGGGGTGCGTTCGTAGGGAACAGGCGTCTGAGTGACGGTGGGTACACGCATAATCGAGGATAGTGCAAAACATAGTATATGCATAAAACGCTTTGTGTGGATTTGGAGGAGATACTAAATGCCATCCTAGCTGTATATAGAAAAGCAGGACTGCTTTAAACGGTAGAGTAGAGTAGGGTTATATTAGCTTTGGAAGTTTAAACCCATTTTGTTAACATTAATCGAGAGTAATTTCTTGTGGCTGCGTAAGTATACCAGTTGGAGAGGACATTGTAAGTTCCACCCGAAGATTCTGTTCACTCCTCTCTACACTTTTCGGAAAAAGACGTTCGCTGGTCGGACATGAGATTATAAGCATTTAGTAGATAAAATTCAATGAAGAACAACAAAAAAATTACTGTATATATATATATATAAAGATCCTTAATGTCTTCCAAACCCGCGTTATAGCACCTTATTTTTAAAGTTACTGATAAAATCCAGAGGGTTCACCACTGTACGAAGTTTGAATGAGGAACAATTTTAATGAAATATATTAATTTAGATGTTTTCCTTAAGACAGAATTACATACTTCGTGTAGCGTGTTCTACGCTCTAACATTCTGTGCTACTCACCTGCCTGCGCTCATTTCGACCTCCACTCTACGTGGTCTCGAAACCAATCACATCGCGCAATTTAGATGAAAAGCTACTAATAAAATAAGGCTCATTAAGTTAATAACATGGAATAATCACTGTTAGTAGATGCGCTGATGTGTAATAATTTAATTTCAATGAATATTACTGTAGAGACTACTCAGGGGTTAAGTTCGTCAATTGGTATCCTGCTAAAATAAATGAAATTTCAAACGATTATCTGAATATTGAAACAGTGAAGATTTTGTTATATTTCTGAAAGAAAAGCGCAAAAAATGAATATAGAAAGGAAGAGTCGATAAAAATAGGAACGAATTAATTCCAAATAGCGCAACGGAATAAAGTTGTGATATAGCTATATGATAATCCTTTTTACTTCATCTTAATCGATCCTTCCAAAAGTACTATTTCAATATCAACACATTCGTAGTTCATTGAATTGGTGATTTCAGTTCAAGCAGAGTGCACAAAGTGGTATGCTTTGGAAGCTTTAAAATGTTTGAAAGATGTGCTTGTTACTTATCTTCATTCAGATTTAAAATGTCTTGTCAGTTAACATTAGATTTTGATTTCATGAGACCAATAATACATGTGAGAATGTGGTAATGGAAACTGGTTTAATAGATGGCAAAATTTTCCACTGTTTATAAATTTTGTTCAACTCAAAAATAGAAGTTCTCCTTTTCAGGTAATGTAGTACTGTGTGGTACTGATCAACAGTGAAAAAATGTTCATTAAGGTTCCTTCTACTAAATTAAAGATTCATCCTTTTTTATTAGTTTCAGGGGCATTCTGCTCCTTTTTAAATTTTGCAAACAATAGATAGTGGTAGAATTCCACAGAAATCATTAAATTGAACAATAACACTTTTCCAAAAACACTGAACTGTTAAAATATAGTGACGAACACTAGGTGATATTAAAAACCGAAAATATGGGTCCACGGAATACTCTAGGTAAATTGTTCTTTATAGGACAGCAAATACTACAATAGGAGATGTAAAGGAAACGACCTGGTAATACAGCAAAAATGGTGTTGACATTCCCAGAGAGGAAGGAAATATCTAATTAAAACTAAAAGATAGAGGCATAAGATAAATTGCTTTGTTATTTGTGACTTTGTGAAAGTGATTTGTAGGAAATACTTTTCATGTTTATTTTTTATAATATTATTTTCAGCGAACTTTTCGGAGGAAGTAGTAGACAGTTTGTCTTCGGATGTAGAAACCGGTGTATATTATGGTTGGGCAAATGTTGATGGTGGACCAGTCTATAAGATGGTAATGAGTATTGGTTGGAATCCTTATTATAAGAATATAAAGAAGTCTATGGTAAGTTAATTCTATGTTCTGTGCGTATACATGAAAGCAAATTTAACTAAATTTCAGGGCAAATAATAATGCGCCTTAATATTATTAGATAAGAAAGAGAGGGGAAGGAAAGGTACTGAAATAACTTTATTAGATTGTTGACTTTGGGAACACCTACAATACTAGTGAGACAAGCAAAATGCTAATACTCGCCGCAAAAGATATATAGCAGAATTTCTTCTACATGAAACAGGTAGCGCTTTCGGAAGAAGCTACTTCCATCTTGACTCAAAAAGGATTTTAAAATGTGAAGGAAGGGTAATAAAATGGTTAAAAATTTAAGATATGTAGAAAACAAATCTTCTGTCAAACACTAAATGCATGGGAATGGACACTTACTGTCATTGTACATTGCTGTTCACTGTTTTCTTTTCTTGCTTTCCGTAAAAGAGTGCAAAGAGGTATTTTGGGGTGCTTTTCGGGCTTCATCCGCCAAAATTACAGCGAAAGCTGTACTGAATTTAATATAAAGCTAAATTATTATTTTTCGGTTTGTTGCACTTTCGCGCTAACGAAAATTGTAAATACTTGACAGCGTGGAAACTTTCTCGTAATATTTTAAACTTAAAAAGGTTTAAGTTGGTCATTATAATTAATAGAATAACCCAAACGTTGTCGACGACAAGGTAATGTATCTTCAGTGCGTAATTTGGTGTGGCAGCAGTATTGGTCCCTTTTTCTTCGAAGATGAAGACGGTAACAACGTTGCGCTCAACGGAGAGCGCTAGAGAGGCTTGCTCACCGATTTATTTTCTCCAGCAATTGCTATGTTCAACATAGACGTGCTTTGGGTCGAGTAGGATGGTGCTACGTGCCACACAAACCGTCCCACAATATTTCTCTTGTGCGCTAATCTCAATAATCATGTCATCAGCCGTTTTGGCGGCGTTACGTGGCTATGCTGTTACACTTGTGTTATGTCTACAATCCAGAAAAGATTGTGGTATTTAAGCACAATATTGATCAAAGTATTCGTAAAGTATCGTCATACACTATCAACCATGAACTTAAAATTGATTTGGCAGGGTGGGTTACTGTCAGTGCTGGCCGATGCAGTCATTTGAATGAAATTATCTTTCCTACTAAATCGGAAGCTGTATTGCTTTTAATAAAGCTATAAATATTAAACAACATTGAGCGATATTTCTTTGCTACCACTTTTAAAAAGAAACTAGCCGATGGCCCACCCGATATATATATATGAGTACGCAACATTACAAGGAAGATGTACAGCAAAACATTATTTAATAGTTTGAAACTATATTGACTAGTGTTTACAACCAGGGTTGGCTGGTTTAAACCAAGGTAGTTTAAACCAGCTGGTTTTTTCAAAAAAACCAACTGGTTTAAACCAAAAAACAAAAAATGTTCGTAAAAGTGTAAGTGTTTGTAAAATCTTGATGAACACACATTTGTGGGTTATCACGTTTCACTCCCGTATATTATTCGTATTATATTCAGACCTAAATTCTCCATTCATTACTCAAAAAGATTATACTACAAAAGCAACTCTTTTTTTATAAGTTTATAAATGTTTATTTTGTGATTTTTTGTAGTTATTATTGTTATGTAATTGCAATCGAAGAAAAATTCTAAATATTGTTTCGTTTCAATGTTTACTATTGATAAAATACATCGAAAATGCCGTACTTTTTTTTTTTGTGTGTGTGTGTGGGGGGGGGGGGGAGGGTCATACAGACCTCACGAGAGGCCTTTAGTGAAATAAGTATCTTTGGTATCTATTTATGTATAAATGAGTCTGAGTCAAAGTGGACTCAAATAATTCGTATCTTTATTCACTTTTCTTATTGATATGCAGATTAAGTCGGTGTATTTCTTTAATTTGGACCAACAAAAGTCGTTGTTAACTAACTTGAACTAAATTAGTTCTTCTGTACTCCGTAGTACTTTGAAATTGTTCATATGTAATTCTGTGTAATGGTTTCATTTGTGTAACTGTTTATCTTTTTGTCCTTCTGAAATGACTCTTGACAGTTATATTAAGAAGCATGTAAACATCAGTACAACGTATTTTTATCAGGATTCCTTCGTGAGTGAGTCGGCAGACGTATCGCATTTGTGGCCTATTAGTCCTGGTTCCGAGTTCAAATGGAGGACAATTTCTCTCGGATGTAACTCGAGAAGAGGTTTTTATTCCGCTTTAAGCTTATGTGACCACTTCCAGCATAACTCGGTTGTCGCATAATAACATCAAGGCGAAACTAACTTATTTCTGTCCATATATGATATGAATATATAGAGCAAATTATTTAAACCATAAAAACCTGGTTTAAACCAAAAAAACCTGGTTTAAACCAAAAAAACCGGTTTATTTGGTTTTTTTAATAAAAACCATGGTTTTTGCCAACCCTGTTTACAACAATACGTTACACTTTCAATTGGTCTTTTGTTATGATTCCAAAAATCAAAAGAGTCAAGAATTGAAAATTTTTAGGAAGTAAGGAGCGTGTTCCAGCGTTTCAGCTTGTTTATGCAGAAACGCCTCATTTCGATTGATCACACATGCTAACTCCTTTTAAAATAGGTATCAAGTCCCTGAGCAAAGCAACGTTTATTTTAAAAAATAATAACTGTGTAACGGTTTCGCCAACTAATTGAACATATTGCTCTGACGAAGCCAATATGTTCGGTTAATTGGCTATTTAAGAAATTAACGTTGCTTTGTTCAGCGATTTAGTTTCTAGTTTAAGCTATTTAGGATACTAAAGCTAATACGAATCAGTTAGTAATTGGATTGACTTCTCTTGTACGTTTTGTCGAAACGATTGTTTTCCCATTGAATTAGGCATTCCTTGATTTAAATGTCACTATCTTAATAACATTTATTTCTGACTTGTGTTTTTTCCCCGTCTGTCCATTATTATTATTATTATTATATTACATAATAAAAGTTAGGTAAAAACTGTTCTGAAGGTGAGTTTAGACCATCAGTGTTTGGTTTTATGACTTTATTTTATTGACAGCTAAACTCCCTTCATTACTGCCTCAACGACCATTTTTGGTTTCACTTGCAGATTTGTATATAGAAGCAGTGAGAGAAGTTTGGGATTCGCGTATTTAAATAGAAAATTTCCATTGTTTGTTTCATATGTATGTAAATAATTGTGTGAATACAAGTATTTGGATTCTGCAGATATCTATAATAATTTCATGACAGAAAAAGACTTGAAGAAATGCTTCCTATCTAGATTTAAAGTATTGTTCCTCAGAATGAAGTTTGAATATTTAGCGTTGAGCAGTTACATTCCTTGAATCTTTAGTAATAGTAAGATATTTCTTGGAGACCCAAGTGCCTAGTTACTCCCTAGGACTATAAAAAGACCATAATTCAATCGTTTGAAGAAAAAAAAATATATATATTTGTATTTTAAATCGATATTTGTTCTTGACAGTATTTACAGTTCAAAGATGTAAGAATAATAATTTGGTTTGTTTGTACAGGAAACGCATATAATGCATACATTTCCGAGGGATTTTTATGGCTCATGTCTACGTGTGTGCATTTTAGGATACTTGAGACCAGAAATGGATTTCAGGAGTTTAGGTATGTATGAGTTAACTTACTTTCTCACTAATTTTGAAGCTAAGATTGTTCGTAATGTGTTGCATTGTTACGTAAATATTTAGTCGGAAGAGGGCCAAACTCATACAATGGTTCAGTTCGAATTTATATACATCGCCATCAAAAAAGTACATGCTCATTCCGTGCTTGTCTCGTCTGCATCGACGCTTTATAGTATTGTATTTTGTAATTTAATTCGAAGTAAATTATTGTGAAATTGTTCCTAATTCCGATGTTATTAACAAAAGAATATGCATAGAATGGTGATGATATTCATTTTCATTGGCAGGCGTGCAATAAACAGTATGTAGTCAATAATATCCGAATACTACTCAGGAAGGCTATATTTGGACTTCCAGTTCGGTCTTCCTAAATATATCCAAATGTGCTGTTTCCGATCTCATAGTAAAACGGAAATATAACGAGATATCGACTACTCAAAAACGACCCAGCCGTACATTTTAACCTCCAGAGACACGTTGAGCGTTGCAGATTGTCATTCTGGAAAACCAGCAACCAATCATCTGTCGCCACAGTCATTGAGAAATTATACTGTATATTAGAATCTACTCCTAGGATCATGATCGCCGTAGGTGTGATAACTTGGTTCCCACAGCTGAGGAGCTGGCCATAAGCTATATACCACATCGACAAATGATAGGCTGGCGCCTTCTCACATTGTGTATGGTTCGACGGCAGTGGATCATAAAACAGTAAAAAGACGTAAGTTGGAGTGATAAATCGCGATATATCAAGTGGCGTTCCAATGGAAGAGCAAGTTGGAGAATTATGCGCGGTAAACAGCGTCTACCGGCCTGTGTAGTAATTGCAGTGAATTTAGTTGTGGATTATTATAGTGTGGTCATGTTTGTTGTGGAGCGAGAGCTTTAGCTTCATGTTGCTCTACATGGCAGCTCCACAGCAGAGGGTTACGAATATGCTCTAACCGCTTGCTTGCTGCCTATTATCAAAGACCAGTTCAGGAGATCGCCATTGTTTGTATGAACCTCACAGAACACCCGTTCATATAATACATGTCTGTGGAGGATTGGTGTCTCAACAATGTACCAGTAATTGAGTGCTCTTCTCAGAGCTCTGATTTAAATTCGATTGAACATTAAGGGGCTGTTTAGGGACGCTGACTTAGCGGTAGATCACAAAGCTCCATATTGGCAGCTCTACTCAAAAAATGTTCTCCCATTCTTCACAAAACCTTTCACCACCTGATAGGAACTATCCTTGCGCGACTTACGTAAAAGTTGGGCAAACCCTGTATTAAAAGCCACTACGTGAAATGGGCCTTTGAGTAAACATGGACTCCAATTTTAGGTGGGTGTGTGGATGCTTTTAATCACATAGTGTCAGTTAAAAAGCACAATTGAAGGGTAAGGGAAAAAAAAGAAGGAATGTCACAAAACTGCATTTTCGAGAAAACTGCGATTTAATACTGAAAACCGCGTAAGAAGAATAGGGTTAGTTACATCTTTTGCCCCTTTAAACATGGACATTTTTGCATCTACGTATGTATGGCATATACAGTCAAATAGTGCTAAGTCACCAACAAATAGGACAAAGCACTCGAAAAAGCACATTCCTTGCTTTTTCCCCTTACCCTTCAGTTGGAATTGCTATGTTAAACCTTCAATTTAAAATTCTTAATCAATTATATACACTTTCATGTTGGTAAACATAGGAGGTGCGTAGTATCAGAATCCGCCACATCCATTTCGCTTAGTTTCGAGTAATCTCGCAAAACGTGCGGTGAAGCTCCATATACACGCGTACGAAGTCCCATATTTGAACTAGTTTTTTTAGTATGAAATATTAAGCTTTTAAACAAAATTCTTGTTTCCATGGAATTCCTTTAGATCAAACATATAACAAGCGATATACAACTCAATTTCGGTAAAAAATGGATTTGGCGGCTTTTGATACTAGGCGCCTCATAGAATTATTTTGAAGTTAACAGAATAAAAAATAATATTAGGACATGTTTGAATTAGAATTAGAGTCCCTCCAGGCCAGTGGTCAAAATTTTATGTGTTATTTCAATATAGTCCCATAACCTGTTAATGGAAAATACCTATAAATATTTAAATACAGGTAAGAATTTTCAAGTCGTTGTGTCAGGGAAAGTCTAGTTTATATACTACACATTGTAGCTTAAAATATCCAACGTAGTGGTTCACCTTCATTAGTAAAGCAAGGTGGTAAATAGCTCAATCGGAAAAACATTCGTCCCACAGAGTTCCTGCCGTTCTAAAAAATAGATTTTTCTCTGCTCTAGAATCAATAGAAATTAATTTCTTTTAGCTGTGTTCCATTACAAAGACTCTATGCGGACTTAACAACACTTTTTATTATGATTATATTCACATTTCGTTCTATTTTAATGTTTATAAAAGAATACTAGGATATATATATATTAAGTAGGTAAGTTCCATATTGTTAAGCTGTTTCCATTATTTTGGTAACTACCTGTATCTCGTGCATTTATGTGTATTTATCTAAAATATCGGGGGCATTGTGGCTTAGTAGTAGAGTGCTTTCCCCTGATGCGTGGGGTTCGTGATTGGAACCCTGGTTGAAGTTTGTAGTGGACAAAATCGTGTTTGTAGCTTTTCTCGGAGTACTTCCATTTCCTCCCATATTTTCATTCCACCAAGTCTTCCATCATCATTCACTCGTCTTAATCATCCGTCTCCCTTAGTCTGAAGGGCATAAACGTAGAACGTTAAACTGAAAAATTTAACTTAATTTAATTTTTTTGAAATGAAATATCAAAATAATAATATCATATTCGTTGGGCCACGTTACCCTTCCAGTCATTAGCGGTCCACGTCCTTGGCATCGTATTTTTCACACTACCGTGGTAGCAAGGATGATCAGATATTTCGATATCGCAGCCCGATCGCGGATGTTGAGGTCATGCAGAACTCGTCAGAATTTTATTGTAGAGACAAGTCGTTCCAGACACTGCTGATTGATTTCTGCAGATAGTTGTGCCCCATTATTTCTATGGTTATTGTGACAATAATGTTCAGCAATTTCGTTTACCTATGTTTAGCTTCAGTCCATTACCCATCTTTGATGATACCTTGTCATAGGTCTGTATGCCGTCACCACCTTCAAATGCACCCAACACAATGAATTGCTTACCAGGTCTTGAGAGACAGTAAAAGAAGGTATACTATAAACACTTTCTTTAAATGCTTCGTCCGGAAATGGAGGGGAAAAAAGAGAGAAAAGAACAGAAACGCAGCCATTCTTTTCAATTTGCAGTTGATTTAACCTGTTAAGTTTTGTTTTTGAATTCAGTTCGAACTTTTATTCCTAATATGTAGTTCTTTGCTTTGTATTATTTCAGATGAATTAATTGCACAAATTAATAAAGATATTGAAGATGCTGATAAACTTTTGGAACAGGAAGAATACATCCAATTTAAGAACCATAATTTCTTCACTGGTGTCATACAGAATGGTACCTCTCACAACCAAGTGAATGGTTTTAAAGTATGATGATACGTAATTTGTAGTGTTGTTGTTGTTATTTAGCGCGTTGACCGTGCTGTTGTCCAGAAATGAAAGTGGAATAGTTGGAAATTTATTGTTGTATTATTTTTGTTATTTAGGGTATAATTTTGTAGGGCAATGTATTTTTATACAAGCATTTTCGTGTCAAGTAGTATACTTGTGTAGGCATGTTGTGAATTGAATTTCAAAATGTTCCATTATTTATACTTTTGTACTTGGAGTGCTAAACTGCCTTTGTAGTTTTTGTATGTAGAGTGGGACAGTTGCATTACTGAATATTGTACTAGGGAATCAAGCTTCGAGTTTTCAGACATAAATGAATGAAATAGGTGTATGTGATAATTTGAAGCTGCATATCTCTTGCGAAAATCGAACCGCGATTTTTGCAAATTTATAGATCTGAGTATGAGTATTGGAAACTGTGATATATACACAAAACGGTATGTTATACAGTGAAGTATTGGTGTATTCGTAGTATGTCGTGATTCTTTAAGGTCTCTTAGGGCCATCTTACATCTAAAAGGGTGTAAAAATTTAATCATGGTAAGACTCTCAAAATATTATCATTTACAGGATTCCCACCGATCTGGAATAGCTAAAAACCTGAAAAGTCAGGGAATTCAGTTTACTCTTAAAAAGTCCTGGAAAGGCAGAAGGTTTTCACGAAAAACTAAAAAAATGAACCTGGAAAAGTTAGGGAATTTTAAGTACGGATTTTTACTTGCCAGAACTATGTCTCTTTTTTGCCTTACCCAGCTATTTGATAGGGAATATTTTATAAAATAAATTAGTGTTCACTTTGCAAAACTTCTCTAGCTTCAAACACACTAAGACTGCTATATGTAAGTGTGTATGGATGGTAAATGAGAAACTCCTGGTGGGGAAAAACGTAGTTGCATTTTACGTTGCATATAGACCTGGAAATTTGTAAATCATGATCTGGAAAACTTCAAAAGTTAGGAAATTCGTGCTTGCCAAATAAATGGTAGCCCTGATTTACAGATTAAATACTATCACAACATTACCAGTGTTTTATGTTATTAGAGAAATGTTTGAAACAGCGTGATTGTTAGAGAAATGTTGAAACAGCGTGATTGTTAGAGAAATGTTGAAACAGCGTGATTGTTAGAGAAATGTTTGAAATAGCGTGTTTGTAATATATTGCTATGTAAACAAGTTATTTATTTCGGCACTGTCTATGGAAAAATAAATTATGGAATTTGCGTAGAAAAAAAAACTTAATATACCGGTATATACAAACTGATAGTAGTACATTGATGCTGTCATTGTCTTTTATTCAGTTATATGCATGTTTCTGACATTCATTTTGTTATACGAGGGCTAGTCAAGAAAGACTTGGACTGATTTTTTTTTCTAGGCAGTTTATTATTACTCAGCAACAGGCACATGATCCTTTTCAAAGTAGTCCCCGCCCATTTGAATGCACTTTTTCATTCGAGTCTTCCAGTCCTCAAACACGTGTCGCAGGCCATTCTTTGAGAGGTCCTTCGAAACCGTCTCCGATGCCTTCAGAACTTCGGAATTATCGGAGAAGCGGCGTCCACGCAGTCTGGATTTTAGGGCAGGGAATAGAAAAAAGTCGCACGGTGCGGTAGGCGTCTCCACCATCCTCAAACCTTTGCAACAGCTCCCTGCAAGTCTCCACTCGAACGGCCTTCTGCTCTGGTGTCAGGAGTCGCGGAATCCACCGCGCACACACTCGGCTCATGTGGAGGTGGTCATGCAAAATTTTGAAGGCACTGCCATGAGATATGCGTAGTGCGGCTGCCAGATCGTCGATAATGATGCGGCGATCTTCTCTAACAATGACTGCTGCCGTGTTAATGTTCACCTCGGTAACAGCTGACGCTGATACACCTGGTCCACCAGCTTTCGTGATTGTCATTCGGCCCTCTTTAAACTCTTTGAACCACCAGAACACGGTACTTCGTGGCAGAGCGTCATCTTTGTAGGCTGCTCTCAACATTCCTAGAGTTTCTGTTGCACTTTTCCCCAGGCGATAGCAGAACCGTATAGCTGCAAATTGTTCATCTCGTAATGACTCCATTTCTTCTACAGGCGACTTCTAGAGGCGGCGCAGAACATCACCTGCAATAAAAAGTCGTGGTTACCAAGCATGCAATGATTCCTTAACAACACTTTATATATATGCACAGTAAGACCCACCCTACTTGTATGCCAAACTATGAAGCTCCAGCGTTAACAGAACTGCCGGGAAAAAAATTACTCCAAGTCTTTCTTGACTTGCCCTCGTATATATATATATATATTGAATTTCCGTTTTGTTGAAGTTTTTAAGGGAATAGTGTTGAATTCGATGTATACGTAAGTTGATTTTCTGTAAATGATGTCTTGAATTTTACCCTGCACAGATGTGATGATGAACTGTTTTTTTAGAAATTTAGTTGAGATATTTTTGTGAAAAGTGTAAGTAAACTTAAGATTGACAAAGGAAAAGAATTAATGCCCTTCTCTTTAAGGTCCAATAATAGTAAAATGACAAGAATTGAAAATTAATTTGTACTTATTTACATTCAATAATCTAGAGTAATAGTACTTACTATTATGTTTAGATATAATATTTATAATAATATCACAGGTCAGCAATTTCCAATATCGATCATTGTGCAGTTCTGTATAATTAGAAACTAAATTCCAAATTTGTAGTATATATATTTTTAGAACAGTGTAGACTGTCAACGAAACTTGTAGTTCCATACTGTGCTGTTTGAGAAAAAAGTTAATGTAATGTATAAAATACACCAAAAGGAATAGTGTTCCTTTGTTAATATATAAAAATTGTATTGATATCATGAACAAATGTTAAAACTTCTAATTTTTTAAAAATCTGAAAGATATTGATTGTGTTCCCGCACATATATAAGCACGTCAAATGTAACATATCTAAACTACGTTTGAATTTTACGATAATACCTCTAGGAGATGTAGCAAAATAATTTCGATAGTTGAAATAACTTTAACTTCTAATTTTAAGTACTGTATATTACTTGAATTTTAAATTCTGTTTTAGCAACGGAAAATTAGAGAAAACAAAATCAGAGGTTATATATTAGCATGTAATTATTCTTGAAAAAAATTGTTTAATTGATTTTGAGAGAGAAGAAAATTGAACTTTATCAAAGGATAGTAATGTTGACTGTTTAAAATTTGTGTGTTTAATTATAAAACATTTTTCTTTATTGTATATCATACATTATAATATTTTACTTTACATAAAATTGTTTTCTTTAATTTATTGTGTATCAAATGTTATTATGTTTAGTTTGAAGGGATGGTGCTAATCGGTTTTAGAAGTTGTACTCAATTTTATGTATGTATGTGTCGTTTAAATCTGCATATCGTTTGTCCATTTGTCGATATTATGATTGTGATGCCGTTTTAGAGTATTATTGTTATTTATATATGCGTAAGGGTTGTCTTTAGTTAGAATGGTGTTTAAACTGTGTTTATGTGTTTCATGTATCAGCTTGAACTTTCAAGACAAGCTTTGGCTGGTTTCGCCGAAGTGGTCGAATTATCTTTCTTTATCTTTGCTCTTAAAAGTGGTTAATGCTCAATTTCTAAGACAGGAAATTGGTTCTAGTTTTAAAATGTTTTCGTGTTAATACGCTATTAGTATATATACGTATAGGCTGAAAGATAAATATATACATATTGGTCAATATTAAAAGCTTCCACTAGCTGGTTGCTTGCATGCCGAGATTTGGGAAAGTGTAGAGAGCATGATAAATACAAATTTCTTGATTTTTAGTAATTCTTGTATCAATTGAGAAAAATATTCGGCCTTTTATCAACACTATAAAAGACTTTTCGACTTTTTATCCACGATTTCTTTTATTTAAGTGCTGATGTTTCACAGGTAACTTGCCAACTTTCATTCTCAGAATTCAACCAGTTGGACAATTCGTTGTGACATTAAATTTTAATTTTAAATTGATTCCATAACAGAACATTGTACCTACATTAGGCCTACGAAACTTTTAAAAACTGTTAATATTTAAAATTAGTCAAATATTGTAATATCAATCCGAATTTCAAATTATTCTATTTTTTTCAAATCTTATTAATGTTTTGTATGTGTATATATAAATGATCCTGCTGATAACGAACAGTATTTTCAAACAAAATTCTGATTTTCTTCCAGTGCATAGTATGTTGTTGTAAATTTTTTTTACTGATTTGTATATGGCCATTGCATGATCGACTGTACTATAGAATCGAATTTGAAGTGTTCAGTCGTCCGTGACTTCTCACAGAGCGTAATATTTATCTTATTTTTGTAGTTTGTATGCGAATAGTTTCTATTCTATTATTTATACATTAGGCGGTCTATCCTAATATGAAGGGAAGAAATGTTTTTTCCGAAATTATTATTGAATTTTGTTCATTATTTCGTTTTTCTGCTTTCGGTAATTGCCATATTGATATATCTTATCACAGTGACTTTTCAGAAAAACATTAATATTGAAAATAAAAAATCTGATATTATTCTAGCATATGTAAAAATGTGTACGATACTACATTCTGGGATGGGCGGTAATAGAAATTAGCTCTTAAACAAAGGTTTCTGATAGTTGACTGTGACGTAAACCCCCATGGGTGTCTTCGTAACTACGGTATCTTCCCATTATTATTTTTGTATTCATTTTCACTTTAATGCAATGTAAGCTGTTGAGATAACGGTGATATTCAATTAGTGCATCTCTTCCAAATGACCAAAGTAGATGCATCATCGACATACTTAAGTCGGAATTTTGGTTTTAGTTATTGTATTTCTAAGGTCTTACCTATCCAAAATTTTACATAAAATTAGGTAGATCATATATATTTTTTTAATACTTTTCTGTATTTCGAATGTGTAAAGATAGGATCAATTCAAACGATTTATTAAATATTTAAATGTACGGATGTGGATAGTGTCTTCTGAAGACATACTTTTGTAAATAAGGAACACTCATCAAAGCTAACCAGTCTTTATTGTAATCACAATAGAATTAACAGGGTTCCCACTCGTCCTGGAAATGTCCTTGAGTTGATTTTGTCCTGGAAACATCCTGGAAATGTCCTTAAAATTTACAGCAATACTGAATGTCAGATTTTTTGGGACATTATCTTCTGCTGCTAAACTATCACAATTCATCCCATCAAAAAAGCAACATGGTGAGTGCAACAAATATGGATTTGGGATTTGCAACTTCACAAAGTCTCCGTAGTGCATGCAAAGAGAGGAACGTTACTGAAAGGGGAAAACTTCAGTTTAGAGTTAATGCCAGGCACTCCTGTGCAAATTGCTGTTGTATGTCATACAGAAGAGCCCACTGAAATACAGACTTGTAAGAGACCTTACATGCCTAGATCCAGATAGTGTGTCATCCATAAACTTTCGTGGTGTCCTTCAGTTACTGTTGGAGAAGAAATGGGCTACATCCAAAGATTTGTATGTGTGAGGGGGGGAGGGGGATTTACTGAGCAGTTTAAAGATGCACTTGCTGGGTATAAGTTGGACCCTGAGAGGCTGGATTGTTTTTACACAAAACTGTTGGATGGTTCGGAAGAATTTAAAGATTTGTTGTTAGTCATAAAGAAGCTTCTGCTTTTGTCTCATGAACAGGCTGCTGTCGAACGAGGCTTCAGCATAAATAAAGATCTGCTTGTTCAAAATATGAAGGAGAAATCATTGGTTGGTTTGAGATTGGTGTATGATAACATTTCCATACTCAGTTGAAAAACTTGTAATATAATTCCTTTTTTTTTTTTTTTTTTTTTGCCCTAATTATATCTGTCACACTGTCACGCAATGAAGATGTCATGAAACGAAAAATAGATTTTTGTTGTTTCAAATTTTGTTCGGTGCATAAGTAAAATGCCATGTGGAACGAATGAAAATAAATGTGCTGGATGTCGGTGGATCGGATGGCTATGAAAGGAGTTGGGAGGCCCCTCCCCTCCCCACACACAAAAAACCAGCACATTACATTCCGCTTTGTTTATTTAATTGTTGTGTACTAATACTGTACTTGCATTAATATGCACTGCATAAGCTAGTGTACTTTTTCACTGTTGTGAGTTTTGAACCTACACTTGCAATCCTGTTATACCTTCTGGTGTCAAAGTCCTGGAAAATTGATGATTTGTCCTGGATATTTTTTTTTTTTTTTTTTTTTGGTGGGGGAAGAGTGGGAACCCTGAACTAAGCATGGAAATAAAATTTTTACAGAATTTTTAACATTGTGTTGTATGTTTCTGTCAATGGCTTGAGCAACACGTTTATTTGAGTAGTGTGGATATGTGGACGAGTTTATCGCAGAGGTGCCAGTAGTTCTTCTGATCTTCTGTCATCATTAACAATTATCTCCGTGTCAACTACATTGAATATATAACTTGTTGATTTGAATCGTTCGAACGGCGGGTTCCTGAGGGGCATTTTCTGCAGTAGTTTCCACTTTCTTAAAGCTTGAGTCCTTGTTTTTAGAGGAATTTTGGAATTATTCAGTTTTTCAATGTTTTATGCATCAAAAATATTATATTCTGTTATAAATTCATAGTGCGAAGTATGTTGGTCTGTAATACTCAGTAACAGTTTTTCAGATATTGGAACTTTCGTATTTCACGACATGAAGAAAAGTACTAATTTCAATTTTTGTTTCTTAATCATAAACATTTGCACACTTACTCAGAAAATATTCGTTTTAGGTAAGAGAAATATATGATACGACAGGACAACTAGTAGGAGGTAGATTACCTAGACTAACGGAAATTTACTGTGTGTTCATTTTAACTAAATTTTACTAATGTAAGTATAATTTATGTTTTGGACTAGATGTTTTCAGTGTGCGAATTGAATATTTCTTCCAGGGGGATGAATTTCACGTATATATGCATCCATCCATCACATACACCAATATATATATATATATATATATTCTATCTAATTGAGAAATTCTGTCTTGCTTGTTAACTTTATCTCAAAACTGTGTAACACATTTTTATGATACTTCTGTTATAAATTAGATAGAATATATAACCAGTCTCCGGAAATACGAAATCTGTTTTAACTCAAATAAAAGTAAAAAAAAAAAAAAAAAAAGTTTAGCTACACAAAATAAAAGTTGTTCCCTTTACTATCAGCCATTCAAAAACAAGTTGTAGAGGAAGAGGGGGAGTTATGACTGCCTGGGCTAGAAATTTTTCTTCTCCAGGGGTAGAAATTCCTGGGGTATCCACGTCAATTCGCGCACTGGATATGTTATGAGTTGCATTGTAGTGTGATGTTTGACATCTGAAGTGTAGTGTTTGTAATGATTGTATGTATTAGTTTATCGAGTGTAGAGCTCAATAAGTTATTGGATTTATGTTGTGCATTGTTCCTGCTAGTAATTAAGAATATTTTTCTTAGTTAATCCGAAACATGGTCATTTTGAAAGAAGCATTTGAGTGCATTTAAATTATTCGTTTAGGTTAGAAATCGGTGTGTTTGAATTTATATACGTATATGAATATTTGAGGAGACAAACCTCACTAAGTTAAATTATCTTATTAAATTTCATACTTATTTTAAGGTTGTTAACATTTGTTTGTTGTTTTATGTGAATTTCAAGTTTGTTTTCTTGTAAATGTAATTTCCACTGTATGTAATTTTCTAAGCAACATATTTTCGAAGTAAAAAGACATTATAGTGTTAGTGATATTGAGAGGTGTACAGGTGACAAGAGTTCTTTTCTTCCTCTACTTGTAACTCATTACAAAAGAAAACTTCGTTCTGAAGATATTTAAGGGTGGCGTCTTCCCCAGTTAGTAGAACAGAGTTATACTAACACCTTTGTAATATAACATCATAAAGTGGGTTGCAGAAACATGTTTAAATTAAAACAATGCCTAAACTCATAACATGTATGCTTTCCAATTCAGTGATTGGCAGATGCGCTTACTTAGAAGCTGGTTAAGTTTGGACATTCTTTATGCAACACTGTTTTATTGCTTACCTCCATAAAATTATCATCGAATTCAGATGTATGACCAATTATTTCATCCAGTTTCTCCGAGTATCTGTGAATAAGAATGTATTCAATTAAAATGTATTCAGTTGCAGTGATAAATTGAATATGGCGATTTGGTATATTGGTAGGATTATTTCTTTCTTCATCTTTTGCTAATGTATGAATGACATGCTGTACTGTTTGACCATCTAGGATATATGAAACGTTGACGTGCAGTGTGATGTGGAATCCTACTCCATCTATGCCCATCCGCTATTCGAATAAGTGACGTTACCTGTAGAAAGCACACGTGCTTACTACAGAGCTCCTCGCGAGGCGCTCCTGACAATTTTATTCTACATACTAAGAACGAAAATAGCAAGTTTCTTGAACACATTACTTGTGCATTAATGTGATAATTCACATAGTATATTATGCAGTAATCCAACCATTTTACAGCGGAGTGCAAAAAGTATCAGTATTCTTCCAAGGAATAATTTATATTTGATATTCCTATGCAATTGCTAGAAGTATTATCTATTGCTTTATATTTTACGAGATAATATGTTGGCGTATGTGCATTCCTGCATAAAGATATGCCATTTTGTATGGATGGTCTGTAGAAATACCAAATAAGGAATCGTATACATGTAAAAATGTTAATAAAGGGTAATAGTACTTTTTAATGTTTTTTTCTAAGTATGTCGTATTAATGTGTGTAATGTGGCGTTAACCTTTAGTCGTAATTTTTATGCGCGCATTAGTTGTAAGTTCATTAAGCTTTGTTTTCGTAACCCGTAAGTACTCGCGCCCTTTTTTGTAACAGTACTAGCACGGGGGTCCAATAGACCCCCAAATTGATATTTTTTTTTACAATAAAAATATTTTTAATATATAATTAAGACAATGTAGCATAACTCTAGACATGTTTTTAAAAGTTGCTGCAATTAGGTTTTTTGTACTCGTTTTGAGACATTATGTTATATTTTTTTCATCAGAAGTTCTGGCTAGCAACACAAAATTTACCTGTTTGGGGGGTCTGTGTACACCCCGCGCGAGTACTTAAGGGTTAAATTACATACTAACGGCAGCATGATAGGCTTTGGACAACAGAGGAAAAATAGGGGTAGAAAATAGTTGAAGTATTTGTACTGCCTGACTGATGAATTACATGATTTTATTGATTCAAACGGGTGTTAGGGAAGGACACAAGACTGGTCTTCTCCATTATTTTACAGGGATGCCAGAATATAAGAAGAGTAAAAGTCTATACACTTAGTCCATTTCTAATTTTGTTTTCTTATTGTGATTTGAAGAGAGAAATTTAAACGTCTGAAAAATTGTCGCACAAAGCTATTTGGTCGGATACAAGAACTGTATATACGATATAAAGTATTAGCAGAATATCCATTCTTCGCACGGGGAGAATGTTTCATTTTGAACAGAAAGGGCTGAATTCGGATTTAAACGGCATCAGAAGTGTCACTGTTCGTCTCAGCGACCCTGAAAATTATGGATTCGACACTAATATCGGTCATTTTCGATCATTTTTAAATATATCTTCCACCCACCTCCCTTACATTGTACTGTGAAAATGAAATCATAAAAACACGCACTCCCAGGCCCGAACCTCATCTACAAGGTCTGGCCCGAAAGGAATGCCAGTTAATTTATTGTGACGCAACTTGTAAGTCGGAGCGCGGTCTAATTGGTTGAAACTGGTAGTGGGGGAACCCAGCTAAACAGCACTCCGTCGCTCAGTGTGCTCCGAGCATCCTGAGAGTAAGGACAGGCCTGTCCGTGAGTTTTTTTTTTTTTTTTTTTTTTTTTTTTATCTTGTGCAAGTGAAAATCCAGCGCTCGTTAGAACAAAGATTTGTGATCAAGTTTTTCGTGAAACTTGGCAAGACTGCTACGGAAACTGTTACTATGATCAAGACTGCTTACAAAGAACATGCCCTGTCAGATCAGCAAGTGTTTCGGTGGCACAAGGCCTTTTTGGAAGGCCGGGAAGAGGTCGACGACGAGGGCCGCGCCGTACGGCCATCCACGACCACCACGGCTGACAATGTGACGCGAGTGAGGGAACTGTTGAGCTCAGATCGATGATTAAGTGTTCGTTTAATGGTCGACATGTTAAACATTCCGAAATCGTTACAAACCATATCGGCATGCGGAAGGTGTGCGCAAAAATGGTTCCATAAGTGCTCACAGGCGACCAAAAGTCACGCCGCGTTCAAACGTGCCAAGAAAACCTCGACATGTGCAAACGTGATCGAAAATTTTTGGACGTCATTGGCGAGACACGGGTGTTTGAATATGACCTGGAGGCCAAAAGGCAATCATCGGGGTGGCACACGCCCTCGTCCCCTCGCCCGAAGAAAGGCAGGATGAGCAAATCAAAGATCAAAATCATGCTGATCGTGTTTTTTGACATCCATGGATTGGTTCATCATGAGTTTGTAGAACGTGGAACCACTGTGAACTCTAAATTTCATGTGGAAGTCCTCAAAAGACTGAAACTCAGGGTTCAACGCATCCGGCCGGATATCGCAAACAATTGGAAGTTGCACCACGATAATGCGCCGGTCCACAGTGCCTTCATCGTCACCGACAACCTGGTCAAAGCAGGGGTGCCAACGATCCCCAGCCCCCGTACAGTCCGGACTTGGCTCCCCTTGCCTTTTTTCTGTTTCCACGCTTCAAAACCCCTGAAAAGCAAGCATTTTGGGACAGTGGACGGGATCGAAGTAGCGTGCGCCGCAGTATTAAAGGACATTCCGGAGGAGAACTACCGCAACGCATTCGAGAGCTGGAAATCCCACTGCAGCCGATGTATCAACGCAAAAGGAGGCTGTTTTGAAGATTTTTAAACACCTGTAACAGTAAATTCAATAAATGATTTTTAATAGACTTATTGACATTACTTTCAGGACAGACCTTGTAAGTTGAAAATTGATCAAGATCTGTCAGATGGTTCAAGCGGTTCGAAGTCTCACAGTCACTTTCATTTATATATATATATATATATATATATATATATATATATATATATATATATATATATATATATATATATAATATGTGGTTGCAGGCGTTCGAACTCTGGAAATGTAAGCTGTTGCAACATGTGCAAAAGAACAGTCGCGGTGATTGACGCCTCTACAAAGAAAAACGGTCCCACTATACGGTCGTGAAACAGACCACACCACACGTTTACCTTTGGACTATTGCGCACAATTTCCCGTCTTATGTTGGGGTTCTCCAATCCCTATATCCGCACATCCGCACACTATGTTGCTTTTCTATACCAGACACGTGAAAGCCCCCCTTCGTCCGAAAATGCCCATCTTTAGCAGAAAGTCTGGGCCCTTGTTTCTCAATTGCAAATGCTTTGCGCTTTAGCCTGTCATCAGGTTGAAACACATGCAGCAGTTTCAGTAGCTTGTGTAACACCCTGCGCAGCGTGGTCATTGGTAGCTGCAACTGTCGACACTTGATGGATTAGTTTGGTTGGGGTCCGGAGAAATACCTGTTGCAGCCATTCCACACCTTTTTCACTAGTGCTTGGACGTCCAGAATTCTTCCTATTCATGACACTTCCACTTTCGTTGAACCTCGTGTACCATTGCCGAATGGTCGGACGTAATGGGGTTATGCATCTGTAGCGCGTCCAGAAGTTCCGGTGGACTTGGGTGGCAGATTTAATCTCTATCCAACATTCCTCATAATGTGTCATCTTCTGGGGGATGGCCATTTTCGTCAGTGCCTCATCTGCAAAGGCAAAAATAAAAACAGTATATAAAAAATATATATAAAATAAAATACAGGGTCTCCACAAAGTGTGACCCCGGACCATTCTCTCAGGAATGGTTTGGAGTTCGACATTTCTGCTAACACGTAGTACATGTACGGTGCAGGCTTACTGTTTGAGGTATTCGTGATGAGTGAGTGACTCCCGGGGCCCGGTGTGAACTCAAATCTTCAAATGAAAAGGTACACTCACGTCCAAAATTATTGTCGCATGTCTATAAATATGTTGTTGGAATATCATTTGATAACGAATTTTCCCGGTATTTCTTATAATGTTAGTATGTGTATAATCGACAAAGACATATATGTGGCAAATTTCATGTCAAAAGAGCAGTAAATAAAAACAATAAAACGAAAATAGAACTAACTTGTCCATTTAGCAACATCTTGTTTAACTCACTCTAATTTTCGTATTTATAATTCTTTCCCCATGAAATTTACCACAAACATAATTTCCCGATTATACACACAGTATTAAATTACCCTGCAAAACCATTATCAAATTATATCCTTAAAAGAAGACAGTTATAGATATGCGGCAATCATTTTGGACATGAATGTACGTCAAATTGAATGGCGTTTGAAATTTTGTCAAAGAATGTCGGTGTAAGGAACCACACAGTACATTTCAACCAGCAGAAACCTCTACTCAGGAAGTATTGAACGAATGACATCTATAATTCCCTCGATTCTGTGTAGGCACCAGTGGAATGTATCTACCAAGTACAGGAATTCGTTCGTCGAAGTATGCATATTTGTAAGAATTATTGTGTCCAAGTCACAGTATATTCACACTAGGTCTCTGCTTTTGGAAAACCCATTTAAGAGTGGCTTTAAAAAATAAAATAATAATAAAAAAAAAGCAGTGTAAGGAAGCCAATGTAGCATCCTTACGAATCTAACTTTTTGGACCTTCTAATGATTCTTTTGAGATTTAATGAAAACATATTGTAGAGTATACAAAACGATTTGCTAACAAGCAAACTTCAGATGAGGTAGGAAAATGTATTTCTTCTTTGTATTCAACATGTTAAAATAAATGATCATGCAAATTTTCGCAACTGAACAGCCATTAGTTTGGTAGAAAAAACTACTTTAAAAACTCTCTTTATAAGCTTTTCCTTTTGTGGCAAAACCTTTACTTAGATGTATGTAACTTAAGGCATAATTAAGGGAGAAATACGAGTTACATCCCATTTGAATTACAATCAAGTAACTTTAGTATAAATATTTCAAAAAGCAGGGAAATAGGGAACTTTTGAAAATTTCCCACCAACATATTCATTTCCTGATATTCGCTTATAACTCGCCAACAGTACCTCAGATAAGCAAAAAAAAGAATTTGTTTATACTCCAATATTTTCAAAGATGTTTCGTGAATGTTTTATTCATTGCTTAAATAGTACCAGAGAAAAGGTATATGTTCTCATTTATAATGTAAAAGTAGAAGATTGAATTTAGCAAAGTAGAAGATATTTATTCATACACGTTCTAATTGGAGTGGTATACTTCTGTTCACAAAAACCTAGAAACCTTTTCAGAGACCAAGTTCACAAAAGTGAGGTCTAAAGTTTATCACTGACGAGGAAGGTCCATAAACCGTGAGAGTTGAATTTTGATGAAAATTAGTGACAAGATTGAGTTAGAGTTGCTAAGTAACGTAGTAATAGTCACTCGATGCACAAATGCTTCGTTGAGCTGCTACATCGACGCCATCTTGAAATCCTGTAGGCAATGTCCAAGAATACCCTTTTAGCACAAAAATGAAAAAGCTTTTGATATATCTGACTTCAGTATTGTAAACCAAGGTAAATCATCTATATGTAAGAGTACATCCAGTCCATCTTGAAAGGCGCCATATTCAATCGTCGTCAAATATGATAAATGGCAAGGGGGTCATGTGGGGTATCAAATAGAACTGGAATTTACTCCTGAATTCATTTCCGTAACCAAAGTTTAGATATCTGTTTTCACTTCAGAGTTAAGAGCTCTCTCGCTCACAGGAACATACAAAAACTGAGCAAGTAAAATTTGTGATATGAAATGCGGTCGTGCAAACACTTGCATGATTTTAACTAATGCAGTACAATAGCAACTATACCAATCAGATCTTGAGACTAGTAAGATAAATCCTTAATTAAATTGAAATTTCTGTAGTGAAAAATGGAATATCAGCATGCTACAAGTTATACCTATTTCAAAGTGCGATGGAATAGACTGTTGGTCGATGAAACATATGCCTAATAGTACTGACAAGCAGAGAATACCAAAGGGATTGTTCGGATATATATTAGAAAAAATTATATAAACTGGTACATATTAGTTGAACGACCAAAATGGTTCGGATTCCACTATAATCAGTAGGTCCACGTCTCCTTTAGCGTAGCAGGCGTGTGGGACGTTGAATTGTATCAAACCAAAAATCTCTTTTAGGCAATTTTACGTGGTCCATTATAGTGTGTTAAGTTTTATTCTCCAATCTAGAAACCTTACGCAAAGACCATCATTGTTGCAGAATATTGCGTTCCTTTCTAATACTCATATTTGACGACCTGTAATTTACCGTGCATATTACGAAGTTAAAATACCTTAATGTATTTATTGACAGTTTCTCTAAATACAATCGATTTATTGTTGCCACATTGAACAATGAAGGAGATGTAAATTATCAGTTCACAGCCAATTCTTAGAAGATACACCTGGAAACTTAGAATTCACTTTTCTTGTGTCTGTTCTGATATTAGTGATAAGAGAATGCATGCACAACTGCTAAGAATATGTGGCAGTAAAGATTATTACAAGATTCAATTCCAACTTGCAATCCATAAAACAAGCCTCTTTCTTCCTTTTCCCTTCAATATAAAATAATTAAATATCTGCATCTTTCCACCTTTAACGATAAAACACTTGCTTATAATAAGGGCAAGACTAGTTTTCATATCAAAACTGTGATAAATAACTGATTGTAGCAGGTGTTCACTTGTTTGATGTACAAGTTATATGGCAGAATTTTCATAAAGAAAATGCATTCTGTTGTGTATCATCAATTTTGTGCGCCAGTCCTAAAGGACATGCTTGCATATGCCGAGTTCCTTCTGAAGAAAAAAAAAAATACCAAAACAATGACATAATATCCGTTGCAAATACTGTTGTTTTTCCTTTTTTTTTTTTTTTTTTTTGTTTTGTTTTAATCTACTATGGATGGAGAACTATGTTCACTGTCTTTCCTTTCATTGGAAATGTTCTTTTAGGTATGGAAACCTAAATACCTAAATAAGAAAACCAGCATGAGCTCACCTGTATACATTGAAAAACTTTATCAATACGTATTTTGGTGAATGCTATTTCTTTCTACACTTTATATTATTTCAAATCTTGTTCCAATTAAAATAATAATAAAAAAACATTGTACATTTTTTTTTTCGATTGTGAAGGTTGGCTTGGGTACTTGAACATGGTATCTTTGATTTACTATTTCCGAAGATACTCGAAGTTAGACTTTTTTTTCTTTAACCTTAAAATGGCCATATAACAAATTCAGTCATATTTTTGGAATAGGGCGTACATTGGAATTATCAAAACTACTTGTGTATAAATTTTACTATAATTATCTATTAAAAAAAAAAAAAAAAAAAGCAGTAGCTAAGAAGTTGTAGTGATCAAGTAAAAGTGCTACAGATGCTGACTTTCATTTTATATATATAGAAACTGAAGACACGAAACAAAATATTAAGTGGTTTGGAACCAGTGACTATCCGGATGATTTCGCAATTAATATTTCCAGAAGTTAATGAAAAAGTGGCAGGTTTATTTAAAGATGAGTATAATGAAAAACCTATTAGGGAATCTGTTGGATTAAGTTGTAGAATGCATTCTTTCAGAACTGATATTAAAGATAAAAAAAAAATTAAAAAAAAACATACAAGGAAAAAAATCACGTTGAACATCAAGCACCTCAAATTTAAAAATTACAGTGTGTTTATTTAATCAAAAACAAACTACAAGGTGAGGCATAAGTCGGTTAACACCCCTGTAGCACAGGAACGGCTTGGCGTTCAAACTCTGTTCATGGGATGTGTTGTTCGGGAGGGTAATGTACTATATTGCATGTCATGGTTGCCATGGCGGCCATCTTGGATCCAACTTTGGATTTTTAAGTGGGGAGGGAACGTGTGGGGTATCATTTAACACGAGCTCGATCTCAGGGAAACAGTGGTGTAGTCCATTTTCACCTACCGTTATTGGTTAAGAAGTTATTGCGTCAGAAATGGTGAATATTTGGCATTGTTTTTTCTCTGTTGTTCCAGGTGATGTAAGATGTCGCTAACAATCTCAGGACGAATCAAGATTGTGGACAAGAGTGGTGGTCGATCTGTCAGGGTGATTGTGGCTGAGTTGTCCCACCCAGAGAGGGAGAACATTTCACACGTTGCAGTGTTCAAGAAGTTCCATGAGACGGGCTCGGTGCACAAGGATCGATCTGGACACCCACGGACCGCTACTACCGACGACAAGGCGACAAAAATGTTGGCTGCTGCTGTGAAAAGCCCAAAACGAAGTTCTCGTCGTGTGGCATCCATGACAGGAATCAGATAACGATCAGTGTTATGGGTGCTGCATGTGAACAAGTGGTACCCATACAAGCTGCAACTCTAGCAGCGGTTAACAGAGGATGATTCAAGCAGGCGAGTGCAGTTTGCTTGACGGGCCACAGAAAGGAGTAGGAGGTTTCCATGTTCCCACAACGTATTCTTTTCAGTGATGAGGCGTTATTTGTCGTCCAGGGGAGGTCAATAAACAAAATCGCAGATACTGGAGTGACAGTCCAGTATTGGCGTCAAGACAGCTAAGATGTGGGCTGGGGAAAAGGTGATGGTATGATGTATAATCTGAGGTACGCGCATTATTGGACCTTACTTCATCCATGTCACCCTGACTGGTGAGAAATATCGTGATATGCTCGAGGATGATATGTTCTCTCCTCTCTTGAATGAGGACGGTGATTTCCCGTTCTTTTTCCAGTAAGACGGGGCTCCACCTCACTATGCGTTATGTTCACGCCAATGGCTCGATAGACAATTTCCGAGACATTGGATAGGGCGACGGGGAACGATAGAGTGGCCACCACGATCCCCAGATCTTACGCCGATAGACTTTTTCCTCTAAGGCCATCTGAAGAAACTGGTTTATTAAGAATCCATCCGTGATATCCACCATATGATGCAGCGAATTCTGCAATGTTGTGAAACCATCGACCCAGACAATGTTGTTGCAAGTCCATGCGGATTGGCAGAGGTGGCTTGCAGTATGTCTTCTTGCTCAAGGACAGCGCATAGAGCGCATGCTGTAATGCTAAATTTTCACCCTTTCTGACGCAATAACTTAACCAGTAACGGTAGGTGAAAATGGACTGCACCACTGTTTTCCTGAGATCGAGCTCGTGTCAAATGATACCCCACATGTACCCCTTCCCATTTAAAAATCCAAAGTCGGATCCAAGATGGCCGCTATGGCAGCCATGTCGTGTATTATGGTCCATTACCCACCCGAACAACATATACCATGAACCAAGTGTAAACGCTAAGCCGTTCGTGTGCTACAAGGATGTTAACCAACTTATGCCTCACCCTTTACAAACAAATATGCCGTTGTGTATCTTGCAATAAGTCGTATGTTGAAAATCACAACTTTACAGGAGAGTGAAAAAACTGTTTTGTATTTTACAGTTTTGAAATAGGATGAGATATACAGTTCTTTTTTATAACTCTGCTATTATTAGCCGGATACATACGATACTTTGCCAGGTGATAAAACAAGTGCCCCCAGATCCAATACTAGTGTTAATTAAAAATACTCAAATTTTAACATATGGCGTATTGCAAGATACAGAACGATATACCGTATTCATTCAACTAAATTACTGATGTGTACAGTTAAAGAAACAAACGTGGCTCATATTCCATAAGATGATAAAAAAAAAATACCTTGAGACTTAGTTTTGGTCCTTACAGTATGTGTAAATAATTTTAGGTTTGGTTCCCTGCTTGGAATGGGAGATATTATATTTCAAATTATTCGAATTTACATATTTTCTTTCGATACATTGTATAAATATATAATTTAACTTTTTTATGTTCACTATTTTCAAATAGAATAATTTTCGCATTTTATGGAATTATTCTATTTTCTGTCAATTCATTTCATAAATGTGTAATTTACAAAAAAGTTCATTTGGGGGGGGGGTATTTTCAGTTGTCAAAATTGGATAATTTTTCAATTTTTAGGGAGTGTTTTATACATTTTTTGAAAATTGCCTCTCTAAAAATCTAGCTTAAAACGCCCATTTTACTATAATACTAGACTACAAATTCTAAGCATTGCTCCTTGTGAGTAATGGCACAAGCCTGGAAAGAATAGTTTGATCAGTTTCCAATAACAAGTATATATTATAGTTTGGTATCAAAAATTTGGTCCATGCTTTTATGGAAAATCCATAGAAAATACAAACCAGTAATGTTATACATTTAATGCAGAGAATATCGGAAATTATGTAAAAAAATATATATATATATATATATATATATATATATATATATATGGAGAGCTCAAAGTAGGCATATGAGGTTATGCTCTCTTTTGCTTCCCAATTTCTCTCTCTAAACTGGATTTGGACTTTTTTTTTTTTTTTTCAAATTTTTATCTACACCTTTTAATTGTTTACGTTAGGACATTCATCTCCGATTTTAGTGACGAAATACCTCAGGAAATTGCATAACGCCACCACTAATGCTGTTTGGTAGCCCTGTATTCTGGCTATTGCCCGGCATCGAAGTTTCAATTGGAGGAGGTTGGCAAACAGCGTCGACATATCCATTTGTTGAACGGGAAGTATTGTCGAATGAGAGGTATTGCTGGATGATTTGTCTTGATTCAACAATACCCGATTTGTCTTCGTCCCATGCAAAGAATGTTATGACGATAAAATGCAGTCAGGACCTTAGTCTGTTGATAGTGGAATTCACCTTGGCATATTTGGCGACAGGTATTTTTAACTTCCCATTCTAACAAACCAATAACGACCATAAACTTCTTGTCAAAACTTCCCCTGCATTAACAGTGCCATCTTTAAAAGTCTTTAGTAACGTTCTCTAATACTACATATACGAGGGTAATTCGGAATGTAACGTCTGTTACATCATGCAGTCAGTAATTAAGTAAGCATTCAACTGTGCTAGTGAGCATCGTACTGCCGCGCATGTGCAATCATAGAAAATTCTGCCAAATACAAGGTACACAGAGTGAATAATTTCTTTGAGCCAAAACTCTGTTAGCTTCAGATATTCATCGTGAATTGTGTGCTATATGCGGCCCAAACATTATGAATAAAGGTGCTGTGCGTCAATGGGTCACATTTTTCAAAGAAGAAAGAACAAATTTTAATGATGAACCTAGAAATGCTAGATCTCCAGTTAGTGATGATTTCGTAAAGAATATTACGTCGAAGTTCGCGAGAACCATTGATTCACCATCTCAAACAATTTACGAACATTTCTCGGCCGTATGAGGTAGTCACCCTCTGTAACGTGGGTTCCTGTCACCACGGCATGGCGCGTCCTCAGGTTGCGGATCGAGGAGAAGGCCTCTAGACATAGAGGTTAGCTGCGAATATACTGAATAAGTAGTCTCGGACAGCCGACTAGGAGCGGTCCTCCAGCTTGGGGGTTTGGGTAAGGTTAGCAACCTCATCCTGTAAAAAAAGCACTTGTTCAGAAATATTCACAAAAGCCTCGGACAAGGACTGATAAAACAAAAGAAAATGAGCATGAGATTTGGAACTTGGAATATTAGAAGTCTTTATAGGGCAGGCGTGTTAAAATCCGTAACGATGAGTTAGAGAAATACAGGATGGACCTAGTAAGAGTTCAGAAAGTTAGGTGGGTAGGAAATGGACCTGTGAATTCCGGAAATTTTTCGTTCACAAACGAATATTACCAGCAATTAAACGGGTTGAATTTGTTACTGGCAGACTTTCTTTTATTACTCTTAAGGGACGGTGGTGTGATATTATTGTTTTAAATGTACATGCCCAACTGAAGATAAGGATGACGATATAAAAGACAGTTTTACGAACAAGTAGAACAGATATTTTACCAACTCCCGCGATACCATATGAAAATTCTATTAGGGGATTTCAATGCGAAGATAGGACGAAAGGATATTTTCAACCGATTATAGGAAACGAAAGTCTGCATAAGGAAAATAATGACAGCGGTGTTAGCCTCGTGAACTTTGCAACATCCAAAAAGCTAATCGTGAGTACAAAATTCCCACATCGCGACGTTCATAAATATACTTGGACTCCCCAGACGGAAAAACATAATCAAATTGATCACGTTTTAGTAGTTAGAAGAAGGGAATCTAGCATAATTGATGTCCAGATACGGGAGAGATTATCGTTAAATAAAGGTAATATTCATTGTCCGAAAATGGGAGAGATTCAATTTAAAGAAATTAGAAGAGAGCCAGGTAAGAGAGGAATACCAGATTGAAGTTTCGAATAGATTCTCGGCTTTAGAAGATTCGGAGTGCACTAGTGTTGAGGATACCTGGATTGAAATTAAGAGATAGCATTAAAATTTCAGCAGAACAAAAATTGGGACACGCGGAAATACGTAGGAACAAACAAACCATGGTTCGACCAGGAATGCATTAAACTAGCAGAGAAGAGAAAACATGCAAAATTACGCTGGCTACAAAATCCGAATGAAATAACTACACAAAATTTCGCAGATACCAGGCGGGAAACTTCCAAAACTTTTAGAACAAAGAAACGCGATTTTTTGAAAGCTAAAATTAAGGAACTTGAAGATAATAGTAAAAATAAAAACATCCGGGACATGTATAAGGGGATCAGCGAATGTAAAAAAGGCTATCAACCTCGTGCTCATATATTAAAGAAATCTGACGGTACAGTTCTCACTCATACGGATAGCATCTTAAATAGATGGAAAGATTTCTTTGACGATTTGCTTAACACACAACCAAAAACTAGTGTGCGTGGAGAAATGGAGATACACACCGCAGAACCGTATATTCCAGAACCCAACCGAATAGAAGTAGAAACCACTATAAATAAATTAAAGAAACACAAATCTCCGGGTGTAGATGTAATTCCGGCTGAGTTAATTTTTGCTGGAGGCGAAAAATTGTGGAACAAGATACACAAACTCATTCTCCTTATCTGGAACAAGGAAGAATTGCCAAAAGAGTGGAAAGAATCAATCATTGTTCCAATTCACAAGAAAGGCGACAAAACTGACTGTAATAATTATCGAGGCATTTCTCTTCTGTCAACATCCTATAAAATCCTTTCAGATATTCTATTTGCAAGATTGACCCACACAGATTACGCAGATTAAATTATTGGAGATTATCAGCGCGGATTTAGACGAAATCGATCAATCATCGACCAAATATTTACCATTCGCCAAATATTCGAAAAAAAGGTGGGAATACAATACCCCGGTACATCAACTATTTATTGATTTTAGAAAGGCGTACGACTCGGTTAGGAGAGAAACATTATACAACGTTCTTACAGAACCTGTAAAACCGAGAAAGCTAATTAGATTAATTAAGATATGTTTAAATGAATCCCAAAGTAAAGACCGGGTAGGAAAATTTTTGTTCACGAGCTTTCACGTCGAAAATGGCCTGAAACAAGGAGATGCGTTGTCGCCATTATTATTTAACTTTGTTCTGGAATACGCTATAAGGAAAATCAAAGATCGCAACCAGGGCCTAGAGTTGAACGGTATTCACCAGGTCATGGCATATGCTGATAATGTACACTTAATAGGGGATGATAGAAGAACAATAGAAATAAATGCAGAGATATTATTAAACGCTTGCAGGGACATGGGTTTAGAAGTAAATGCAGAGAAAACTAAATACATGGAAGTGCGTCGGGACCGTAATACAGCAAATTATGGATGCGTTAAAATATGAAATAATACTTTTGATAAAGTGGATAGTTTTAAATATCTAGGATCAATATTAACAGAGGAAAATCATATTCACGAAGAAATTAAATGTCGACTACAAGCAGGGAATTCGTGTTACTACCCGGTTCAAAATCTCTCGTCGTCGCGAATTCTGTCCAGGAGTTTGAAGCTTAAAATATACAAAACTATAATCATGCCTGTTGTTCTGTATGGTTGCGAAACATGATTGCTTACTCAAAGGGAAGAACATAGACTGAAAGTATTTGAGAACAAGATCCTGAGACGAATATTCGGACCCAAGAGGAACAGGAATGGGGAATGGCGGAAACTTCATAACGAGGAACTACATAATTTATACGGTTTACCCAACATTGTTAGGGTTGTCAAGTCTAGGAGGCTTAGGTGGGCAGGTCATGTAGCTAGAATGGGAGAAAGTAGAAACGCTTTCAGTCTTGACTGGAAGACCAATCGGAAAGCGACCATTAGGAAGACCTAGGCGCAGATGGGAGGACAATATTAAGATGGATCTCGCAGAGATTGGAATACAAAGTAGAAATTGGATGCAGTTAGCTAAGGATACAAGTCAGTGGAGAGCTTTTGTGAACGCGGCATTGAACCTCCGGGTTCCATAGGCCATAGAGTTAGTTATGAGGTAGTCACCGGAAAATTAGGTTAGCGGAAGTTCTGTGATTGGTGGGTACTGAAAATTCTAATGGAGATACACAAAAACTATCGAATGGATTGTGCCTTAGACTTTCTCTCCGGTACAACACAGAAGGAGAGGAGGTTTTGATCAGAATAGTAACTGGCAATGAGATTTGGGTGGTGTATGTGAACACTGAGACAAAACAACCGTCAATAGCATGGGATTGTACTACTCCGAACAAGCCGACGAATGCCCGTCAAACTTTGTTAGCGAGGAAGGTTATGGTCACAGTGTTTTCGGATGCTAAGGAAATCTTGTCGGATTCATGGAACGTGGTACAACGATCAATTATAAAGTTTACTCCACTACTGAAGAAATTAAGAAGAGCCATCCAGAACAAACGTCGCAGTCTGCTGACGTCTGGGGTTGTGTTCTTGTATAACAATGCTCGCCCTCACAGTATTCTGCGAAATCAAGACCTTTTGCGCCAATTCAAATGGAACATGTTTGATCATCTACCGTATAGCCCAGACTTGGCTTGGCTTCTGATTTTCAGCTTTTCAATCATATGAAATGATACGGGGCACAGCACTTCGTTAACGACACGTATTTTCAAATCGCCGTGATAGGTTGGTTGAATTCCCAAGCTGCTTAATTTTATGCAGAATTGATTTGTGCGTCACAAGTCTCTTACTGCCCCTTATAAAATAAAGGCGAATGTAGATAGTCGGAATTGATAATTGTAGGGACACCTTAGGCCGAGAGGGAACCTTTACGGTGCATGTCAGATGAAAGGTTTCCATCTTGATGTCCGCCATTTTGAATCTCCCTCAAAAAATTACATGCGAAGGCGGTCATGTGCTATATGAAACAAGGCAAGAATTTGAGTTACGTATTATAAACTTATGTATTCTTTCTAATAACGTATTTTTAAAGTTTACGCCTATTCACAATGTTCCTAACGAAATCGAAACCAAAAATCCCTTGCCTCTTTACGGATAAGCGGTTACAGCCCATGGTCCTGGATTCGATTTGCAGTGGGTGCTAATATATTTTGATCCAGCGTTAAAGTTTAGGCGCGAAGACGGAGTCTTGAATGAACCAAACTAAACTAGTCACAATATTGATGCGATTGAAATGTCCACTTGACATCACTTTCAAAGATGAAAAATTTAAAACTAAAATATCACGTTAGTCATTAGATTAAAGTGATCTACTCCCATACTTCATACGCCTCACAAGACGTTCTGCGGTCACTCGTTCCCGCTAGGTGCGTCGGGTTCGTAGTTCTTCAAGTTTGGACGATTTGTCCTCGTGCACCATCAAGATGTATCCCTTTATCTCGATTTTCAAGTATACAATGTAATCCCTATTCCCTAACGGAGTGGAATACGCCCATTGCACGGCCAGACCGAAATCCTGAGTTCCTACAGCTGACCTGGTCGAGGCGGTCCTGCTAGCGAATCAGGTCCTCCCATACACTGTAGGCATGGGCCCACGCGTTGAAAGGCACCACGTTAGTCAGCAGTCTTAGGCTAAAGCTACACATTTTTAAGAAAGATGATTATTATCTTATATTTGGGGCTTAGACCCAATGCACTTATCTGCCACATTAGAAATTTGTTAATAAGGGAAGTTCTGTGTAACCATGTCTGAACCAACGATTGGATTCCATGACGAAAGAAATGTGAAGTTCGCGATGCGAAGTAGTAGTGAACCTCACGCTGTACTATTCAGTCGTCACAGAAATTCTTCCTTAACAAGAGGTGACTGAAATACCGAAAAACGCGGTAACCGATAGGAGACTTCTCAGGAGAGTACGGAAGAAGGGTTTTAAACTGCAGATCATGGACAGTCTACCCTGTCCTTTGAGGCATGCATGGAAGTGAACCACAGAAAATGTTTGTCGACCATCGTTGACAGCTTTTCTGTGAATTTTACGGAGTTTAACATTGTAACGATTCGCAGTGATCGTTTCACTTTGAATAAGAGCACAATGCTACATAGACTACCATAGTAGCGAACCCTTCTGCGGTCGGAGGGATGGTTGGAATCTATCCTGGACGTTGATCACCACCCTAAAACTGTCCTGACACTTACGATTATCGTAGCAGATCCATTTTCATCAAAAGCGATAATACAGACAGGAAATCTTTCCAGTTATTCTATACACTCACACCTTCAGATGGTGGCAATTTTAGGTGTCAACTTACGTTACGTGTCGCACAGATCAGTCAAACGGCTGTTCTGGTGTACTATTTCGTCTTAAACACCACGAATCTTTTTCGAAGGCCCGTTTCTATTGCTCCTTAGGATCTCAGGAGGGAGGCACGAGAGTAAGCGAAAATTCTGCTTTTGCGCCAACATATTTTTTAAACTTTAACGCTACATCAAAATATATTTAATTCTCACCACGAACCGGGGCCGCGGTGGCTGTGGCAGTGTGTTCACCTCTAGTGCATGGGGTCCTTGGTTCGATCACAGCTCGCGCCAAGTGAGCTTTGGGGTCAACACCGTGTGCGTGAGTTTTCTCGGGGTTCTCCCGTTTCCTCCGTTTTTTCATTCATTTCTCATCATCACAGTCTCCTTTAGCCTAGCTGGTATAAACGTGGGACGTAAAACTTAAATATTTCATTTCTCGAATCCAGAACCATGTGCTTTAATCACCTGTCCATAAAAAGGTACAAAGGATTTTTGGTTTTAATTTGATTAGGAATGTTGTGAATAGGTGTAAGCTTTAAAACTTGTGTTTAAAGAAACAATACGTACCCACACGTAAATTTATAATCCGTAACTGAAGAAATTTAACTTAATATTGTTGACGTGTACTCACACTATAAAACAAAAGTTGCTTACATCTTTTGGTTCTAGTATTTTAATATCAGTCTTTTACTCTCCTATCTGTTTTAGAATGTATGGTTTGGTTCATAGGTATGCTATTCTTTCGAAATACTGTATTTTATGAATTTAAGCTTATAGTATTTATTTCACTCTGTAGCCAAACTTGTAGATTTGATTGCACTCATTGCTTAACATGCCCTCACAAAGAAATTATATTTTAACATGTTGAAAAGTTCAAAAGCTTAGCTACAATAATTTCTCGCCGGCTGGTTTCATAAGGACAATCTTTTCTATTTCAATCATGGTAATAAGACTGAAACGTGTCTGTGCCTCACTTTCTCTGTTTACTTGAGTTCAAAGGGAATTTGTTTGCTGTGCAACAAAGGGAAAGGAGCGAGAGGTGCCAGTATACAAGAGCTATTACCGATAGTACTCTGCTAAACGAAAGTTACTTTCTTATTAGGTTGTTTCAGTTCTTATGAAAGTAAAAGGGATGGGATTCGATCCGATGTCAAAATGCTTTGCCAGTTGTAGTCCTTCATTCTACTCACTTATCCACGGCCTCCGATGAAACAGCTTGCTACTTTTCTGCACTTACTAATCACTCAACTTTATCCAAATGCGGAAGGGAAAATGTAAAAAATACGACTGTGAATTTTTCTGTTATGTGACGAAGCTTTCATCATGTGACTAAAGTTACAGATTTAAATTCCAGGGTAAATTTCTTCCTTTGTGCAACAATTTTTATTAGGTAAGTGTTCTGATTTCGTTTTCGTAATAAAACACGTACATATATGTTTTTATATTATTAATTTCTCCAGTTGATTAGGTAAAAAAATATTACTTATGTATCGTCGTTGTCGAAATTTTCTTCGCATGGGAAAGCCTATGGCTAATGACGAAGAAAATTTCAAAATATGTTCTGGAAAACCAGCAAAGGTCAGGGAAATATTCCCTGTAATTTTTGTCGCCATCCTGTTAATTATGCTTTTGCATATTCTACCAAACATACAAAACATAACTGGTCTTAATCGACTGTGACACTTATGCTACGGAAATACTAGGGCATTATAAGAATGCTGTACATGCTTGGCGACCTACGGGACATAACCAGAGAAAAGGAAGAACACAAAACAAGATCGGACACTGCGCTGTCGTTGTAGTTTCGTTAACTGTAAATACTAAAATACAAACTTTTTATTAAAATTTTATTAATAAAGTACAACTCATCTATAATAGTAGAATGACATGTCTTCTTGCTTAGTAATTCCCATCTTTCTGCAAATCATACAATTAACTTTAAAAAAATACAACTGCAGATACCTCCAGGCAAATTACAATCTAACTGAAAACACGGTTATAAATGTTTAATTTACATTTGGACAGTATCCATTACTATTTTGTCTTTATCGAAATACTAAGCAAACAACATTACAAGAACAAAATATCTCATAGACAATTCTGACTAGTATGCTACAATTATTTTCTTTATGTACGGCATTTTTCTTCTTTTTACCTTCATGAAAACGGTTCGTCATAATGAACAATTATGTTATATTTGCAGTAAAATGTTCATTATAAAATCAAACAGTATAAATATATTTTTTACAAATATGTATACAGGATGAAATATTCATGTCATGATTTCCACGGCAAACTGTATTCATGTTTTGAACGATTTAACAATGTCAGCATCTATTAAGTGTCCCTGTAACTTAATGCTCTTTTCCATATACGTAACATTTGCCACATCCATTCACTAATCCGTTCCTGCATCTGAAATTATATAAACAAAACAGAACTTAAGATATACATGGTAACAAACAAGAAATATTACAATCAAATAAACAAGATGTTTAATGGTAAATTTATTTTTGATGAAAGGAGCACTTAAGAGTAAAAATAAAGTAAAACTTTCAAAATATATCGGAAAATCCTGGACATAATTAATATTCATATCGACGAGTACAAATCACTCGTATTCTTATTCTTGATCCAAACTTTGAGTGAACAAACATCTTTAGAAATCCTTATAATCTAAGTAAGATAGTAATACTATTAACCTTTATTTTACGACTTGTCAGTACACTGCCAGAATAGTAAATCCGTTCTTTCCCGCATGTCACTGTACTGACACAGGCGAAAGGTCTACTTTGACCCTACAATACTTGGTTAATCAAAAAATCCTACAATACTTGGTTAATCAACATAGTAGCCGTCTGCAACCTCACTAAGCCAACGATTGGATCCCGTGATGAGAGAAGTCTCCAGTCAGCGATGCGAAGAAGCTCTTAACCGCATCTCTCACTCGATTATCAGAAAAGGTCTTTCCTCCCGAGAAGTGAACGAGATGCTAGAGGAGGTGGTAGTTAATGGAAAAGATTTGCAAATCTCTTGCTGGACTTTGATCACGACCCAACCATTGTCCTGACCGTTTACCATTGTTACAGAGGATTCATTTTTTATCTGAAGTGATAATTCATGAAATACTTATGTATGGAATATCAACAAAATCACCTGACCTCTTTTTGAGAAAATTGTTCGAAAAAAACTTACTCCCAGAATAATCTACTCCTCGTGGATTTTTTCAGGACAAATAAATAATGCTACATTATCACATTATTTATGAAATATTAATAAAATCAACTGAATCTTTTTAAGAAAATCTCCGAAAAAATTCATCCCTAAGAGTAAATTATTTCCCTTTTCAACTTTTCCTAGAGAAATGACTTATACCACTGTACAGGGTTGTTATTGATGATTTTTTTTTAATGAAATGTGCACAATAGTTAGAGCCGTTTCTGAGAAAACAGAATTTTTTTATTTCCACTCTTCAGTAAATTATCTTATTTTTAGGAGTAGAAAGAAAATTGGAAAACCCCCCTGGAGAATCACTCAAATATTTTGTTTAAAATGTGGTTGAAAAGTATGGCCTCTAGGCAAGTGTGCATCAGAATAAACGGACGGACAGAAGGAATACATGTCGAAAAATCACTTTTTCGGTCTACGAGCATTGAAACATTTAAATCCGCTGAAATCTCGAATTCGATTTTTCTCATGTTCACCATACTTTCTTTTTCCTTTCGTCGCTCGAAAGTAAAAATTACTAGCGAAGAATTACAACGCAAAAATATAATTCTAACAAAAAACCTAATATATAACATCTATAATATGTAATAACAAATTCATGACACATAATATCGTCACAAAAATCTCCACACTAAAAATTTCAAGATTCTGTTTATTCACCAAACTAGCTTTTTAACCTGAACTTAGGAAAGATGATTTCCGATTCGTATAATCTTCAATCTAGGTAGCAGCAGGGAGTAACTGCGTAAACAGTTGGCTGTTGACGTTTAATTTTCTTTGTTATTTTTACACTGTCTATTTTATAATATTTAGTGAAACAAATCACCAAATTTACATTCAGATTACTATAAGTAAGACTTTTAAAGAAGTGAATGGGAAGAAAGCGTACGATTTACTGAAATGACGGAACCGGCATACGAATTAGGGGTGTAAATAATATCAGCGGAGAGATTCACCGATCGAAGGTATCAGCACGCATCCAAACTTTCTCGGTCAAAATACGGACGGGTAACGCAAATAGGTAAGCAATCTTTAATTTAACGGCATGTGTCAGTTATGTACCATGACTTATTAATGTTTTAGTTATTTTCTGAAATGATATTGTCAAGTGTGGCAGTGGCTAATAGTGACAGATTCATATTTTCCCTTACTATTATTTTAACCGGCTACAACTCCTGGACCCGAAGTCACGAACAAAATATGAACTCATCAATTTTTCAATTAAAGTGAATTTTATTTTCTCATTTATTCTGACGGCCAATAAGAATTTGACTAGTGGTGACAACTTTCATCGAATGACTTTTTATCTAGTATCAAGTCTGGATTTACACATACAGTAGAACCCCTCTATTCGGTCATCTTTGGGACTGGGGTATGGTCGGAACGCAAAGAAGGTTAGATTATCAGAAAAATACGAATTTACAGTAAAATAAACAAATAGACAATCTCTGAACTCAAAAATGACTATATTGTTCTCTACAGTAAAACCAAACGAACAGTAAGCACTAAAAACTGTACAGTACAATACACAAAACACGCACAACGAAAGAAAGGATACAAGAATGAGGGGAGCACTAAAGCGGATATGCGGTAACAGCAAGTAAACAAGAACGCCGCGACGGCAGTAAATGACAAATAGGCTCGTGAGTCACCGACGAGTCGGGACAAGTTCGGTTCGAGTACGGTCGGATCAACCGGAGTGGAGGAGCAGCCGAGGGCGGACGAGAGGGGTTCTACTGGATATATGAACCCAAGACAGTTTGACCTTTGGCACATCAACTGCTGATAGTCCGGAGTACCTAAGATTATCGAAAGCAAAAGAAAATTAAAAGCTGCAAGAAAAGCCAAGGCATCGAGTGCAGAAAACAAGTTTGATAAACAAATAGGTACACGCTTTTAGACTTTCAATTAGGGATGGCCAAACTTTTCCGGAATCGGAAATTTTACTTTCCGAAATCCGGATTTTTTTTCCGAATTCCAGAATTTTTCTGATTTCACTTTCCGGATTGCGGAAAGTAAAAATTCTGCAATTGTCCATTCCTTGTTAGTAGCTGTTAAAATAATAATAATAAAAAATATATACCAAAATAATATATACTGTAACTTGTATTAGTTTCTTATAGTTGGAGATATCTTATCACTTACGTAGAGAACTGCTACTGCAGTTATTTACTGCTTTATGAGGAAGGTGTTATTTTCACACACAAAAAAGTCGCCAGTATGTCTCAAACAGTAGCGTCTTCTCTGGATGTGCAAGTCGTGTGTTAACGCCCAACGAAAAATTAAGAAAACAGTATTTTAATTTAATTAAACGATCCTGAGAAGTAGGGACTTTTTTTCATTTTTCAACGGGACAAAATCAACTGTTGAAGTGCGAAAGAACCGAGGAAAGCTACACGATCTCCGTTATGTTATGAGGAGGCACCTCTGTAAGTCATTGGCCACGCTTTGGCTGTATTTTCGCCGCTTTAGAAGACTCATATTGTGTATGCGCTTCGTGTTTCCCACCTCATGCTTCTGTGATTCAGGCGTTGTTAAGAAACCCAACGGCTTGAGTTTTCTGCTTGTCTCAAAGCGTTGCCAAGTTTGTAGATTTATCGGTGGATGTACAGATTTTTTTTATAGCAATACAGAATGCAATTTTTGTGTGTGTGTGATCTACGGACTATTTTTTTTTTAATTATTATTATTGTTAAACATATCATTCAATTCATAAGTTAAGGGCACAATCGACTTCTTGCTAAAATACGTGTAAGGAACACGGTGAAAAGAAACATCATTATTTTCTCGATCGAATAAAATTGTGTTCGAATGGTCAGTTGAAGAAAAAAAAAATGGACGCTGAGCTACAGAACAGCTTTCCATTTTGCCTTTTAATTTCCTAATTTCTTTGGCTAGTGACTCATCCGCAAGACTTACGGTTTCGGGCCTCCTATTACTGTCTTCAAGTGCTTGGTAAAGTCCCCCCCCCCCCCTTTTTTTTTCTGTTGTCTCTGAATGCTGCAAAAAGGATTTGTCTCACTTGCTACATTTTGAGATTATTTATTAAATAGACCTATTATATTGAAATTAGTAGGTGGCTGAGAAAAGTTCGATTCAGGAGAATCATTACAGTTTTTTTATATACTACAGAGCTATACATATATTGTACGGTAGATTGTAGATATTTTGGCTTTCTGATTTGGCAATGCTTGGTGTCCCCTTGTCTTTCGCGTTTACGAGTGTAGTGGTTTCAGCTTTTTAAGATAACTAGTGAAAGTGTAATTCAAAAACTATTGAAAAGTTCTTTTTTTTCCTTAGTTTCTTATAATGAGAAAAAACAAATAATTGACCGTGATCGACCGTGTCCTAATCTCACGATATCAACTCTTGTGAAGGGCAAAAGTGGTGCTGGTTTTGAGAGACATTTTCGAATGGAGTTGTACGACATGTCAGATTGGCTTTGTGAGTGTAGTGTAGTGAATAAATTTCACTGCTGGACATGTCTGCTATTTTCAACTAAAAAAAATGTGTGGAATCATCAAGGGTACGAGGATTTGAACCATCTTAATACTGCAGTGAAGAAACCTGGTGAGTCTGAAATGCATCTTTCTAGCTTTTTAAAATTTAATACCTTCATTGCAAATCCAACAAGAATAGACGTTCTTTTGGATTCCCAACGAAGGGCTGACATTGAGTTGCACAACGAAAAAGTAAAGAAGAATAGGGAAATATTAAAGAGGTTGATTAATGCCGTCTGCTATTTAGCAAAGGAGGAGCTACCATTCAGGTCTCATAACAAGCAACGTCTCTAAACAAGGGAAATTATGTGGAATTTCTTATTGCAAGCGCAGAGTTTGATTCCACATTAAAAGAACGTTTACAGACTTCTTCAGTTTTCCGTGGAACTTCAGCAAGCATTCAGAATGATTTGATACATTCTGTTGCCCATGTACTGAGAGACGAATTTACCTCGAAATTTCAGAACACAGAGTTTGTAGCTATTATGCTTGACGAAACTTCAGGTGTAAGCAATAAATCTCAATTGTCAACTGTTTTACGATATATTTCGGCGACGGAGAAAAAAATCGTAGAACGATTTCTTGGATTTCATGACATGAGTGCTGATAAAACTGCAGCGGTGCTTTTCAATCATGTTAATGAAATAATGAATACCTACACATGCGCGGACAAATTAATGCTCAGACATACGATGGGTCTTCGGAGATGAGCGGCCATCTCAATGGCCTTCAAAGCAGTGTTGGAAAAGTATCCTAAAGCTCTCTTTACGCATTGCTATGCTCATGTAATGAATTTAGTTTTGCAACAGTCATTGGAATGCAACAAAGAGCTTAAAACATTTTTTTGCGGTCTTAAATCACTGCCTGCCTTTTTTTCTCATTCGCCAAAGAGGTTGCACGAACTTTCTGCTTTCATGTCAGAAAAGCTACCATCATTATCTTGTACTCGATGGAATTTTACCTCTAGACTTATTCATACGATCAGTGAAAACAGAGAATCATTGATTATGTTTCTTGATCATGTTAGTGAAAGTGGAGACTTCGACAATTTAACTGCAATGACAGGCAGAGGATTTCCTAGCTTCCTAAGGAATATTGAAAATATATTTTTAATAAAGGTTTTATCCAATTTACTTGCTTTCTCAGATATATTGTTCAATATACACCAGTCTAGGGATGTTGATATTTTATACTGCAATAATAAAATTACTGAATTTCGAAACCAACTGCAAAAGGAAAGAGATAGTTTTGAAATAGTCTGGTCTTCTGTTGATAGAGATGTAGGGGAAGAAGAAGGGATTCAGACAAAAAGAAGGAGATTAAATGATGAATCACAGAAGGATCATTGCCGGAGACTGTACTTTGAAATCATTGACAACATCAGTAATCAGATTACAATTAGATCTGCGTCTTTCGAATAATTGCAATGTTCTGATCTCCTAAACCCATCTAAACTGAAGTTCTTCAACAAACGAGAAAACTTTCCTCATGATTTTAAAAAAGATGCAGGTAGTTTATGGTGGTGTTTTTAATTTTTCCAAACTACAAAATGAACTACATGTGTGGTACGCTTCCAATGAGGAATCAAATAAAACGCCCATTGAGATCATTCAATATTTGCTGGATATGAATCTGGTGAGTGGATTCGCGGAGATTTATAAGTTAGCTATGCTGATTGCAACAGTACCTTCTACAAAATCATCTGTCGAGAGATCGTTTCCGTCACTGAAAAGGATCCACACGTTCTGCCGCGCTACTCAGACCGAGCACCGAATGACGAATTTAAGCCTCATTTCCAACGAAAGAGAACTGTTATCCAAGTTACGAGAGGGAGATAAATCCAAATTCTATGATGCAGTGATCCAGAGATTTCTACGTAAAGAAAGTCGACTCGAGCTGGAATTCAAGTAATTGTAAGTAAATTGATTTTGATTTTGATTTCAGTTTGATTTTTTGAAGGTATAGTTTCCTTTTGCAGACTAAATTGTTAGAAGAAAATTGCTATTTATAGGTTGTAGGCATTGGCGTAATTAAAACATTTTGCTGGGCATGGCCATGGTCCCTTACTTTCGAAAATTGCGAGAACTTCCAGGTATAGACTATATTCAAGAAATCGATGGGTGGGCAAAGTATAGTCACCGTATGTCGAATGCGAACTAGTTACGCGTAAATTGAGGATAACTTATCACATTATTTTCGATTCGTAAAAAAATGTGGGTGGACCCAAGTTTGCTCTTGGGGAGAGGGGGGGTTCCCTCTATTTCGCCTATGGTTCTGAGGATTAATATATTTTTCCTTTCTTGCCAAGGCCCTAACATCCACGTCACGACACGCCACTGGTCTCAAACATCATCGTGTTCCCACCTGCAGCTGCTCCAAAGCACAGCAAACTACTTTTTAACCAGACGAAATGCACTGATGGAAAAGAAATCTTCAAACAAAAATTCAACAACCATTCTGATAACATTCGCTTATTGTCAACATACCTACGTACAGTAAATACAAATTTATAATTTTTGACTTTACGAAGTATACAATGTAATTGTTCAATAATTAACATAAGCATGCATTCATTAATAAAACTAATAAGCGGGTGATTGATGGCTCAGTGGTAGAGTTTTAATCTATAGTATTCTAACCCAAGTCATGTGGGTTTTCGATGACTAATACTGTGTTTGCAAATTTTCCCGTGATTCTCTTGGTTCCCTTTCTTGTATTTCTTCCATCATCAACTATTAATGAATTTAGTTTACTAAAACTCTATAGCCCTATATTCATTCTGTTCGTCAGGGAAACAGTCTCAAGAACTATTTGATGAATTACCATCAATTTTGGCCACGATGTACAGAGTCAATAGTTAAGAATCAAGTTCCCTGATGAATGTAATATTCAAACCGGAAGCGGTACAAATCAACCATTTCCGGTTTTAACGTTAACCACTGTACAGTAAATATGGTAATAGATAGCGAGAAGCGGTTTCCTGTAATCGATAATATTCATGTAGATAGAATTGTACCCAATTGTGCATCTGCTGAAAATAGTGAGCTTAGGTATTTAGGGAGCATTTTCCGCTTTAGAAAATGTGTGCTTGGTAAAGAATGTAGAGAATTAGCTGGATCAAACGGGAAACAAATGAAAAGTGTTAAAAATAGTAGGGAAAAAACAACAATTTTAGGTGTAAGAGAGCGAGGGCATCACCAATGCAAGTCTAAAAGTGGAAGGGAGTAAAATACGCTGACTCAAAATATCGAAAGGGGAATAAGTGGTCTTGTTGACTTCTCGAGTTTAATGATGAAACCATAACAGCGAAATATTCAAAATATTTTGTGAAATATTCAAAATATTTTGTCCACTCACAGAATCACTTTTATTATTATTTTCTGCATTAATGTACTACGTACGTAAATAATGTTTAATACCAGTGTGATAACAACGTATTTAGCTGTTTTCCGTTCAACGGATTATTGTAGTCAACCTAGCACAGAATTTGACTCTTTAAGTACAGCAAGATGGTATTAAAATACACTCTGTTTCAAAAAGAATATAAGTATTTCGAATGCATATATTTATTAAACTTTAAGACATACGAATATGAAATTTTACACACACATATTTACGAACCTCTCAAGTTCAAATTACAGTTAAAACTTCAAATTACAGATGTTCAATATGTTCTCCATCAGCGACATGAACAATATCACATCGATACTCAAAATTCCTCCCATACTCGGGCAAGCATGTCCTGCGTCACTGATGTTATGGCAGTACGGATCCGGTTCTTCAACTCTTCCAGGTTCTGTGGGAGTGGTGGTACATAAACGTTGTCTTTAACGAAATCCCACAGAAAGAAGTCACAGGGTGTCAAATCCAGTGTAGAGGCCAGCTGAGACATGCTAAGTCGCCAGCTCCTTGACGGCCAATCCAACGGTTCGATAGTTTCATTCAGATATTCACGCACTTGGCGACTCCAGTGAGGGGATGCCCCGTCTTGTTAAAAAATGAAGTTGTCTTCGTGCAGCCTCGGAAACAACCAGTTTCGTAACATAGCGAGATACTGCTGACTGTTAACCGTGTTTCCATTACAGAAGAATGGGTCGTAAACAGATGATCGGGATATCGCACAAAACACATTGACTTTGGGCGAATCTCGTACATGTTCAATGACTGCATGTGGGTTCTGTAGGCCCCAAATTCGAACATTTTGTTTGTTTACCTGACCACTAACACGGGAAGTCGCTTCATCACTGAACACGATGCGTTGTGCAAAAGTGTTATTGTCAATAGCATCCAGAATCTCATTACAAAATGCCACACGTTGCGTTTGTCATCAGGACGCAGAGCTTGTAACAGCTGTAACTTGTACGGCTCCATAACCAACCGACGTCTCAAAACACGCCAAATTGTTGTTGTCGGCACTTGTAACTCTGACTGGCACGACGAGTTGATTGTGAAGGACTACGTTGGAAAGCAGTTTGAATTCGTGGAACACTTTCTTCAGGAACACGAGGGCGGCCAGGACTCTTTCCTTTACATACATATCCTGTATCTACAAACTGTCGATACCATCTGCGAATGTTCCACCCATTCGGAGGATTAATTTGGTACCTCAACCTGAAACGTCTTTGCAGTGTAATCACGGAATTGCACTTAGCAAACTTGAGAACACAAAATGATTTCTGCTGCGGAGTAGCCATTTTAAACATTTGACGGTTACCAAGCAAAACAGACGACAACTGACATCTAGTGGCTATTAATATAAACTAGACTATGTATTCGTTTCTCCAATAGCCGAGCTGAGGCGCAGCGATCGATAGTTTGGACAAAATAATTCTTCGTAATACGTATATTCTTTTTGAAACGGTTATCTTCTCTGTCGTTATCTTCTCTTTTTTTTCTTGTAGGTTATCTTCCTTTAATTTTCTATTACTTGGTCAGCTTATTTCAATTCCATTTTTTAAAAATGCAAATCCTTCCGTAGTTAACAGTGTTATACCTCCTTCTTTCATAATGTATCCACCAATCTCTTATTTTCGAAATCGTCTTCAGAATGTACGTTATCTTCCGACGCTTTTGTTCGATACCTTACTCCACAGGTTCCTGCATGCGTTTTCCATTATTACATTTTTCCGGTGTTTTGGGGGAATTATTCAGCACAGCCTCACCCGATCACTGCTTGGTATATGTATTATGCGTAGCGGGTAAACAAGGCACTGTCCGTCAGGGAAACAAACGGTCTCAAGAACTATTTGATGGATTACCATCAATTTTGGCCACGATGTACAGTCAATAGTTAAGAATCGAGTTCCCTGATGAATGTAATATTCAAACCGGAAGCGGTACAAATAAACCATTTCCGGTTTTAACGTTAACCACTATACAGTAAATATGGTAATAGATAGCGAGAAGCGGTGTCCTGTAATCGATAATATTCATGTAGATAGAATGGTACCCAATTGTGCATCTGCTGAAAATAGTGAGCTTAGGTATTTAGGGACACTTTCCGCTTTAGAAAATATGTGCTTGGTAAAGAATGTAGAGAATTAGTTGAATCAAACGGGAAACAAATGAGAAAGTGTTAGAAATAGTAGGAAAGAAAGGAACAATTTTAGGTGTAATAGAGACGAGGAAGAGAAACTGGTTGGGACATTATCTTGAGAGGAACTGCGTCATGAAGAACGTGCTAGTACATATGGTGGCAGGAGAAACAGGGAGCGACGAAAGAGGATACAGTTGATGGATGGTACTAAAACACGAGTCAAGTAGAATAGGTTTGATTACTTGACCTGTTATGAATCAAGTAGTGTAGGTTTGATGCGTATGCATTGTTTAAGTCTAGCTGTGACTTATGTGATATAAGTGTGTTTTTAATAGTATGTGTGAAACAACAATCATCGTACAAATCATTGGACTCCAACAGGGGCGGACTGGCCACAGTGGAGTTGTGGAGGCAGGTCCAATACCATTTCAAGAGGCGGTAGATCTAAAAACTTTCAGACAGTACAGTATGACCATATCAAAGATGTAGGCTATATCTGTAAAACATTTTAAAATGTAGGCCTATTGAACACTCAAAATACATAACTTCTTAATTTCCAATTCAAAAATTGATTCCTTTCCTGAGGTAATAGGCCTCGAAAACAACAATCTAGACGAAAAGCAGCACCTACGAATAGTCATGTACGAATAGTGATTTTTTGCGAAATCGGAATCCTCTGAGCTCCGGAATTATTCCGAAATCGGAATTTTTTCCGATTTTACTTTCCGGATTCCGGAAAGTAATTCCGGAATTGGCCATCCCTACTTCCAATTGAACTCTAGTACTCTCTGAAACGAGTAGATCTATATTAATAAAATATTATCGCTTATATGACAACAAGGAAGATAATGAGCGGTACTGCCTACAGCAAATACCGATTAAGAAAAGCTCCTTGTATACACAAAAAGAATGAAAACCTCCTTCTTTACACATATATATTTGCTAGTTTTCTCCGTTGCAGAAAGCAGCGGATTGGGGATACTGAATCATGACTCTTCGGTTTCTTTCGAAATACTGAATAATAATTTTATTTTGTAATGAAGCCAGAAAACTGTCTTCCAGTTTTCCCACAAATACACACAAGGAACATGAGCCACAAGCAAGGTTGTTGCACACACTAGAAAACTTTGGCAGCACCGTGGAGAAGCACAGGAAAACGGAGCAAATTCATAGGTAGGAGTGGCTTGAGAGTTTGTATACTTAAGATTTTATATTAGAACACATTAATTCATGGTAGCAGGAAGTGATGACGCCACTATCTCAGCAGTCACTTACTAGGGATGAGCAAAAAATTAAAAATAAAAAAGTAAACCTATTTTTAGAAAAACCGAAATTCGAAAACCGGTTCGGGTTTCTTCAAAATAGGTATAAGTTTTCCCCAAACCCGATTCGGATTTTCGCCAAAACCGGTTTGGGCATTCTTCGGTTTTACATCGTAACTAGTTTTTGTTTTCTCGGAAACAGTTTCGGCCTTTTCATTGAAACCAATGCAATTTTCAGCGAGGTAAGTATCAATTTTTAAACATACCGGTTTCAGTTTGGATTTCTTTCTATCGCAAACTTACTCACGTTTAAGGTCTTCAACTCCATAAAGTGTTCTAAATAAACTGGCTTCGGCTTTGTGCCAAAAACTGCTTTTGACTTTCTAATTAAAATCCAGTTTCTATTTTTATCAGAAACTGGTTGAAAATTTTGTTGAGATGCTACTTATTTCTTTTTTTCCTTCCCCGCTATTTTTCCCGACAATTATGTTTACCTTTGATTCAGTTTTGGCCATGAAGTTCAACTTAAATGGGAGAAATATTATTCCGTGCTTTATCAAGTTGCATAATCTTGTGCAGTAAGTAGAAGAAATCGTGTTATTAAAGAGAAACTGCTTATCTATTACCTTTGTAAAGAAGGGCCCGTCTTTCGGTTGTGCTAGCGAAGTCCGCCTCCACAAGTTTTTCTTGGCGCTTCTAAAAAATACTGAGTATTGTTTTCTTTGGAAAAGGTTCTCTCCTCCCCATTTTTTTTTTAATACAGGGAGTCCGGATAACTATCTATCAGTAAAACATTAAAATGGTTTTGCAACCAATGGTGATAGGATCTTCCGGTTTTATCATCAATAGAAAGCATTCAGTGTCCTTAAGAGTCCTCTACATGCACTCCTTTGCTCGACAACTATCAATACGGTACTCAACAACATCCCTGTGATCTGTAATGTTTGAGGCGTCATGATTCTTTGTCTAAAATCGCCCACGGCTTGCACTGGTATTCGGTACACACAAATAAAGAAGGCTGATCTACAACCACAACTAAATATTGTTTATTCTATATTTAATTTCCATTAATCTTGGTCATCTTTCTTAAATACGACAATTTTACTTTGCAAGATAATGTGTGTGTGCTAACTTAGTTTCTAATACGAAGAATTTAGTTAATATTACTTTTGTTTCATTTCTAAAGATGTTTACCTATTTAAAAATGTATATAACAGTTAAAACAATACCAGGAGACATAATGCATTCATATTACTCGTAAAAATTACAATCCACTTACTTCTGCCATCACATGCTACAATCTTCACCTTATCCACTTTGGCTACTTCATGCATCTCTCTGAACTCCACATCATTTAACATGAAAGTCCATACATTATCACAGAAACGGTAGGTATTAAGTCTTGATGCCTACGGAAAAAATATTACCTTTTTAAAAAAAAGTTCTCCATATTGATCTAACTAAAGTAATCTGAAAGAATACGAAAGTGAGAAAACAAATGGTCATTGTTTTACGACTTTCATCTCCTTCAACTTTTATTTACTAACGAAGTTCGCGAGGAATAAGGTCACTTTGCACTAGAAACAATAACAATGAGACGAAATTATTTTAGATTTACGTGAGATTTCTTTAACTTATAAGAAAAACCTTAAAAACATCGTCAAAGGATGGCTAAGTTGTGGTATTCGACACTGCGACCTACCAATCTGCAAGTCAGAACGTTAATGGTTTTAGTACTTAAAAAAATAAAATAAAATAAAATACAAAATTGCGAAATTAGTATTTACTCGTCTTCGATATTAATTTCCACCAACTTTTAAGTTGCAAGAATATTTAATATGATAACACTCACTTTTGAGCAAAACCTGGAATATTATACATAATTTATTGGAGACTCAACGTAACACAATCTATATTCAATAATTGTAATAATAATTTGCTTTTCAGTCTGATTATCTGTATGGGTAACAATAAATATAACATGTATTCTACTTTACATCTTTCAACGGGTTCACATATTTTAGATGAATGACGTCTCTCAACAAAATGCACCCTGAGAATAAAGAATTCGGAAAAGTATCTGCTTGAGCCTAATTTGAAACATTAATTTAATTTACCTATTAACTTGACAATGCTACAAGTGGACTACTTATAACAATATTTCATAATTTAATGCAATGAAATCCTTACCTTAACATTCTAAAATAATCTCCTTTAGGCTAAAAGAAACGGTTGGACAACGTAAGAATATCTTTAAAACATTCTTACCCGTAACGGTTTTTTACCTTTTTTTTTTTTTTTTTTTTTTTTTTTTTTTTTTTTTTTTTTTTTTTTACGCCTGCCTTGCTTGTAGTCCAAAGATTTACATAAACCCAGCTGAAGCCAAGTGCTAACTATGGTCGAAAACTCATTTCAGCCATTTTCTCGTCAAAGGCCGATATAAAAATTCGAAATTACTATAGAAATAGGTCCTCACCCCCTATAAAATATTTTACACTTCCCTTCCATAGGAGGTTGTTCAAGAGAAGAAGAAACGATATAAAATACGTATTTGGCTAGCAGATGCCCTTTCTCCACTATCGATTGTGCCTGATGTGATACTCACCGGCTCTGGCGATATGGAAAGGAACAACCTGCAAGATCGCGTTGGAGACTTTCCATAGACCTTCAATGGTATGTGAATAGCGTCGAGCGAGACCCAGTGTCAAGAGTCCAAAGTCACACAAATTCATAGGCAATACGTCTGCGGACTTGACAGGAACACACTGATAGGCCAGTGAAGACCGGCCAATGTGGCTGGAGTAGAGATGCAAGGGCTCGGAAAAAAACCGGCTTTTTTGGAAAAAAAACTCGGTTTTTTCTGCTTTGCTTTTTTGCTTCGGAAATTTTGGGCTTTTTTCAAAATACTGCTTTAAATTGATAAAACAGACTTTGTATCGCTTCTCTATAACACAAAAAATCATTTAATTAGTGGTTGATGCTGATAATAATATAAAACATCGAAAATAAACTATGAATTTCGAAAAAATATTTCAAACAATTTTTCTTCAACATATTTACATTATGAATTCCACAGGATTAACCAATGTATACAATAAGAATTTTTTAACCTCCTATATACAAAAGTAAGCAGAGTTGGCAAGAACCGTGGTTGTTTTTGAAAATGCCAGAAACCCGTTTTGGGGGGGATGTTTAAACCAGGCTTTTTTGGTTTAAACCTGGCTTTTTTGACTTAGATTTTTTGCTTTATGTATTTATATTACATATTCACAGAATTAGCCTAAGTTTGTTTCGCCTTGATGTTATTATGCAACAGCGGGGTTATGCCGGAACTCCCATAAGCTTAAAGAAGTGCGGTCAGTAAATTTCTTAAGTTGAGAATCTCCCGCCCTAGCCATTGGGAAAATCCCGTCATTACTTGAAATGTAAGACAATAACGGGAAAATCCTGTTATTGCTTTGCATGTAAAATTTAAAGGTCAACGTACTATAATCAGTACGCTAAAACTGAGGTATTAAATTACAAATTTAGTACCGGTACGTAGATATCATTGAAAGTCCAATCCAAGCTAATGTTGGAAGCTACGTAGGCAATCGATACATTTTGCCAATTTCTATCAATATATTTAAGCAATATTGGCTTCTTTATAAAACAACACGCATTTAGGCATGTAGAAATATACAATTTGGTTTGTTTCGTATATTTAGGCTTAACATCCTTACGAAATACCGAGGTTATCAAGGAGAAGACTTTCGCTTAAACTGACATCCGAACCGCTACTTTGTTTACGCATGAAAGAAGGATTGTGGTTCGACCGAGAATTGAACATGGGACACCTTGATTAAAAGGTGAAAGGGAAATAAAACTATTGCAGGTGGTTTGATATCTGGAAACGTTACCATGAAGTTCACACGATTCGCATTTTTCATTCTTTTTATTTTTGTGGTTTAAACCAGTTATTAAAAAAAAAAAAAGTTGGTGTAAATCAGCCAACCCTAAAAGTAAACACTTCTTTTTAAAGAATACACAAATAACTAGCAAAATAGTATGTAGTATTTTTACTTCAAAATATTCCATACCCTCTTTTTGAAACAAAATAAAATTAAAATAAAACATAAGAGAAATACTTACATTTATATGATACACTTAAAGGCTGCACATCTAGAGCTTTTGGTTCTGTATATTCTTGAAATTCTACAGTTAAGTTTTATAGAACCACCATCACAGTTTACCCAATCCTCAAGTTTTCTGAATTTTTAACAAGAGGGATTCAACATATCATTACGGAACTCCCCCCCCCCCCCAAAAAAAAAAGACTACGGAATATATTTAAGTTAAGCTAAATACAACTGCACAACAAACATGACTGAGTGATTAGCTTTTGAGCTTCTATCGGGAAGTCCGGGATTCAACCAGCATTCGACCATTCTGACAAAGCTTTTCTTCATTCCATCTGTGAATGTAGAAATAGTGCGTGTACTCTGAGTTGGGCGACTACCTTTTTTATTGTTTTTAAATCGTTATTATTACTAATTACCAGCAGTGACGGTTTTGCAAAGGTTAGGGGAGCGGTCTTTCGGACTGAAGCCCGTTCCCCAAAGTTACGGAATGTCTGCAACAAACGAAATATCTATTATTTATGCCTTTACTCATAAACTTTAAGCTCCCGTCAAATAAAAATTACGAATGTTTAAAAAAAACTAAACATTAGTAAGAAACCCTTCCCAAAATACTTTTCTAAATCCGCCACTGATTCTCAGTATAAAATGATTTTTAAAGTTGTATCAGGAAGATTATTGCTAAACATATAAACGAAACGAAATATTAGTTATGCCTGTACTCATAAACTTCAAGCACTTCCCAAATAAAATTAGGACTTTTTAGGAAACGAAATAATCAGAAAAAACCCTCCTAAAGTACTTTTCTAAATCCGCTACTGATTATTTGTATAAATTGGTGTTCAAGGTTGTGTCCGGAAAATTATTGCTAAATCACTTCACAGCTACAGTATAACAGAAATGTGGAAGTACGGTTTGACGGATATATTGAAAAACGTACGCTTTGACGGATAAATAGAAAAACGGGCAAGTTTAACTTTTGCGCTAGAAGCTAGAGTACTAAAAGCTCTTAGAAATGAAACACGGATGACAAACTAGAGAAGAAAAAAGATGTCGATAACTCAAAAGTTAAAATAAAGTTAAATAGCCTCTAAAATTGCCCTCAAATACTACATTCTTCATGTTAGCTTTAATTCGTAAAACATGTGCTCCATCCATCTTGATGGTGAATTTCAGAGCGAAATATTACATTCAGGTCATGGAATCCTTATCTAACTATAGAATATACTATAAGAAAGCTATTTAGATAGAAAAATCATGAAGTTGAAAAAAGCCAAAATTTCCAAAATTCTCGTTTTTTTCCCAAAAAAGCCGGCTTTTTATGTGAAAAAAACCATCGATTCAAAAAAGCCGGCTTTTTTGCATCTCTAGGCTGGAGACGTTCCTGCTCTCCTGGCCGTACAGTCGAGAAATGTGGGTCCATAGAGGGGGTTCGTAACATGCTCCTTGAAGTAGATAACATTGACCTTCGAACTCCACACAGGAGGAAGTGTACCCCAATTCCAATACCCAGCCACCACCATGAAATAGCGTGGAAAGTTCTTGTATTGGTTTCGCTACTGTGATGTGGTCCCACTACCCTTGGTTCGGTCTTACTGGTGTCGTCCAGTTGCAGTCACTAGAATGACGACCCACTGCTACTTGTCACCTGCAAGGTACCATTCATGGCGTTGGTGAATCTTTCTTGTATGTGATGTCGATCTGTCAGAGTGTGGCTTATGTCAAACTTCTAGTACCAGGTTACAGTGAGTGATGATGTGAACAGTGATGATGGAGATGCCTTGTCGCCTGCAAAATTCCGTTGTGTTGGGGGGTTCTCCATCACCTCACAGCGAATGACAAGAAATGTGCCCGCTGAGGTCGGTTTTGCGGCTTGTTTCTGGAGATGTAGCCCTCCCAATAATCCACGAGGTGCATAACCATACTTGCACCGATCGCATTCTGCTGCTTACTGTTCATTCACCAGGAGGCTGAGCCACTTGAAGCGAGGCCTGGTTAATGAACAATAAGCAGCAGAATGCGATCGGTGCATGTATAGTTATGCACCTCATGGAGTATTGGGAGGTCTCGCCTCAAGTGGCTTAGCCTTTCTTGTATTTGACTCACCTTGACACCACTACAAATTTGTTTCATCTTATCTTGAACAACCTTCTGTAAGAGAGGAATTTTTGGAAACAATGATATTTTGAGCATGATATTTTAAATAAGGAGTTTATGTGTCAAGTTTAATCTTCCTAATTTGAGGGGCCTCGTGAGATACTTTACTTTTATCATAATAATTGAGCCTCCTTTAGCCTAAGGTTCATTTTCCGAATTTGAGGGACTATAGAGATACCAAGGACACCATGTGCCAGAGGTGACGCTCTATCACTGAGCCACGGTTTGGATTCCTCGTTAAGGTATAGGCTTATTTCTACGAGACAGGCTTTTTTTCAAAACTTTTGCTCTGCGGAAATGTCATCCATCACTCTATGAAAAGTTGATGCTTTGCAAGTAAAGCAATACGATACAAATCAAATGTCCTGAATCGCCTCACAGCAAAAGCCCTCAGAATTTCAATAATTTGTGAAATATCAAGTCAGGGGATGGACAAAAATATGGAAGCACATGAAAAATTGCACTTTACCTTTATGAACAGCAAGTAGGACCACCTTCGGCACGCAGAACGACGGGGAATGGAGAAATATAGATTGCGTATTGTTGTCAAAGGATCTTCCGCCAAAGCAGCTGCAAGTTGTTGTAGACACGACGGTGGTGGGTAGCGGGCTCGCACCTTTCTCCAAGACTGGCCACAAAGGCTCGATGATATTGAGGTCTGGCGATTGTGGAGGCCATGGTAGATGTGACACTTCATCTTTGTGCTCCTCAAACCAGTCCTGGACGATGTAAGCTGTATGAACAGGGGCTCTGTCATCTTGAAACACGGCATTACGATCTGGGAACAAAGTTTGCACCATAGGATGCTGCTGCTGGTCACTCAAAATGGTTATGACTGCTCAAATCATCACTGAACCACCGTCATGCTTCAGTCTGTATCGTACGCTTGTCCTGGCGTTCTCCACACACAAACTTGGCCAGCAGTTGAAAATAATGTAAAGAAAGACCCATCCGACCAGATGACAGTCTTCCACTGCTCCATTATACAGTTTTCATGGGCGATGCACCACTATCTCCGTATAGCAGCATGGTCAAGATTCGAGTGGGTTTAGGAATTGCAGATCTGCTATAAATCCTCTGTTTATGGAGTTCTCTCACGACTGTATTGACGCTTACAGGTTTTGTAAGCATTGTAGCTGCGACTTTTGGCGCTGTAGCGATCTTCTGCTTGGTCACAATTCTATCCAGTGTGCGTCTGTCTCTGTCACACAACACATATTTGCGTCCACGCTGGTGATTCGCTGATGCGGTTTTTCCGAAACACTCGTAGGCAGTCATAATCTTTGAGACTGTGCCTCCTGATACACCAACCACTTCCGCTACTTTCGTCACGGAAGCTCCACCATTGCCCTCTTTGAAACTCTGGCAACTCGGACATGATTCACGATAACCTGCGGTCCGGTCACTGAACTGTAACTGGCTCATACCTCACAGGATGTACCGGTGGCCACAGTGACACCTACCAGTCAAACGCAAATAGTGTTTGAAATGGTCACCTCTTTTATACCAGGTGCTTCCACATTTTTGTCCGTTTTGTGTTAATCACCGTGATACTTCAAACATTTCATTGCATATTTTAACTAAAATTTCGTTTCATTCAAAATAATAATAATAAAAAAACGGAATAAGTTAAGGATCACTAGCGTAGTGGACTACACGCTACAGAAAAAAAAAAAAAAAAGAGAGAGAGAGAGAAAGAAGAAACCTCTTACAACAATTCTGATGTGATCAATATGACAGCCAAGACCCCGAAACTAATCATTGCATAAAACATTAATGATTTCATTGTATTTTATCTTAAGTATGCGTGTTCAAAACCAACCAATTTTCTCCCTTTTATATTTTATTCGCTGGAACTGCTGCAAACTATTAACAGGCAAATGCAGTTTTAACAGAGAGAAAATTTGGTTTCGAAAAGAAACAGAAATCCCAACATTGTACCAAAAGTGTTTTATTTTTTAATCACTGCATATTAATGATTATTATGGCATTTCCGATACAAGTTTAACTATTATTAATAAAAGGTACGGGCTTCCACATAAACTTTCTCATTCCAATTCCTTAAATTAATCATGTTGTACTGCAGTTATTAATGAAATGTTTTCTTCTGAAATACGAACAAAATTATAAGGCGTTTGTGGTAAACTTTCCCGAAAGAAAACTCATCCTTACAAGTAAATTATCCCTTGTAGATTTTTTCATAAGAAATAACTTATGTCATATGTAAGGGTTATTAACGAAATATTTGTTTATATAAAACAATAACAAAATCGCATGAGTGGTATTTCACAAAATTACATAAATACTTACCCCAAGAGTAAATAACCCCTTGTAAATATTCTCCCCTTGGAAGTGATTTATGCAACATTATAAGAATAATAAGGAAATATTTATTTATCAATGACCAAAATCGCCCTGTCGTATTTGAGAAAGTAGTCTGAAAAGAAACTCATCCCCGAGAGTAAACTACCTCTTGAGATTTTATTGTAAGAAATAATTTACACAATATTATAGTTATTAATGAAATATTTATTCATAAACGCCATCCTCACAAATTTTTGTAAACTGTTTTCTCTGACAAAGGTTGGTTTTCCTATTTCCCTGACAACAGTCTTTAATTTTTTCACTTTTTCGTAACCCCATTAGCTTAGTAGATATCTTAATGAAAGGTAGAGTACTAAATTCCTATAAAATGAGTCGGGCTAGAAAACATGCGTGACCAAAATAATAAAATAAAATCGGTGTGTTGAAGAGTTAGCTTAAATATATGATTCATAAGTCAAATTAAGAACCTCATCTTTTTTTAAGCTAAAAAGACACATGTATCTCAGTTCAGAAGGTCAGAAATTGCACACACTGTCTACACAAGGGGATTCAGATGCTGTAACTCAACTGATTTCAGAGTTAAGAACCAAACCAAATATCATGGCACAAAACACCTTGATACAACTTTACGCATTTGTAACCTACCGTTCTTTATTGTAGTATAACACAGTCTCTTAAGTCTCAAGTTATCTTATTACTTCAAAGTTGCCTTCATTACCGAGAACGACTATCTGGTTTCCCTGATATTAAAGAACTTTTCCATAATTTCCCTGACAAAAACAAAATTCCCTGATTTTCCAGGTCTGTGGGAACTCGGGTGAAGTATGAACAAAATCACCAGAGTCGTTTCTGAGAAACTACGCCCATAAGAAGAAACTACCCCTTGTACACTTTTCAGAACAAATCAGTTATGGCATACTGTTGTATTGTTACGAAATATTTATTTATGAAGTACGAACAAAATCGTCTGAGTCGTTTTTGAGAAAATTGTCTGAAAAAACTCATCCCCAAGAGTAAACTACCACCTGTACATTTTTCAGGACAAATAAGTTATTCCATATTGCTATGTTATCAATGAAATGTTTATTTATGAAGTATGAACAAAATTGCCTGTCATTTTTTAGAAAATTGTCGGAAAAAAACTCACCCCTAAGAATAAACAACCCCTCGTACATTTTCCTCAGGATAAATGACTTATGCCATATTGTCAGATCACATGATAGGGTTGCTTTTGGAAAGCTGAATTATGAAATATAAACAAAATTACTACAGCCGTTTTTGAGATATTGCAATTTTTTGTTTTTACTCTTCAGTAAACTACCTTTCTTTTTAGAGATAGGAAAAATTGGGAAAAATAAAAAAACTAACTGGAAGATCACTTCAAAACTTTATGTTCAAAATTTAGTTGAGACATGTTTGTTGAATGATATGACCTCTAGATGAGTGTACATCAGGACGAACAGACATCGAAAAATAACTTTTTCAGTATCTATAGACCGTGAAACATGTAAACCTGTTGAATTCTTGAATTCTAATTTTTTCATGATCACGAAACTTCCTTTTCTCTCCTTCCGCTGCTCGAAAGTAAAAATTTGCCTATCGCAATAAATTTCTAATAATATCATTAGCTTATACATACCTTGAAAGTGATCCTTGACTTCAATCTTGTAGCTAGTGCATTATTTATGGCCTTGTCAAATTGCAGTAAGACCCTAATTGCTAGCTGTGGAGTTATCTGTCCATACTGAAAATAATAATAATAGACAAATATGTGAAAATAACATAACGTTACACTGTATGTGTTAACTCTAATTTATAATAAGACGTATTTAAAATAAAGTAAGAATTAATCTACTATCAGGAACAAAATGGAACATGTCAATATATACTCTTATGAATTTAATTTATATCCCGGCACAGAGGAAGTAGTACTTGTAACATTAGTCTCTAAAATATATGAAATCTAGTTTAAGGTGAGTAGTATTACAAAGAAAGAACCATGCGTCACTGGAAAAACAAAATACACCTCGTGAGCCTATTTTAACCTTATTTTTATGCATATGATGGAGTACAATAAAAATGGAAAAATATCGTTAAACTTCCCTTATTATTATTATTATTTTAATGTGTAAATAAGGTTATACATTATTTTATTTTAAGACACAATTCGCAGAAAGATTTACTACTGTGCCTAAATTATATTGTACTGTTTCGGCCAACCTTCATTGGTAGCTCAGGGTAACTGACATGTAGCATTTGTCTCTTCTCAGAATGACACGTACACTGATCACGTGTGTCTAAGTGAACAACAATGAGGTTAAAACTTGCTAATGTAAGTTCCTTACTCAGCAACTCTTCTTCCTGTTACCATAAACACTTGCACTATACCATCTGCAACGCAAATGTAATCTAGAATCGTGTTACCACTGAAAAGCAATTGTAAAGAGTTTTAACTTCATCACTGTTCAGCTGGGCACAATTTTCTTGGGATTGGAGGTCCCATTCTGTATCGAGCTCACGCTCACTTATTGAACGAAATGATGTCCAACTAATTTATGAACTAATTTAATGTCCAACGATTACGTCATTTAGGCGCTCTACCACTGAGCCACCGTGTCCCTCTTTTCATTGAGACCGAATTCCAGGTATTGTAAACATCGCCCTAAATAAGTATGTCGTAATTTATTGCGTTGTGTATAAGAACGTCTATCATATGGAATAGTTTCAAATTAACAATATTTCTGAGTTGCAAAACATATATGATAATTTTACTTTAATACAGTATTGAGTATGATTCCATTTTAAACATCTATCTATGTTTATTCCCAAATATGTTATATTTTCTTCAATAATATGATCTTTACAATAACACTTTGGAAAATTTTCAGAATTACGCAGTTTTAGTGCTGTATTTGCTAGCTCTCCGCAACTGAAGTGAGAACATCAAATATCTAACTTAATCAGCATTTAGCGCTATTATACTATTCTTGATCTACAGACCGTATTACTCTCAGTTCTAATTTAGTTTTTAAATTGTTTCATCCCATGATTTAATAGTAATAGTGACAGATGTATAATCAGCAAAAGACTGTATATAACCAATTCCAGAGTTGGCTGGTTTAAACCAGCTGTTAAAAAACTGCTTTAAACCAAAAAAAGAAAAATGTTCATAGAAGTGTAAGCGTTCGTAAAATCTTGTTGAACACACATTTGTGGGTTACCACGGTTCACTCCCGTATATTATTCGTATTATATTCAGATCTAAATTCCCCATTCATTACTTAGATATTTTACTACAAAAGCAACTTCTGTTTTTTTTATAAGTTTATGAGTGTTTCTTATGTGATTTTTTTATAGTTTATTATTATTGTTATGCAATTGCAATAAAAGAAAATTTCTAAATATTGTTTCATTTTCATAATGTTTACTGTTGATAAAATACATCAAAATGCCGTACTTTTTTTGTGTGTGTGGGGGGGGGGGGAGTCATACAAATCCCACGACAGGCATTTATTTAAATCAGACATATCTTTGGTATCTATTTATGTATAAATGGTCAGAGCCAAAGTGGACTCAAATAATTCGTATCTTTATTCACTTTTCTTACTGATATGCAAATTAAGTCGTTGTATTTCTTTAACTTGGACTAATACAAGTCGTAGAGAACTAACTTGTAAAATTAGTCCTTCTATACTCTGTAATTAGTTCTTCTGTACTCTGCAGTATTTTGAAATTGTCCATATTGTAATGACTTTATGGGTAGAGCCTCCAGGGTTTTCAAGGATTCGGTTCTAGGAAACCACAGCTCATAGCAGTCTTTGCGAAGTACGGTGTTGTTTAAGGTGATCCCCTTAACTTCATAGCAGCCTCCAGGGTTTAGGATAGGTTACGATCAGTTGGTTGATGCCACATCCCTCTGTGGTTGCGCTTTTATTTGTCCTCTTCGGGTTCTTTCTTGAGGTCCGTCACCTTTCGGCTTTCTCCGATGTCTTCCGTGTTGACTTCTCGTCTGCTCCATTGTTTGTAATCAACAACACGTGTTGTATTAACATGTGCTTCTGTTATGATGTGGGGACCCTTACAATATGTAATTCTGTATAATGGTTTCACTTGTGCCACTGTTTATCTTTTTGTCCTTCTGAAATGACTTGACAATTATATTAACAAGTGTGTAAAGATCAGTAAAATGTATTTTTATCAGGAGTCCTTCGTGAGTAAGTCGGCAGACGTATCGCACTGTGTGGCCAATTAGTCCCGGTTTCGAGTTCAAATGCAGGACGATTTCTCTCGGATGTAAGCCGTGAAGAGATTTGGATTTCGTTTTACGCTTATGTAATCACTTCCAGCATAACCTGGTTGTTGCATAATACCACCAAGGCGAAACAAACTTATTTCTGTCCATATGTGATATAAATACATAGAGCAAATTATTTAAACAAAAAAAACCTGGTTTAAAAAAAAAACTGCTGAAACAAAAAAAAACGTTTTTTTTTTTCAATAAAACCCATGGTTTTTGCCAACCCTGACCAATTCCTACGGTGTATACATCATTAATACATGTTAAGAATAGAACTGGCCCTACGACTGTTCCCTACTGGTTGGTTGATCTTGAGTTCAGTACCGAGCCACATGAGCTCCCATAGGGAAGAATGTTCCATATTGTGGAGTGTTATTGGACGGAAGGGGGTTAACGTTGAACACATACTTAGATATGTTTAGAAATGCAACAGTGCGACGCATTGGTATTTTACTCAGAATTAATCTTAGTAAATAACAATAGCTTGTTAAATCATTGATTCGTTGGTCTGTTAAAGTATTTCTTAACAACATAAGATACTGGATAGCACAAACTAACACAGCATCCAAACCACATACTTCTAGGGAATCGTACATGCACTAGAGCACTACACTAGAGCAAGAACACGCCATAAACGGTAGTTGTGAGGATGCTTGTATGTACAAAAGAGGTCTACAGCTACGGCCAGACATTTTAAAAAGAGGTGGTTACTCAATTTTAATATATGATTGGATATTCGCAATAGACAAATTCAGCAACAATATTTGTCTGGCTTAAAACACGAATTATTAATATAAAGAACAGCAATCATGAACAGGTAGGCAATATATAACTTGAAACAAGTTCCAAAATTACTGTGATTAAGAGGGTTTGTGTTTGTATATATAGATAATGTAGAGAGGGACTATGGAAACTGTTTTAGGTACTTTATGCCAATTTCAGTGACAATTTTAGACCAGTTTTTCTTTGATCTAATTTCATGTTCCCATCAATGGCATCACTAAGTTTCCTTATACTTCTCAAATAGATTGTAACCTTTCTCCCCAACCAATCATCACCAAGGTAAAAGTTTAGCTCTTTCCAACTGATCATCATCAAGTACGTTAAAATTTCAACAACTTATTTTCTTCGAATGAAGATTAATAACCATTAAGTTTACAAATAGTAACAGTATTAATTTTATTTCACTTATAGCATAGTATCCGATTTATAGAAACATACAGTATTCTTGTCAAAATTGCGAGTACGTAAATCTTTAAAAGTGTTTATAATGTGAGATTATTATTTATCGTATTGTAGTATATAAAACTGTCATTATTTAAATCAACAACCATCGGCGTAGGTGATGTAATCGGGAAATCCTAGCTTCGAATCGTACGGACACCCATTCTAACTGTCATGTCCCCCAAAGTGTTTTCTTGTGTCCTGAAAGTATAAAGCTGATTACCCAATTAAACATAAATTAGGAGTCTTTCTATTTCTCAACTATTTTGGAGGTAAAATACTCTTCCAACTAACCAGAACTTAATTCTTAAATAACTGCTAGCCGTATAATACTTGGAAGGACTTTTCTCCATTCAGATGCAGCTATAGTAACTCTCTCTCTAATTAAAAATTCCTGGAGACACCACTATTTCTTGTTAAATAAAACACTGCTATTCACTATTTATGTTAACAGTTTCAATTTATACAAAATATTGCCAAATTTTAATTTACTACCTATCTATTTTGCTCACGTGACAGGTTTGCATGCACAGCATCAAGAAGATCGTGTCTAAACTTGAAATGGTAATGGATCGAACTGTTCATCGGGGGCAGCTGAACTTCTATCGTTATGCTTTTTGCTACATTTTTGTTAATTACTAATTTTATGTACGTAGGAGAAATATTTCATTTGATTGATCCTCTCCTTTTACCTATTGTAAACCCTACAAACTGCATATGGCTATAAGTTTGATTTCAGCTGTAGATATTCTCCCTTAGCCCATAAACTACAAACTATCAGGACTTTGCCTATTCCCTTTATATATGGTGAGGCTATGCAAAATACGTTTTTCGAAGATAGAAGGATATATCAAACATGAATCCTCCAAACTAAAAGTATCAGTCAAAAGTTCCTCGTCACCCCTTATAAAATGAAAGCGAGTGGTTGGAATTTGTAATTGTACTGGCACGTTAGGCCGAGGGGGAACCTTCATGGTGCTTGCCAAGTAAACGGTTGCTGTCTGCTGCTTACGCCATAGAATTTATCTTAAAATATCGCATGACCCCCTTCTTATTTAAACTTTTTGAGCGAGATTTAAAATGGTGACAGCAAGATGGCGTCCATAAAGGTTTCCTCTTGGCCTAACGTGTCCCTACAATTACTACTTCCGGATAGTTACTACACTCGGTTTCATTTTATAAGGGATAGCAAGGAATTTCTAAAGTTTTCTACTATCAGTGTGACATGATAGGCCGTACCAGCAACTTTATTTCATATATATATATATATATAATTCATTTGGACGTATGGATGGGATGTAAAACTAGAAATTTCATTTCATACCACACAATCCAACGGCCAAAATTTGTTTATAAATCTTCATTTTTAATTTCTTCGACATCAGTCGCGATGACAAGAGAGTCTGTACAGAAGCAAGGGTTACTACAGTAATCTATTTTTAACTTGTTACTCGTTACAATTACAGCTAGGTATTTAAATTTCTTTACTGTTTATGCATTATTATTATTATTACTGACAAGCAGGGTATTGCCATTGTTTTAGATTGTCGCTATGTGCTTCGTTTTATCCACGTTAACTTCTTCCCGACATATTCCTTTCTACGTTGGCGAAACGATATCGCATTTACATCTGCAGAAGTAATCTCCTAGCAAACCAGCGTTGCCAGCATTACAACCACTAAAACTGCTTAATGTTCGTCCTCTACTGTCACCATTACCTTCCCTAATCGCGTTACCTAATGCTAAACTAAAACGCAAAAAAGCTAATGTATTTATTGTTTGTTATGAATTTTCGAATTTTCTCAAATTTTTCCCTGTAACCCCGATTGCCTCTCGTGTTAGAACACCATTCTACATATTTCAAACCTCCTTAGGGTGATTCCGAGGCAGACTGAAGTGTCGAATGATGTTTCAAACATGAGCGGAAGTTGGAGGTCTATGGTGAGATTTTGCTTTGAACTATGTACCCCACGAGCACAATTTAGTAGCTTTCTTCCAACTTGTTTTACTAAGACAATACAAGTAATATGTCTTGATTATAATAAAAATATACCAAGAATGATTGCAGCTGACAAAAGTGAATTTAACTTTCTTCGATTGGAACACACAAATGGGAAAAGTGAAGAAACAGTTTACCAGAAAATAGTGAAAAACATGATCAAACATTGAAAAAGGAATCTGAGCGTATCTCTTTTCCCCCTTAAAAAAACTTCCTGAGGTGCTACGTTAAAATGTACGGTGTTCAAGTGGTGTGTTAGCAGCCTGTAAGTGTAGTGGACGAAAATGCAACTTAATGGGACGGATATGTCAGTAGGAGTACAGGACAACGAACGAATGACAGAGAAAATGAATTAAGAATTAAAATTTATATAACTAACAATAAATAACAGTATTATTAAAAAATGAAACTTTTTCTGCTCTTCATTTATTGTTCCTTCGATCTGCTGCACCCTACCGACCTATCCGACTAGGGTTCTCACGAATTCCCTGACTTTCCAGGTCTCCCAAGTAACGATTTACAAATTTCCAGCTCTATATATAATATATAAAAAGGGGTAGTTATTTTTTTCCCAATTAGGGACTCTCGTCTACTATGCATGTATATAGTGTGTTTAGGTAGACTCTTATTTTATAAAATATCCCTTATCAAATACCTGGGTAAGGAAGTGTTGTAGCAAATTAAAAGTACAAAACAATGAATCCTAGGAAGTAAAAATTTGTACTTCCTAACTTTCCAGGATTTTTTAACGAGTAAGCTGAATCCCCTGACTTTTCCAGGTATTCTAGGTCGGTTGGAACTCTGCCAACTCATTTTTCTCCATTAAATGACTATGTGACCCTGCATTACAAAATGATGTCCACCTATTGCTTCTCAGCTTTTTTCTTTTCGTTCTACTTCTTTCCTCACGTACTTGTTGAAATGTCGTAACGAAAGTAGTCATAATGTACGTTTTTAATGCTATGTTTTCGTAACTTTCTGCTATTATATTTTTATTATTTTCTAATATTAATTCTTACATTTGAACGAATTTATATACGTTTTATGTCTTAATTAGGAAGAAGTAAATATAAAGTGTACCTGAATAAGTTCATCAAGGCTTTCCTGCAATGTGTTTCCCAATGTCGTATTTCTATACAACTGGTAAGACATGATGACTTCTACTTACACACACCAGCACAAAGATGGATAAAAGGTTTTCACACCTAAAAGATTAGAAATAAAAGAATTACCAAGTGTGCATACAATAGAACAATACTGAAACACTTAAGTTACTATCAATATATCTAGTTTGATTGGCTAAAATATATAATTACGCACATTAACAGACAAATTATCACAAAATGCAAGTAAAAAAAAAATATCCAAAACTAAACAAAACTGTCATTTATATCTATATAACAAGGAAGGAATTATTTACTAACTGACGCTATAAACTAACGAATTACTTTACCAAATCTATAGCTAGTGATTATCTCGAAGTTAAGCGCTCAGTCTGTTCTACGATACTGCTCTTATATTCTGCAAACCTGTAAAGTACAACAGAAAACCACCCATGTCTCCTTCCCCAACACTTCTTCACTCAATAACAGTAGCAACTACTCTACAAAAGAAACACTATAAGCAGGATGCAAAATTTCCGGCCGCCAGGTCGCCACTGGGACTACAAATTTAGAGCTGGCGACCAGTGTTCAGTAGGAATGGTTTCTGCCTAAACACACAGTGCTGCGCAGTACCTGTTTCGCAGGCACTGAGTAAGAGAAAACATGGAATTTGAAGTCTTCATAACGCTGTGATTCACCCCTCCTTTCCCTCCCTCAATCGAATTGGTCTGCCTTATAATTTGTACGTGACATATACTGGTGACCATCATTTTTGGATTGGCGAGTGCGTCTGACTTTGAAATGTTGTACCATGCATTAACTCATTAGATACATAGTACAACAGACCCAAGACTATCCGGTCTAGTTTCAAAACACAAAATAAAATATCTGTGAAATAACAAGCGGAATAATTTTTTTTGAACAATTTACTTGTCTTTTAACTATTTCATAAAAACGAGACCTTGCAAACAAGAAGTCGCAGTCCTCTAGAACTGCTTCAAAAACTAACAACTGTGAACTTTCCCCCCTCTTATCTTAGACCTCCCTTTTTATATTTACGAAATCATTTATCAATAGAACGTACAATGAATTTAAAGGACTTCTCTATGCATTAGGTCTACCTTTTCATATTTATGCCATCATTTATAAACATAGAGTACAATGAAATTAAAGTATTTTTCTACGAATTAGGTTTCATTAATGTTTTGGTTATTTCAAAATTTTATATTTTTGGTGCCTTCCATTTCAATTCAGACAGAGCATGTACCATCACCATCTCAGATATTGTTGAAACTTTTTTTATAGCAACTAGACATGTTTTTTGTTTGGTCGAAAAAAATTTCCCGTCAAGTAATGGACCATCAAATACGGGGAGTCAATTTATGAATTGTAGAAGAAATGGAAAATGGTCAACTTCGGAGCCCCACCATTCAGCTATGGAGACAGGTAGAGTTATAATTCTTGTTGTGGTATATACATAGGGGTACAAATAAACTACATTTTTTAATAGTTTGGTTGCGCATGCGTATCTTTTTCTACATAAATTAATAAATGAACGTCAGTTTATCTGAAAAGTCGAAGTTGGCAAATTTTTTTCGAGCACTTCCAGTTCGAATTTTAAAATTCTGTTTTCACGGTTGGTAAGACCAAGTTACCCGCTTTCCGGAAAAAAAAAAAAGTATCGCTTCTGTGTGCAACCGATTTGTCGCAAAAAATTCCAGAAATTGTAAAATTTTCAAAAATCGCCATTTTTGGGCACCATTTTCTCGAAAACACCATCTTTTAAAATTCTGAAATTTTGTCAGATGGTTCAACTTTACATGAATAACAAACACACCGAATATCATTCTCGACCAATGCTTCATGAATTAACTATAGCCTTTTGAAGTTAACGAAATTTCGTTGACTTTGATGTCATAGTTAGCAACACTGGAAACAGTAAAAGTGCAATGATTTGATGATGTTTGTGGTTCACATTCATTAAATGAAGAATAAAAGGTTTTCTTGACTGTTTTTATTATTATTATTATTATTTTGATCAAAAAGGCTCTCTCAAATAGTAAAATGAGCCTTCCCTCTTCTCCTCCTTTTTTTTTTTTTATTATTATTTCGAAGTAATCTGAGATGGAAATTACGATTACGAAACACACAAATTTTAAGTTTACTTGAAATGGCCATCCAATAAATTCTGATGATCTACAAAAAGATTAAGCTATTAGCTCAGTGATGATTTGGAATGCTCCCAAATCTCCCCCCAAAGTCTCAATTAAGTGCGATGTTATTACTGTGATAGAAAAAGGACAAAAAGTTATATATATATATATATATATATATATATATATATATATATATATATATATATATATATAAAAATCGAAACGTTTCCTTACGCGTTTCATCGAAGAAGTTTACATACGTTTTAAGCAGAACAATTCTAGCATAAAAATGGGTCACTCGGAATTTCATAGTATTCGACTAAAGTGGGTCAGTCCGCAACCTGCGAAAGTGTGTATTGTGCAAATTTTAAGTTAGCTGCTACTGCCTTAAATCAAAGGTGCAACCTGTATTGAAGTTGTCATGAGTGATCTATTTCCTTTAGTAGTATGATCCGTAGAAAATGATAGCTGTCTTTTTCAAGAATGTGGTGAATGTCCTGGAGTGGAAGGAATAAGTGTGGAGTCTTTAATTATTGATCCTGATGTAAATGAAACTGTTACGTATGCCATATGGGAAAACAATGATCTCGTTAAAAAACTGTGCCACTTTCTGTTTTCGTATCGTACATTGCTGGTTTAATTATAAGAATTGTAATTCATGACCACATCAAGAAAATCCAGAGAATTAATTCCTACCGAAAAGCATCGTATAAAATTACAAGATACAAATTCTATTTTATTTTATGTGGACTTCGTTGAAAACTGGACTGTTATTCTGCAAAGTGAAATTCAGTTATCACCGGAATATCAAACAACTGACAGTTTTGTTGTAATAAGCGACGACAAAACACACGATTCGGCTCATGTATTCATAGCCATAGACAAGATTCTAAAAATACTCGAAGAAAAGCGAAAATATAGGTTATGGATAAAGGTTCGAATACGTGAAAATAAGTGAGCTCCCTCGTGGCTAAGCGGTTGGCATACGCGCCTTTGGCGTGGGAGACCCGGGTCCGTTTCCCGGCGGGAGCTCATGTGGTTTGGATTTCACGTTAATCAGTAGGTCCACGTTTCATATAGCCTCGCTGATGAACAGGACGCTAAACTAAACTCAACTCAACAACACTTGTGAAAATAAGTGCCTACAATTTCCCAAACCGTGTCAGTGATTTCTGATGGTGCTGCATCCCACTTTAAAAATCGCTTTCACATGTTCGAGATGCAGACAGGTCCGATAAAGTAGTGTTCTTGCAGTGAAACCGGCCATGCAAGGGTCTTTAAGACGGTATTGCGGGGAAGGGGAGGGGATGTAAAGAATGTGACAACGCGGCATAATCTTAGGCCAAAACAAATACATAATATTAAAACCGCAGAAGAATTCGTGAGTGTAGCGCAAGTACAAACTCCGGGTATTACACTCGTTTTGTTGCCTGGAACTGAATTCGACAACTTCCGAAAAAAAAAAAAAAAAAAAAAAAATGCGACCGGTAACTGGTGTTCAATGAAGTCACCTTTAACTTTCAGAAAATTGCGAAGTTTTTATGGCAGTAACGGGTCACAATGAACTAACTTCATGCTTCCCCCAAACTTGAGCTTCTGCAATTCAAAGTGTAGATTTAAGAAGCCTGCAAAAAGGAATTCTTCTTACATACATATACGTATGATAACCAGTGGTGTGTAGCAAAAATATGAATAAATCATGAATTACGTGAAGTTGAAGTGCTGTTTATGATTCCATATGGACCTTCAGCAGGGTACAGGTATCCAGAAGAGCATAAGAGAAGTGAAAATAAGTGTTTTGTGGCTATCGACAATGTGCTACGCAGGGGCGGATCCAGGACGGACTTCTGGAAAGGGGGGGGGGTTGTAATACTGGTACTTAGAGCTACTTTTAAGAGTTAAAAACTCGGGGATGAGTTTTATTTATATATAAAATAAGAAACTTTCTTTTTCTGGGGGGAGGAGGGCGATCGACCCCTGGATGAGTTGTGAGTGCATCAACACCTATTGGAGCATCTGCACGGTACATGCTATTAGCGGAGAAGACACCAAGCAAGCAAACGATTGGTCCATGTGTAAAAAAAATCAGTGAAATTTTGTTTCCGGAGACCATTTTAAGTAAGTGTACTTGAAATTTGTGTGTTTCGTAATCGCAATTTCCATCTCAGATTACTTCGGAATAAAAAAAAAAAAAAAAATGGAGAAGGGGGAGGCTCATTTTACTATTTGAGAGAGCCTTTTTGATCAAAATAATAATAATAATAATAATAATAATAATAATAATAATAATAATAATAATAATAATAATAATAATAATAAAACAGTCAGGAAAACCTTTTATTCTTCATTTAATGAATGTGAACCACAATCATCATCAAATAATTGCACTTTTACTATTTCCAGTGTTGCTAACTATGACATCAAACTTAACGAAACTTCGTTAACTTCAAAAGGCTATAGTTAATTCATGAAGCATTGGTCGAGAATGGTATTCGGTGTGTTTATTATTCATGTAAAGTTGAACCATATGACAAAAATTTCAGAATTTTAAAAGATGGTGTTTTCGAGAAAATGGTGCCCAAAAATGGCGATTTTTGAAAATTTTACAATTCCTGGAATTTTTGTGACAAAACGGTTGCACACAGAAGCGATACATTTTTTTTTTTCTTCGGAAAACGGGTAACTAGGTCTTACCAACAGAAAACAGAATTTTAAAATTCGAACCGGAAGTGCTCGAAAAAAAATTTGCCAACTTCGACTTTTCAGATAAACTGACGTTCATTTATTAATTTATGTAGAAAAAGATACGCATCACAAACCAAACTATAATAAAATATAGTTTATTTATACCCCTATGTACATACCGCAACAAGAATTATAACTCTACCTGTCTCCATAGCTGAATGGTGGGGCTCCGAAGTTGACTGTTTTCCGTCTTCTACAATTTATAAATTGTACTCCCCGTCTTTGATGGCCCATTACTTGGCGTGAAAATTTTTTTCGACAAAACAAAAAAATATGGGTCTCTTAAAAACATGTCTAGTTGCTATAAAAAAGTTTCAACAATATCTGAGATGGTGATGGTACAAATTTATTTATTTTTTTGCCCGAGTTGAAATGGAAGACACCTTTTGTACTGTACAGTGTACATTATCTTATGTATCCTGCAATTAAGTTCGATATCAAATTTATCATAAAATGTGCACAATTCTTGAAGTACTTTTCTTCTATAATAAATTTTTAAAATGTGTAGTATAGTACATAGCGAACATTTATGAAGTACTGGCCTGTACTAAGGGGTCAGAAAATATGAATAAGATCAGATTCTGTATAAAAACCGTGTTTTTAATGATATGGGTGGGGTAGGAAGTGAATAATTATGAACTCCAGGGTATCTGGCTTTTTTGTTATCTGGTAACCTCGCACATTAGGCCGGATAGTCGAGTGTCTACTGTATCTAATCAACGAGCACGAAATCCTATTAAGTGCAAGTAGGCAAGTTGCACAGATGGTTAAGACGCGGCACAAGTGAACGTACAAAAACACCTCCAATTCAGGCGCACTTCCTTCTTACGTATTCCAGTATTCCATCATATTCTTTGTTCCGTATTAACTAGATAATATAACTACCGCGCTGTTCAGTTGTCCTACCACAGCTTTCTTTATTTGTTAGTGTAAAACTGGTTATTCTATATTCGGTATTCCTGTTTCCAGTTGTTTTCCGGAAGTGCATGCCTCTTGATTACATAACTTTCATTTACAAATAATGGATTTCACCTCTAAATTTTTCCACGCAGATTGACGTGTTATATATAGGCAGTACGAATATGGTACAAGTATACGATATTTTCAGTAAAAACTGTCTCTTGTTTTCCGAATAGTGCTTCGAAATGTATCAGTGGCTTTATATTTCTTACGGCCACCCTTGCACCGACTTACTATATGCTAATGGCAACAAAATTACTATTTTTTAGTAAATAATACTTGCTTTTGTAGTAACATTTGACTTTCCATTTACACAGTTAGATGTGAAAATTAAATGTTTTGGGTTACGACCAGGGACGTAATGTGGTGTATACGAGAGTATACGGTGTATACGCACCTAAAAGATTTATAGTCCAGCGTATACTCAAATTACGAAAGAATGGGCGTATATTGGTCTTGCGTATACGCTATACTTGTGAAAACGATCAAGCGTATTCCTATCAAAAATTCTAGCATTACACCACTGGTTACGACACAGATCATGGCCCTTGTACTACTTACAAGTGACAGAAGTTTCATGGAAACCTGAGATGGTGGGTTAAATAGCCTAGATGAACTGACACGGAATGACCCGTAGTTGGTTGGTTGAACTGACGTTTAACGTTCCTTTCAGCACCTAGGCAATATGAGACGTACACCTAAACTTAACTTGAAATTCGGAACACACAAGGTACCATCGGAAATCGGGTGTCGCATATCAAAGGTCCGTATCGCCAAAGGGTAGCTGAACATTTGCGGAGGCTTTAGCTTATTTCTGATATCCACATTAAAGTTTAAGGACAGAGGAGATACGAATTGTGTTCAGAAGTTTAAAATCGCCTATTTTCTTTCTTTCTCTCTCGTTTCAATCTCGAAGTGAAAGTGAAAATTAAAATTATAGCACGACAAAGCTGATCATAAGACTTGATTCGACAGTACGTGTAAGCAGCATTGGCTGGTTTAAACCGGCTTTTTTTTTTTTTTTTTTTTTTTTTTTTTTTCAAAAACCAACTGGTTTAAACGAAAAATGTTAGTAAAGGTGTAAGTGTTCGTAAAATCTTGACGAACACACATTTGTGGGTTATCAGTTTCACTCCTGTATATTATTCGTATTATATGCAGACCTAAATTCTCTATTCATTACTCAGAGATTATACAACAATATATATATATATACAAAAGTTTATGAATGTTTCTTTCGTGATTTTTTTTATAATTTGTTATTATTGTTATACAATTGCAATCAAAGGAAAATTCTAAATATTGTTTCGTTTTTAATAAAGTTTACTATTGATAAAATACATCGAATTGTACTTTTTTTTTCTTTTTTTGGATGGAGTCATACAAACCCAACGAGAGGCATTTATTGAAATCAGAAGTATCTTTGGTATCTATTTATGTATAAATGGGTCAGAACCAAAGTGGACTCAAATAATTTCGTATCTTTATTCACTTTTCTTACTGATATGCAAATTAAGTCGTTGTATTTCTTTAACTTGGACTAAATTAGTTCTTCTGTACTCTGCAGTATTTTGAAACTGTCTATATGTAATTTTGTGTAATGATTTTACTTGTGCAAGTGTTAATCTTTTTGTTTTGAAATGACTCTTATTATATTAACAAGTATTTAAAGATTAGTAGAACTTTTTTTTTTCTAATCAGAAGTGCTTCATGAGTGGGTCGGCAGAGTTATCGCATTTGTAGCGAATTAGTCCGGGCTTCGAATTCAAATGAAGGACAATTTCTCTCGGATGTAAGCCGAGAAGCGGTTTGGATTCCGTTTTAAGTTTATGTGAACCCTTCGAGCATAACCCGATTGTTGCATAATAACACCAGGGCGAAACAAACTTGTTTCTGTCCATATATGATATGAATACATAAGCAAATTAAAAAAAAAAAAAAAATCAATAAAAAACATGTTTTTTGCCAACCCTGCATGTAGGTAAGTATAATATAACAGTATATCATTAACTATTATTTTTTTAATGAATGTTTGGATGTCAAATAACAAGTAGTTTTCTCCGTGTTTCTTGTTCTCTTGTGAAGAAATGGGAGCCGGATCCATATGGGCTTTGGTCACTAAGTCGTTTGAAAAAAGACCAAAGCATGAAAACTCAGAAGTCTATATGAATGAGATATGAGAGTTAAGTGTTTTGGGAAACCGTACAACTTGACGGTGCGATCAGATAGAGTATTGAGAAACTCAATGAACAAGTTGCAAGAAACAGGTTTTATGGAGTCTGTACGACGAAACGTAAATACTCCTAAATTCGAATTCTGGTATTTATAGAGATCTAATAGATTTTACTTACGAACTAGATTCTGTTTCGAGAGATCATCTTAGGGAGTGTACTGTGGAAGGATACCTAACAATATTGAAAATTGTACGTGTATATTGCAGCGCATATTGGTCTGTACCATGATGCTATTGAGGAGGAAATGGAAGATGCTGATTATGTTGCTATAGAAATGAACAAAAGTACATATTATTCTATAACTTCTATATTTCAAATTGCGACAGTGTTCTGACATTGCGGTATGAATGATTTTGGACTTTTACAAATCCAAACGGTCATGAATACGGCACCTGCACGAAGGAGGCAACCTCTGGATTTTTATGGGGTTTAGTTCTTCGAAATACCTATCAAAACAGCAATAATTACTCGCAGTACTATACTAAGTTATATTTACTGTAGTTAATAAAGTTATACAATACGTTACGTAAATAATTCTTGTTTTACATTACATATTTTATGCACGCGTGCACCAAGTATATGTGCATTTATTATTGAATCTGTATTTCAGTGTCTTGCCAGCTCTTGGAGAAAACGAAATATTTGAGTTACGACCCACGAGTATGCCGGCTGGGCTAAAGGAGACGGTGATCAAGGAAAAATAATGAAATAGTGGAATGAAGAAAGTGGGAGGAAACGAGAGAACCCCGAGGAAGCCCATGCACACGGTGTTTGTCCACCATAAAGTTAACTTGGCGAACTGAGATCGGAACAATCACCTCTTGGAGAAAATACTGCAGGAATTCCTGGCGACAGCGTATAGGGGGGGGGGGGAAGGGAGAGAAGACAAGAGGCTGGATCTAAATTATTAAGTGTTGCACACCCGTCTGACTGGGCCACAAGTCGTTACTGCTAGATATGTTTATAAGAGGAAAGTTACCTTGTTACACACCGGAAGTGTGAGAGTCTGAGAAAGAAGGCAAACGACTAGTAGCTTACAGAGTTAGTACCCCAAGAATGAATGTAGGTAAGATGGTGTTGGTGCGATGGGATCCCAGAGGTTGTATATTCGCTGCTTGAACTTAAAAGAGAAAGCTGATTTGGCACACCTTTCTCACCAAGGAAGTTCGGTTTTCCAATATTTAAAAGGTCTGTTTAAATTCTTTAATTTTCTCTGTTTTTTGAAAACAATATAATTGAAATAAAACATTTACATATTCTCACCCTCTCTAAAGTTTGCACACACAGTTTCTTACATATACGCCTTTTTCAAATTTGTGTACAAAAGCACGCAATCTTGTACACTGTAGTGTGTAATTACTCATGTAACAACGAGATTTGACATGCTACTTGTGTAATGTTAATAATGGTTTAATGCATTGGTTCCTTTTTTTTTGGGGGGGGGGGGAAGGGGTCAGACAACTCACTACAAAATGGCAACGACATCGCAACACAGTTGTTGCGATGACTTGTGTTGTGACTTTTGTTGCAGTTTTACTATACGGATCCACAGATTGTAAAATGTACGGATAACTTTGGGGGAAGTCTTTAATTTGAGCATTTTATGTCGAGAACAGAACCTAATGAACCCCTTCGGAGGTTTTAACCCGTTCCTACTCCTACTGCTACCCCTGCCCCTACTCTTAATCCTATTACTACTTACACTATGGATCTGTATAGTAAAACTGCACGAATAATAATATGAATTGTAACTTTCTATAAAGCAGTTCCCGTGCAGTTTTACTATACGGATCCATAGTATAAGTAGTAGTAGGAGTCCCCACATTTTTCCGTGCATTTGACAATCTATGGATCCGTACAGTAAAACTGCACTGCAGTTCCTTTATGTAGTACTGAGAATTGTTGCTGCCGCTGTAGGCGATGACTGGAAAATTTATGGTATTGCGGGACACACCTGTTGGGAACCATTGGTTTAATGAACTAATTACGTTTATTATGGTTTTCAACATGCATCAAGGATACCGATATATAAGATTAGTACCCTGATACAACCTCTCTACAGGAAAAAAAAAAAAATACTCTTACGTCAGACTAGTAATTAGGTTCTTTGGCACTAATAATGGATTGCAATTTGTAGTATCTATCCTGCACTGATAAAATACGGTACAGCTTTCCTTCGTGGAAAGGTAATGTCGATACAAATTAATATCTTACCCATCCTGATTTTATTTTCTGTACTTGTAAAATGAGTTTTTATTACATTTATTTATTTATTAGTATTATTTTGCCGACAGCTCGAAAATCTGCACCAATTTTCCCATTAACTGACAAGTGCATCAGTGTAGTGGAGCATTTAAGTGTTTGCTGTCCGTAGAAACACTCAAGTTACGCACATAAGTTGCTAATATTTTGCTTCATCAGTCACACTAACGCATATCATCACCGTATCTTACCGGCTACCGAGAACACAAACGATTAAGATTACCATTCACATAACCATTAAGAGTAAAATCGTGTCTATTAGATTTGCAGTAGACATGTATACTGAAGGAAGAGGATAGTAATATTCAAATATTATTTCATCAAGAATTCTCTCACAAAACCGTCAATATTTAGCACTTAAATGATAATCATAATACTTACTATTTTCGTAGCAATATTTCAATCTTGGAATTTAACAGTGTTAACTAACACCTTCCATCATCAGCGCCCATTAACACATTACACACAAGAAAAGATTTAAGAATATTTTACATGTACTCTTTCAGTAACAACACTGATCTTATCAATAAGACTTGTACACTATCAAACGTTTCACAAATACTATAACTTATAGTTTTGGCACTATTTTCTAATTTCAGTTGCAAATATATTATGGAAATTCCCCTCGATCTTCAATTTCACAGATCAGACAAACTTATCGACTGTCACTTGTTTAATCTCTGTCTCAGTATCACGAAGAAACAGTAAGGAAATTCGTGTTACTTTTACCCATAGACAGAAAGCATGAAAAATTAGCAGGTATTATATTATTTTCAAAAGCTTAATCACCAATAAGGTTGTTATTAAGTTCGCCTGTGTCAGAAGGTCACGCAATGCAGCAGGAGCCAAGTATGGCGGATGGGGGCAGGGATGAAAGACAATCCATTGGCGATTTTGCAAAATCGTCGAAAAAATATGGAAGTACTTCTAATCGTTTAAAGCGTCAAGAACATTGTATTAAACACATTGTCGAACAAAGTGACACTTTACAAGGAATTGCCTTAAAATATGGTGTGACGGTAAGTAACCTCTTTGCCCAGTAATGGGGGTCATAATCGTATTTAGAGTAACCGGGTAAATGATAGTAAGCAGATAGTGAATTTAACCATTAACTTTCTTTTATGATCATAGAAGTGTTAAACAATAGCATTTCTTACTTATTATGTAGTATAATTTGTGCTAATATAAAAACCTGTTTTTTAAAATAAATTTGTAGGAATGGTAACGATTAGAGGTAAAAATACTGTCAAGATTTTAAATAGCACTAGTTAGTGGTACAACTGTAAAGTGGGGTAACGCTTGTTTGTTAACAAAAGGGTATAGATTAAAAATGCGGAGGCTATTTTCTGGGATATATACATCTAAAATTATGGGTAATCTTCCCCAGATGGTGGCCGCTGATTAGAACCACATGAACCTGTGTTCCATGTTGTATTGCTGTTTATTTCTTGTTATTTAATTTACCTTACCAAAAACCCCCCCTTCGTTTGTTTCCATCGTTCATTCTTATCTGTTATTTACAAATATTTCTAATTCCCATGCATCCTTTGTTCTTCAGTAGATACATATTCGTCTGTATTGTATTACTGCGCAAAATTTGTACATTTCAGCTGTGAAGTGTTGCAAACTATATACTGTAGATATGACGAAAACAAATAATGCTTACCTTCTCATGTTTCCAACGCTATAAACAACATACTACTACAATATTATATAAATAAATTTTTAGAGGGGACATTGGGGGGGGGTAAGCCCGCTATCAAATATATGTCCCTAGAACATCCAAAATTACAAAGCGCCTACGAAAATACCTCTTTCCTGTACACAGGGCGATACTTATGTTTATGAAATATTAATTTATCTTAGCAGGATTGCACTCTTACTGTCTTAGGAAGTGTTTCTTAAGGGAGAAGTTGCATTATTACGTGCAGTTTGTCTTTAGGAGGACTGTGTATAACTACAGCGTGTTCACATATGGCATAAAAACTGCAGGGTATAAACCACGAATTAAGTTAAAACACAAACCAACTTACGCTAAGTGACCAATAAAAAATAGTAAATCTACTCAACCGAGTCAGAACAGGAGTCAGCAAGATGCCCAGAGCGGCAACAAAAGTTTGCGCCAGTAGGGGGCAGGCTCGTCAGCGACGGTGGGTATACGCAGAAACAAGGATATTAGGACAACTTTTATATGGCATAAAATACATGAAATTTGTGGCACAGCTTTGCGATACTTCTATGAACACTTTATACACTCCTTTACCTAGCACTTGACTTCGTTGTTTTTCTTATGGAATACTACGTGATTTTCTTTTAATATACATTCCATTTCGTATTTCTACCTTATCATACAGGTAAAAAGAAAGATTCCAATGCTTTTTCTTTACTTTGTACAATCCTGTTGTGAAATCAAGTAGCATATTTCTTCCGTAGATGTTATAAATTCATGCTCCCATAAAATAGAATAGCACCTGAAATTTTGTCCCATTTCATCACATTTGGTTCACATGCAGCTTTCCTCTTATTAGTTTCCAGTCTACATTTCTGTCTTTCCGTCCATTATTGTAACATACACGTCCTAAGTTAGGTAATGAGTCAGTGGGTTTGTCGTATTAAGCTTGTTATGCATCGCTTATATGCATGACATAACAAGTGTATGAACAATTTACAAATTGTATGTAATTGGTTTTTAATGTTTTCCATTTGTGTTCAATTGATTGTCTGTCGTTTTCTTTTCTGTTTGATTGTTTTGTTTATCATCCATCTATTTTCCATTGTTATAATTTATGATTTTTCATCAGTGTACACAAACGTTGAGAAAATTGTCCTACAGTTTTCACCCCAATTGATTCGAATGCGGGAAGAAGCAAGAGACATAGTTAATAATAATAATAATAATAAAGATCGGAATAAACAGAAGATCAAAAATTAGTTTACATCGCTACAAATGCGAATTTCAGTTTAAAGTTAGTTAACACATAATGGTGTATTATACGTATTTCAGAAAACAAGGCATAACCTAATTAGAAATCAGCCGGCCATTAGACTACACTGAGAGATATCAGGTAATTATCTGTTTTAAGGTGTTGATTTATTACGGTACCGTATGAAGGTTACATTACCATGAAGTTGTAAGTAGTACCTTGTCTGTCTATCTTCATAGGACTTGATGCGATGTCTTGGTAATAATCTAAAACATGCGAAATTCATCAAAATTCCAGTAGAAATGAACAAGGTTGGTTTTAAGTCTAACTCTGGTATCAGTCTAGTTTAAACGTAGGCTACATCAAGCTTTGATATCAATGTTCTTTTGCTGCGGTCCGCAGTTTGTGGACACGTCTCTATCTTAATCTTAGAAAGAAAGTGGAATTAAATATAATTAAATGTAATTATGCGAAACAGGCAACTAAAATGAGATAACTAAATTGTACGACGTAAGAATGATATAAAAAGCAATTATTGAAAGTAATGAATAAAGTAAAATAATAAACAAAGATGGAAATATAATAAATGGATATAAACTAATTATAGCTAAAGTTATTAATTAAAGGGAGGTGTCTCACAATCTGCTTGTCCAAAGATTCATAAAAGTAAATCAATTCTAGCTAATAATATGGCATTTTAACCTATCTAACCTAACATCCAACCCAACCTAATGGAAAGTCTTACGTACCAATAAAGGAGGGAAATGCATACTTACCTGTATATAGGATGCCCTAACATAACATAATGGAAGTAATACTTACCTGTGAAGAAAGGAATACTTACCTGTGTGTATACGTGAAGACCTGGAACATCATCTGTGTACTGGAGTTACGGTGAGCATCAACGTAAAATACTTATCTTTGTGCATAATAAGCTTTCTTTCAGATTTAACCAGAAATATCAATCTATATTAGTATTGTGTATTTAATCTTTGAATTGTTCTCTTTCATTCTGTAATCACATTATATTCTTCGCGTTATGTGTGTCAATTTGTCAAAAATTCTGTAAATTTTCCGTATTCATGTGTTATTCAGCTCGGAGCAACAACGTCTGTGTTAAGAACTTGGAGCGCATTATCCATAGTTCAGTTAATTAACTTTTCCAGAATACTATTCTGGTGGCAGCCTAGAGACGGTTTCTTGTATCGTATCGCCTCAACTATTAACATTGGACCAACATTTGCAGCCATCATGGCACGACGAGCTACAGACGTCATGGAGGTATTGAATCATCGCCATGGTGAAGATGGTAATAATATACCACATGCTCTATTGTCTGTTCACCTAATATTGCATCAATACACGAACTCATATAGTTTAGAATTTAACTTCATTTTCTATCCTATTTAATCACCCGACATTGATTACCTTTATTAACTTTTTTTTACTGTCATGCTTAAATTTCGTCTGATTCTTTTCATTTCTCTTAAATTTTCTATTTCGGGCCGCCATCTGCGGCACTTATCCAGTACCGTATTGTTAATTGACAAAGGGAGAGCGATGGTCCAAGGGTCTTACTTATGTAGGTACAAAACATGTAAGCCATATATCAAAAGAAAAATAACATTAGGAATTGGACTTTATTATCGTGCAGTTACCACGGAAATAAGCACGTAATATTTGTAGTGAATTCTGAAGTCTATCAGCCCATATGCGTAGATTTGTACCATACTGTGATAGAGAATAGCTTGCGCCCGTGCGCGTTCAGCGATTTAAACCTTAGTGATACTCTCCTGCCTCCGCTTACTGTCGTTTTCTCCAGCGGGCAGCAGGAAATGACTGGCTTATTTAGAACATAATCCAGAAGAAAACAATATAGAATATTATTTATAACAGTACAGGAAATGATATACATGTTCATTTAAATTTAATTTTTTAATTGGCTGTGCAAATGTTTTTCTCCTCCTTCTGATTAGTGGATATCCGGCGCCTGCAACTGTGGTTATGTATTTTGAGATAACGGCAGTGTAGGCTGTAAAACAATTTTTAGAATTTCAACATATGTACAGATTGATTTTTTCATGATTCAGTCAACTTCGAAGATCCAAGAACTTGGACTTAACGAACTGTATAATAACGAGGAGAATTTTCGGGAAATTGAATGGATTAACATTCTTCTCACAACAGATGTGCAACGAAAAGTGCAAATACGTAGGGATGAGGCTCCGGATGAAGAGTCAAATCTTTTAAACTACTTTAATTTATGTGTCTGGCACATATGGTCGTGTTAGAGCTTATGGGTCAGATCAGGTAATATTCGCTTTTGCCCTATAGTCCTTGTACATTTCCCAGACACGTCGTATATTTACTAAGCCACCCTGAACAACACTCTTTGGACAAGCAGTATTGGCGAATTGTACAACCAGCAGAAGTTCATCTGGTAGAGATGTCCCATTCAACCATTTGGAAGTGCATTCATGTGATTCAACACGATTAAGCAACAGTTTCAGCTGTGATTTATCAAAAGATGCTGTGTGCCAAACACCAAGAGAGAAAACTAAAAGTGTGTTTTAAACGTTATAGAAACTCCTCCAGACCGTATGTTTAGCGCATAACAAAGAAACAAAATAAGAAATGAACATAACTAACTGGTTCATACTAGCTTTGCTATCATAACTAACTTGGCCAACTGAACACATTGGCTTCATCAGAAACTGTCTGATAAAAACAATATGTTCACTTAGGTGGCGAAACTTACGCATTTATTATTTTAAAATAAAGGTTACTTTGTCCTGTGATTTGTATTTCTAGAAAAGAATATATAAAACATTATCGTATTGTAACCTTTTTTGTGTTATTTTCTGTTCAAAAATTCTGATTTCAGCACAACCTAGTATTTGTAAATAATAACATACGAACTCGTTAAAACCCTTGCCGCTACTAGTTAGCGCGTGTGTCCTTAGTGCACGTGGTCTTGGGTTCGATTCCCGGTGAGGGTGCACAAAAAATTTAATTTTATGATCATTCACTTATATTAGTAATCCATATTTTAGCCTAAAGGGTATAACCGTGGATGTATAACTTAATTTTATTTCATTTTAACAAACCCATTAGCGGTCCATTTTGTCTCTACTTTTAGCGTTTGCTAAATCTGGCATTATCTTCTTCTGGTGTTTGTTCTTGCATCTGATATCCGAAACTTGGATTTTGCGGATTCTGACAATAACTGAATTGTTTTCCAGGCTTAGTTAAGATAAAATTAGCTTTTTCGATCGTTTAGTTTGTCTCTACTTAATTTGACTACGAATGTCACAACAATTCTACGTCCTATTATTTCTCTGAGAAATTACCGGTGTCAAATTAACTAAAGTTTTTTCCAGTCGCGACACCCTTGTTGGTTCACGGAAGAAATTCCATCGTGCAAACATACCTAGTAAAAGCAAACAATGTATACTGGAATATTTTTTAATGACATATGCAGCACCCACATTGTAAATTTGTACGCAGTTAGTGGCCAGGTGCCAAGAAAATTTGTAGAGTACGTTTACATGTTTATATCAAGAAACGTGATGATAAGCGATGTTATTCCCCATATTTTTAATCTGTGTGAATAGAAGTAACGGGCACTAGTTCCGAAAGTCTACATGACGAAAGGTTACCTTGAAATTGTAAGATTATCTCAGTAGTGTATATAAAATTTGATTTTTCCTTTGTAATATACCGTACTGTAATGGAGGTAATGTTAGATGGTTTTAATATGATTTACGTAGATGATTTCTTGCTTAAGAATCAGGGTTGGCTGGTTTAAACCAAGGTTTAAACCAGCTGGTTTTTTCAAAAAAACCAACTGGTTTAAACCAAAAAACAAAAAAATGTTCGTAAAAGTGTAAGTGTTTGTAAAATCTTGATGAACACACATTTGTGGGTTATCACGTTTCACTCCCGTATATTATTCGTATTATATTCAGACCTAAATTCCCCATTCATTACTCAAAAAGATTATACTACAAAAGCAACTTTTTTTTACAAGTTTATAAATATTTATTTTGTGATTTTTTTTGTAGTTATTATTGTTATGTAGTTGCAATCGAAGAAAAATTCTAAATATTGTTTCGTTTCAATGTTTACTATTGATAAAATACATCGAAAATTCCGTACTTTGTGTGTGTGTGGGGGGGTCATACAGACCCCACGAGAGGCATTTAGTGAAATAAGTATCTTTGGTATCTATTTATGTATAAATGAGTGAGTCAAAGTGGACTCAAATAATTCGTATCTTTATTCCCTTTTCTTATTGATATGCAGATTAAGTCGGTGTATTTCTTTAATTTGGACCAATAAAAGTCGTTGTTAACTAACTTGAACTAAATTAGTTCTTCAGTACTCCGTAGTACTTTGAAATTGTTCATATGTAATTCTGTGTAATGGTTTCACTTGTGCAACTGTTTATCTTTTTGTCCTTCTGAAATGACTCTTGACAGGTATATTAAGAAGCATGTAAAGATCAGTACAACGTATTTTTTTATCAGGATTCCTTCGTGAGTGAGTCGGCAGACGTATCGCATTTGTGGCCAATTAGTCCTGGTTCTGAGTTCAAATGGAGGACAATTTCTCTCGGATGTAACTCGAGAAGTGGTTTTTATTCCGCTTTAAGCTTATGTGACCCCTTCCAGCATAACCCGGTTGTTGCATAATAACATCAAGGCGAAACAAACTTATTTCTGTCCATATATGATATGAATATGAGAGCAAATCATTTAAACCATAAAAACCTGGTTTAAACCAAAAAAACAGTTTTTTTTGTTTTTTTAATAAAAACCATGGTTTTTGCCAACCCTGTTAAGAATATAAATTCACGCATATTTATAATAATTTGTATAAACAAGTGATTTACATATATATAAGGTGGACCATTTATCTTGATACGCCTTTGTAAATTTTAAAATAATTGACAAAAAAACTCAAATTTTGTATCATACAAAAGTCGGCAGGGAGACATTTCGACATACTCTGTGATACCACAAGGCTAACAGTGTTGTATCCCATCATAAAGTTGTATTGTTTTAATGGCACCACGTGAGGTTGTTACACATTTCGAATCCATATATCAAGGAGCCGCAGTGGCTCAGTGGTGGAGAGTTCAGCTCTGGTGCATGGGGTCGTTGGTTCGATACCAGCTCGCGCCAAATAAGCTTTGTGGTGGACAAACCATGTGAGTGGATTTTCTCGGGGTTCTCCAGTTTCCTCCCACTTTATTTGTTCCATCCTTTTTTTCGTTTCTCATCGTCTCCTTTAGCTTAGCCGACATATCGTGGGACGTAAAACTCAGTTTTTTTCAGTCACAAACATCCAAATTTTGATAACTTTTACAGAAGTAATGACGCAAGTGAGGCAGACGGGGGGCAATGTAGATCCAAAGTATTTTAGTGTCGAATTATGATATAGATTTCAAATTAATGCGAACGAAGTTACATGGGATTGAAGGTTTGACTCTTTTTAAAAGCCTTTATTTCAAGAAACTTCTTAGGTAAGTGCCTCATCCAATTGCATACATGTTTTTCAACAGATGTAAAGATGACGGAAAAGTTTACAGGAAAGTGTACGTTTTCATTTTCCATGTAGCTTTGAAGTATGTAATAATCTGACGTATTGCTATTTGAAAAAAAAAGAAAAAGAAAAGAAAAAAAGAAAAACTTTATATTGGACTAGTAACACTGTTAACCTGGTAGTAGTGCAGAGTATGACAAACAATGTCACCGTGTCGATATTTGCATGGTACAAAATTTCCGTGTAATGCGGGTTCCTGTCACGACGACATGGCGCGTCCTTAGGTTGCGGCTGGAGGAGAAGGTCTCAATACAAAAATTTGCTCATAATATATTGAATAACCAGTCGCGAACAGACAACGAGGAATGGTGCTTTAGCTTGGGAGTTTGACGTTAGGCTAACATCATCATCCTGTAAAAAAGACTTGTTCAGAAGCATTCACAGAATCCTCGGACCAGAATTGATAATTTGGCACGACCTCAGCAAAATAAAATGGGCTGGAGATTTGGAACATGAAATATAAAAAGTATTTATAGGACAGGTGCGTTATAATCTCTAACGAATGAGTTAGAATAATATAGGATGGACCTAGTAGGAGTTCAGGAAGTTAGATAGGAAGGAAAGGGAGCAGTTAAGTTCGGATATTTTACGTTCTTTTACGAGGAAGGAAATAAACCACCAACTAGGAACAGGGTTTTTCGTTCACAAATAATATCAACAATTAAACGGGTTGAATTTGGTAATGATATACTTTCCTTTATTACTCTTAACGGCCGGTGATGTGATATTATTGCCCGAAATGTATAATCCCCAACATAAGATAAAAATAGCAATATAAAAAACAGTTTTTACGATGAAGTAGTACGAGTATTTGACCAACTGCCGCATTATCATATAAAAATTCTATTACGAGATTCCAATACGAAGGTAGGATGAGAGGATATTTTCAAACTGATTGTAGAGAATGAAAGTTTACACAAGGAAAGTAATAACAACGGTATTAGATTCGTGAACTTTGCAACATTCAAAAGCCTTATCGTGAAGAGTACAAAATTCCCACATCACGACGTCCATGAATATATCTTACCAGATGGAAAAACACATAATCAAATTGAGCACGTTTTACTAGATACAAGAAGACAGTCTAGCATAACTGATGTTCGACCATTTAGAGGAGCTGACTTTGACACTGATCTCTACCTGGTAGCAGCGATAGTAAGAAAGAGATTATCGTTGAATAAAGGAAATATTCAGTATTTGAAAACGGGGAGATTTAATTTAAAGGAATTAGAGGAGAGCCAGGTGAGAGACGACTACCAGATTGAAGTGTCGAATAGATTCTCGATTTTAGAAGGTCCGTAGTACACTAGTGTTGAGGATACTTGGGTTGAAATTAGATCAGCAAAAGAAACATTGGGGCACGCGATAATACGTAGGAACAAACCGCGATTCGACAAGGAATGCACTCAACTAGCAGAGAAGAGAAAACAGGAAAATTGCGTTGGCTACAAAATCCGCATACGAATTAATTACAAAAAATGTAGTTGACATCAGGGGGAAACTTCCAAAACCGTAGAACAAAGAAACGCAATTTTTTTGAAAGCTAAAATTAATGAACTTGAAGGTAATAGTAGAAACAAAAACATTGGGACATGTATAAAGACATCAACGAATTAAAGAAAGGGTATCAACCTCGCCGACGGAACAATTCTCACTGATACAGATAGTATCTTGAGTAGATGAAAAAATTCTTTGACGATTTGCCTAACATGCAGAACCGTATATTCCAGATACTAACCCAACAGAAGTAGAAATTAAAGATACACAAATCTCCTCGTGTAGACGAAATTCTGGCTGAGTTAATTTTAAATGGAAGGGAAAAATTTTGGCACAAGTTCCTTCCCCTTATCTGGATCAAGGAGGAATTGCCACAAGAGTGGAAAGAATCAGCCAGTGTTCCAATTCGCAGGAAAAACAACAAAACTGATTGTAATAATTATCGAGCATTTCTCTTCTGTTACCATCCTATAAAACCATCTCAAACATTCTGTTAGTTAGAGTGACCCCATACAGAGATGAAATTATTGGAGATTATAAGTTCGGATTTAAGGTGAAATTGATCAGCTATCGACCAGATATTTAATATTCGACAAACACTGGAAAAGAAATTGAAAGACAATATCCCGGTACATCAATTATTTATTAATTTTAGAAAGGTCTACGACTCGGTTAGGAGGGCAACATTGTACAACATTCTTACAGAATATGGAATACCGAAAAAGCTAGTTAAATCCCAAAGTAAGTCCCCAAGTAAATGAATCCCCGAGTAGAAAAAATCTTGTCCACGAGCTTTCACGTCGCGAATCGCCTGAAACAAGGAGATGCGTTGTCGCCATTGAATAATAAAGCACATGTTATTTTTTGTTCTGGAGTATGCTATAAGGAAAATCAAAGACAACAACCAGGGTCTGGAGCTGAATTACACTAGGTTATGGCGTGTGCTGATGATGTAAATATAATAGGGGATGATAGAACAATAGAAAGAAATGCAGAAGTCTTATTAAACGCCTGCAGGGACATGGGTTTAGAAGTAAATGCAGAAAAAACTAAATACATAGAAATTCTCTGGGATCGTAATACTCTAAATTATGAATTCAAAATATTCAATAATACTTTCGGCAAAGTGGATATTTTCAAATATCTAGGTCAATATTAACAAATCAAAACTATATCTACACAGATATTAAATGTCGACTGAAAGCAAAAAATTCGTATTATTCAGTTCAAAATGTTTTGTAAAATATATTAAATGGTGCCTGTTGCTCTATATGGTTGTGAAACATGGTCGTTTACTCTGAGGGAAGAACGTAGACTGAAATTATTTGAGAGCAAGATCCTGAGACGAATATTGGACCCAAGAGAAACGGGAATGGGAATGGGAATGGCAGAAACTTTATAACGAGGAACTTTTACCAAATATTATTAGAGTCATCAAGTCTAGGAGGCTCAGGTAGTCAGGTCATGTACCCATAATGGAAGAAAGTTGAAACGCTTTCCAAATTTTGACTGGAGGTCTAATCGGAAAACGACAATTAGGAAGACGTAGACGCATATGGAAGGACAATGGATCTACAAGACCTAGGATACAAAGTAGAAACTGGATCCAGTTGACTAAGCATAGAAATCAGTAGGGAGCTTTTGTGAGCGCAGCATTGAACCTCCGGGTTCCATAGGCCATAGAGTTAGTTACAAAATTTGAGTGTTTTTTTTATTATTAGTTTAAGAGTTACAAGGACGTATCAAGATAAATGGTCCACAATATATATATACTCTTTTTGTAAGTTCTATTACCATCTTCAGTAGGTATGGGAACTCTCATGCAGCTTTTTTTCATTTCTCACAATAACATTCAATTTTCCTTGTGGTCCACTTACACTGATAATACAATTAAAAAACGAGAATCTTAAAAATTTGCTAATGTAAATTCTTTGCACTTGAGTAACTCTTCTTTCTGCGGTTTTTCCTTTCTTTTCGTCTAAACATTGATGCACCATCACGTTCAGTAATTACTGTGCATTAAAGAATGCGTCCCTTTCATGCTCAAACCTATAGTTTCTGATAGGAAATTTATTGATCGATATAGTAGGGTTTATTGGGAACATTAAGGGTAAGGCTATATGGTTCTAACAGGAAGTAATTTTCCCTCTTACAGGGTACTTTAAATTGTTGACCAGCTACATTTCAAGTAACACAGAGAAATTAAGGTAAATAAATAATAGTGTTGTCTGAAAATTGGCATTTGTTCATTAGTCAATCTCAACAGCTTAAAATTAGCGTTAATGGACGTTGTAAGTTAAGCGTCCCTTTCAACACCAAAACTATATGAGATGTAGACTTATATTTTAAGGTAAAATTCTAACCACTGTAATGCGATGAATTTCAAGGTTCTTACGCCAGAAATCGCACCCTGGACCCCATTCACCAACGGTACGCGCGCGCGAAGTACTAAATCCTGTTCGGCCTAAGCTCTAAACTGCGATAAACAAAGCCACGTGAAAGTAAATCTCTGATTTGCTGTTGGCCTGCCGACACTTGTACTCCTCTGCACAATAGTTCATATGATTTGATTATTACTTTTACTATGAAGCTCCATATAAAACTGCTACATTATTATAAATAACAAAAATATAATACGAATTATCTAATAAAACTGCAATCGAGTATGGTTAATGAAACAATAGAAATAAACACAAAGCATGCGCAGTAATTATGGCGCCAATTCAACTGTGGACGCGTGTTCTGCTTTCAAGCGTGAAAGACGGCTGGCATGAATCCTGGTTCCGCGAGTGTTGTGGTGAAACACCAACAAGGGAAACCTTTACTCACTAAGCAACAGTTGCTTACCAGGGAAATTCAATTTTTTTTTTTTTTTTAATCTTTCGATGTTTTTTTTTTTTCCTTCTTTACTGCTGCTGCTGTAAGTATCTGGACAACACGAGACAGTATTGTTAAAATGCACTTGTATAATTTGCTCCTCCCCGTGAGGAGTGGGAGTGATACATCACTAGCCAATCGTATTTGTGACAAGCGAAAGGATACAAATATTTTGTTTATTGGAGTTGAACATGGAATAGTTCAGTGAGATGGCGATAGACGTCTATATCTATATAATTCCATTCAAATCAATATTGCTATCGAGAGTACTTCAAAAAGACTCAAAATCATAAAACTAACGGAACTCAAACGAAATTTTGAATAGAAGCGTTGTTCAGGTGCAAGGAATTTACATTATTATATTTTTGACCTCCTCGTTTTTTAACTGTGCAGACAATAAATTAAAGATGCCATTCTGAGAAATGAAGAGAGTTGCATGAGCTACTCAGATCTAGTGAGAAAGGTAACAAGAGATGACCGAAACCGTTTAATGTATTTAATAGTAGGTTAAAACTCAGACCCATTAAATAAAAGGTAACTGAACAAGTTCTTAATAATAATAGATTCTTAAACGATCGTTTTCGGGATTTTGTTAGGGCGTGAGTAGAAAGTTTGTTTTATTCATTAAATTGTAGGAGTTATTAGTCACTCTAAAGTTAGGTGTTTTATACTAGTGAGATCTATTCGTTTAAACTCTGGAAGAAACTAGCCAGTTATAAATCAGATACGTGAGGTATTAAATGGATAAAGTTTCCAATCGGCATTTTCAGAAATCGAAACGACAAAGAGAATTCCTGCGTGCGCCTTGAATTGTATCAGATGAAGCCTTACGAGTTTGAGCTTTTGTGTTTTGGTATCCTTAAGCAACCCTGGAATGAAGAAAAAAAGTTGAATCCAGTGCAGTTGGCGAATTCATAGACCATAATGCAGGGTGCAAAATTTCCGGTCGCCAGTGGCGACTAGAAATTTAGAGCTGGCGACCAATGTTCAGTGGAAATGGTTTCTGCCTAAACTCACAGGGTTGCGCAGTTTCTGTTTTGCAGGAAAATAATTGTCACTGAGTGAAAGAAAAACGAAATGTGAATCTCTTTCTTTGTAAAACCAAAGGCCGTGGAGAGGGGAAGAGATGGACCTTTTATAATTTGTACGTGAGAGAGATTGGCGACCATCATTTTTGAATTGGCGAGTGCGTCTGATTTTGAAATTTTGCCCCCTGCCTCTTACAATACAGGCCGTTCCTCACTACACTTTCTCCTCCAAGAAAACTGGGTTATAGGACGCCACGCCAATGACGCAGGCTAATAAAATCTTCTGGAACCCATAGAACAGATATTTAAGGCAAAATTAACGTATTTTTATTATATTCTATATTAATATTTTTTGGGGGGGAGGGAGAGGGATTCGTGAAATGTGTAAAGAGATAAGTAGTTACAGCTTCCAGAAAAATGAAATTGTGTGTATGGTAAGATAAAATTTGCTGTAGAGAAATTAGAAAATGTATGCTTCTGAATTTTTTTACGTTATTTTTTTATGCCATTGTAAGTGGTGTATTCGTCGTGTGTGTATCGAAAAGGCACATTCAACAGATTTCGTGCTTTTTCGTCCAACGGTCTAAAAAAAATAAAACATCGCAATACAGGGTGTCTACTGATACTGGAAATACTTGAATTATACTGGAATTTAATTTCGATATTGGAAATACTGGAAATATACTGGAATTTTGATCCGCATACTGGAAAAATCATGAAACATAATTTGTCAACAATACTTTTTTGTAATTGTTTTAATATAGTCTTAAAAACAATTTTGTATCCATTGAGACTGTACATTTTTCCAAAGCAAGAGTTGTATAAATTTAAAGCAGTTAGACATTTAAAGCAATTGTAATTAGACAGTTAAAACAATGGGTGGAGTGGAGGGCTGTGAGGGGAGTTGAGGTGCCCTTTTGAAAATGTTTAAAAAATCTTTTTATTTAAAAAAAATTAACTAAATTTATTAAAAATAAATTATTCTGTTGATGGTAAAACAATTACAAACCTGAAATCATCAAGAGTGTAATTATTCCTAAAGAATCTTTAAAAAAAAAATGTATTAGGTACAGGAATTTTGCTAAGAGTTACACTGAATATACTAGAAATATACTGGAATTTTAAAAATGAAACTCAGTAGACACCCTGTAGTAGATTCCTTCTCCGTTTCTTGCTAGTGGAGAAATTTCCAACAATTCGAAGTCGTAAACATATGCTGCAGAGTAAAAATGACCCAGCATCATTCGTAAAGTAGTTTTCAAAATTTTGATATCTGAAACTTTTATGTTTATATGATGATGTAGAGTATGAGATACCACTTTGTCTTTCAGTTACTGAATGCCAGTGGTTAAGCTAATATATGAGGAAAATTATAATCGTGTAGAGTTTGAAAGATGTGTAACCCAAGTGCTATTAATGTTTTTCTCCTATTATTGTTGTAGATGGAACAAATTCGACGAGTAAACCGTCTATGGACAAACGATAGCTTATTTCTTCGAGAACATCTATTGATACCAGTGCCAGCGGGCTCCGTTCAAGGTGAAGTTGTTATTGCAAGTAGTGATAATAGTCCATTGTCTCCAGAACCTTACAAGTCTCTGTCTAGTGAAGGATCCGTGGAAAACTTACATTCACCAATTATGAAGGAAAGTGATGAACATGGTGTAAATAATAGTGACATTTCAGAAAAAAGTGTATCAGACTTTTTAGTAAAAATAGATAGCTCGATAGCAAAAACAAAAAGCATGGTGAAGAAAATTGAAGGAAACAGCTCGTAAGTTGAATTTAGCAATCAATTTTTGTTAGTTCTGGTGTTGTTTCTACCGCGTATTTTCTATGGGTTAAACCACGTAACAAAACCGTGACATTTCTAATAATGCATTGTGGTGAAAGTGGGTAGAAATATTATCTTTATGAGAGTAAGTGGAATATGATTTCTTCTCCTCTAGCTCAATTAGTTCCAATTTTAGTGTTCAAACCGTATCAGTCAGGACGTTTACTATCATGAAAATCTTGTATATTAAAAGTTACTTACACAAAAAATTTGAAAATAATATATTGATAGATAAAACAATCTTTCGATTCTGGAGTTCAAAGTGAAATTAGGATACACAGTAACCTTGTTCCTTTTCTCGATTATTCGTGCATAATATCAGTCTGTGTTGAGACCTTCCTCAGTGTCAACTCTGGTTGTAAAACAATATTTTTAACATACAGGGCAACAACTGTCAATAATAATTATGTAAAAAATCAAGGTCCACAATCAGTGTTGGTGTTGAGTAATGTCTCACAGCAGGCCAATATTATGTACGAATAATGAAGAAAATCGTCACCAAAAACAAAAATAGGTAGGCCCTAATTGTTTATTCATTTGATATGTATTCTATAACGTCCATCAGCAAACTTTTTTTTTTTTTCTTCGAAAATACTTAATGACAGCGCAAAATTACTATCTGCGTTTACAAATGAATGAACAGCTGACACTTCCATGCTAAGCAGGTATTTTATGTAAAACACCCTTGTATGTAAAGTACTCAGCGATTAAAAGGAATATTCTCAACACTCCGAATTTGCTGTGCTGTACTGACAACTAAAAGTTCGGCAAATTGCAACAGAATGAAGTGGCTGAAGAGAGAACCCACTCGCATTGTTAATAACGATGAAATAACACAAAATATGGCTGTTGAACTGACTGAATCCTGAACCACGATTTCGCATTTACCATGCAGTTGCTCTACCATTGAGCTACCAGCGATACAATTACAAGCAATAAGGGAATAATTAAAATTAATAAATAAAAATGTAGTTGGGTCATGGGATGCTCAATAGTAGATGTAGTGACCAGCAGATAGGAAATCAGGATCTAGTTCATGCTTTGCAGCGTTATTACGTTAGATTAAAATGTTAATTTAAGTCAGTGAGATAACATGTTCATGGAATTTAATTAGAGCATTCAAGCAGTATCACATTGTAAGTTTCTGTTTATTTTTTACGAGATTTAAGAATTTTTCTACGGTCATCGTAAAATTCTCAATATGCTGAATGAATCAGAGAGATCTCATAAAAGATTGTATTTTGATATAATTAAAAAACGAATGTATGGTTTATGTTTGAAATGACTTATGCAGTTTTATATTTGAAAAGATACTGTAAAGCACAAAGCAATAATACAGTTCCGAGAGTATAGCTACCAGGATGTAGGAATTTGGACCATTCGTGTACGAGGTTAGGCTGGAAATATTTCTTTGTATGTATTTATTTTGGTGCGGTGAACAATGGGAAATGTGCAATAAAGAGTGCACAAATTTACCATCAGGTAATACGGGTCTGGCCTATTTCAGACATTTTTGTCAAATTGGAAAGTTTGCGCACACTTATTGAGAATTACATATAATAATCTTGAGCTAGCTGGGGACTTCGTCCCCAGACACCGACGTTTGCTTGGCCCACGGCCTCGCATTTCATATTGAAGCCTTTGCTTCCGATTGTACGCGGCAAGGATACGTTTATACTTGCGAAAATTTTAAATCCCTTTCCTCCTCAAGAATACGCAATTTATTCAAAGTGAGATGAGAAAATCCCATGTTGGCCCAAGTGTTAAATGTTCAGAAATTAATTTATCGTTTTCCCGTATTGGTAAGAGTAATAACCTCGAAGTAATTTTTATGTACTGTGGTAAATAGCAATAATAGTAATAGTAATTGCTCCATGCTGTGACGAGAAGGTGAGGGTGGCAAAATTCAAATGATTTAATATCAAAGTATTCATTTCGGCGCAGGAGCAAAAGATGTACGCGACATGGAAGTTCCAAATTCAGATTCAATCATGCAAAAACTGTTTTAGCATTCATTCTTCGTACAAGATGACTTTCTTCCTGGTAAAGGTCATACCTAAGTTAGTGCGGGTGTCGAATGGGTGGCTCAAGAAAGAAACAATCAATACCATCACCTAAAGCCGTCTTTACCGATTTTTGAACAATATTTGGGACAAAATTAGGTGTTGGGTGCCGGAAGATTTTTATATTATTTTTTGCGAATATTGTGCAATATACTAGAGTGTTAATTGAGAATTGAATTTTTGTTTGTTTATTTAAATTTTAGAATGGTGTATTTACAGTATATTGCGAGAGATAGAAACAAAATTAGGAGCATATAAAAGTGATAATTGAGTAATAAAGAAGTTTTAATTTTATTAGCTGTTTTTATAATATGTATGAAGGCTGTGCTTGAGATACGAAGCAAGGATACGAAGACTGGTAACAAAGGTTAATATGAAAAGGTATTTACGTTGTGTTTTTTATGGCTTGAAGTTAACTTTTGAAACATAGAGACACAGGATTGGAATGGGCTCACGATTCAAATTCAGCATCAGAATGCGAAAGGAACTTGATCAATTTGCATTTGCAATGTCTTCGACCTGGAAGTTTTATATATATATATTCAGCTTGGAACACAGTAATCACGGAACGAAGAGAGCCGATGAATTTTATTGCTATCAAACAAAAACATCTAGACTGTTTTTATCGTTTCTTAACACAGTTTGGTTCTCATCCCTAGAAACTTGAAAAATATTTAGTTTGGCGCAACAAGATGTTTTTTATTTACTACTATTATTATTATTATTATTATTATTATTATTATTATTATTATTATTATTATTATTATTATTATTATTATTATTATTATTATTATTATTATTATTACTAAAGCCAAAACGTTGATACCTCCATGTACTGAAACGCTCAACACCAGAGAAGCACGATTCCAGTGGGAAAGCATTGAACGCATTACATTGGTTCGGGTAGGTCCACGCCTCATATAGCCTCGATGCTGAGAAGGACTATCACCTTCAGCGAACAGTTACCAGAGAAGTACGGAATTCAACCATAGGGTAAATCAAAAAGGTTCGACAAACGAACGGAAAATTGGTGTAAATTGTGGCAATCATGTTTAGTTTGCCACACGTGTATAAGTCATATTTGAACGTTTTTACCCCAAAGAAACTCAAGATGATGATAAAAACAGTTAAATCTTAAAAAACATGATCGCATTTTTTTTTCGAACTACATATTTATGATGAGAACATATTTATTTAATAGAAAATTATATTCTTTACAGTTTAAATATTAGTTGTGTGTCAAGTGGCCATTTATGTTGAAATTTTGTACAACTTTAGCCTCAGTTGACGTCTAGCTCTTGAAGCTCATTCATTTACTAGTCTTAGACCCCGGTAACCTTTGCACAACCATTTTTTTTTTTTTTTTTTTTCATTCATTCATTCATTCATTCATTCATTCATTCTATGTAATCTTAAGCTTAAGTTTTGTAGTGTCGTGAACACAATTATCTGCTCCGTGAACTTGAATAAAATCGTAAATATTTAATGAACTATTCAAAACCTTCGCCATTTTCATGCTTGTCAAACTAATATATTTATTATCCTGTTGTTTTATAGTATTCGTTTTTTAATGAGCCATTAAAGCCACAGTTAGCAGCAGAAAAAGTCTATACGTAATCATTCAGAACAGTAAAATAAAATAAGAATTAGGTCATAGTTATAAAACAAAAACTATCACGTAAAAGATAATACGAAAATAAAATGAACGTTTAGGCTGGAAATTAGAAACTTTACAAAAGGGAAATACACTATAAAAGATGAAGATGATTTTTTCTTTTTTTAAAAAAGTCTTTATTCGAATAATTTACATTATGTTCTCATAAGAAATATTGTAAAAATCTCATACTACAATTGGCAACAATTTAAAATTTCAGAGCGACCAAAGAAATCCAACTTCTTATACAAACTCCTTGTGTGGAGAGGGTCAAAGACTGATTGGACGTTTGAAGACCTCTAAAATTGGAACCAGTTGTTTTAGAGAAAATAAATGTTACATCTGCTTATGGAGATATAAATCAAATCAAATTTTACTTTTATTAGAAATCGTGAAATCAACCCGTCGATTTTTGATATATAGATCGTTATTGTGCTCCTAAATGAAAGCGTCCATACACCATTTAATTTTAGTTTATTTTTGATTTTTTTTTTTTTTAATTTAATAGTTTATATTTCAGTTCATTGTTTCTAATTTATACGTTACATATCACGTTTATTTGCTTGGTATTACCAGTTCCACTTTAATAGGAATAATAAACTTAGACTTATGTTTCCATTTCGTCGAGTATTACAGAAGTTCCATTTATTTTATACGTATGATAATGTATTGTCATGTATATGCAACACAGTTATTAGTGTGAAACACCTTCTATAGGACAAGATGTGAATGTGGAGATACAAGTACAAGATTTGTCCTGTATAAATAAGACAAAATACAACTCTAAATTGCGGTGGAGGCGTGACATTTCAAGCTTCCAGTAGCCTATAACATGGAAATATATTATTGTATCACTAAATTTTAGAAAGAAGAATATATGTATTTAAAAGTTACTAAGGGAAGCAAAACTATTGGTCGGAGATCAATTCAAGGCAGCTAGCATGATTGTTTCTAGAAAGAACTGCTTTCGAATGTATGTTAATACAACTGATGTCGTATATACTATCAAACTGTGCTACTTGATACTTATTCACTTTATAAATTAATTTAAACAATAGTAAACAGTGGACAATATTTGTTCAATGCAAATCTTCCGATAAAAAAGGAAGACACGATAAGTATTAGTGAACTGAGACAGGGCTTTGCCATTTGTGCGAAAGAAATTTGCTCGAAAACACTTTGTGATCAACACGAAGTATATTCCTTCGTCCATACTTGATCATTAAATAATCGACTTTTATTTTTCGAACAGAATAGATAAGTGATTGAGTAGGCGATAAGTCGAATCCTGTAGCAGTCATATGAGAGCAAGGTAAAGTATTTGTTTTTCTAGTGCATGCTACATCCAAGAAAAAAAGCAACAAATGACTGTAAAATTTAAACATCCTTTCTGTAGGTGGAATTAAGAGAGGCAAACATCCAATGTGCAGGATTTGCTGTCAGGTTTTAGGGGTGTGTAACTGCGTGAAGAATGTGTGATTTGTCAGGTGAGCAGTACTATTATACTTGCTTTGACGTGGAATGAATTGAATGATTTGCTTTGACAAATTGGGCAGAAATGTGTTTTGGGAGAGATAAATGTCTTTGAAAGAAGCAGATTGACTTGTAAAGATCTCGCGAAATAATATAGCAGTCTTTACAAATGAAGATTGTTTCTTCCTATTACCTGGAATATCTGGTATATTTTTATCGTGAATGACGTTCATTCTAGCATTGGAACTAGTTGCCGTAAAGAAAAGTAAAATTTGACCAAAGGAAATCACTTTTAATAAATAATAGTGTTACAGTTTCGGCAATGTATCATTGCCTTCATCACACATCCTATCATTGCCTAAACTTTAACACTGTTATTTATTAAACTTTAACACTTATTTATTAAAGGTGATTTGCTTTGGTCAGATTATAATTTTTTATCATATTCAAATCTATAAATGTCGATATGAGCAGATCTTGCTTCATTAATCTCAAATATCATTAACAATAGAGTTCCTCGTATTATACGAGGAGATATCAAAAAGTTCGTGCAATCACCTAGAACTCTGGAGAACTCTGACACGTACGGTAATAGTCCTTCTCTACATAATCACTGTGCCAAGCGACACATTTTTACCAGCGGTTCCTTGCTTCCCGTAAGCCCATTTGGCTTTGAAACCACAATTCAACCTCAGAAATGACATCATCTCTATTGTCAAAATGGCATCCTTTAAATGGACGCTTCATTTCTGGGAAAAGAAATAAGTCACTTGGTGCTAGGTCCGGTGAGTATGGGGGTAGGGCAATATTTCATATCCTAATTCCACTGCCCTCATCATGGATGCATGAGTGGAATGAGGTGGTGCATTGTCTGCCACAGGAGCATCTCTTTTGTAACCATTCCACGATGTTTCTTCTTCAGTTCTTCTTGTAACTTACTCAGGAGATTGAAATAATTGGTACTAGTAATAGTTTGCCCTTGTGGTAGGGAATCTGTCATGACCCCCTTCACAGTCCCAGAAAACGGAAAGCATCACCTTGGCGGTAGATTTGTGTACTCTTGCATTTTTATGAGTGGTGGAGGAGAGGTGTTTCAATTGTTTGTTCGTTTCCTTTTTTCTGGATCATAAAGATAAACGCAACGTTCATTTGTCGTCACTAGTCCTCTTCATCGGCGTCACAGCGATGCAACATTTCTCTTGCAGCGTCGTTGCTATTTCTCTTCTGGAAATGTGTGAGCAGTCTTGGCACACACTGTGCTGACACTTTCTGAAGGTGCAGCTGGTCGTGAATAATATTCCAAGCAGACCCATAACTCATACTTATTGTACACATGACACTTTCAGTGTTTATCCTCCTGTCTTCCATTATGATCTTCTCAACTTTCTCCTACTAGTCTTCCAGATCTAGAGGCGTCCGCGTGATCATGTGGTCAGTTTGGAATTGCCTTTTCTACTTGAATATCATCTCATGGGATGGGCTTTCATTCCCAAAGACTTTTTTCATCTCTGGATCTGCTTTCCTGATTTTCCCTGAATATGGAGAAACTCAATAACTCTCCATGCTTTAACCTTTCAATCATCGCACCTTCCGTGATTTACCTGAAGAAAAAAAAAAGAAGAAAAAAGTTAAGAATTTGCATGGTTTACGTACAAGGACCTAACTATAAAATGCATGTTCGAGGGGGGGGGGATGATTGCACGAACTTTTTTGATACCTCCTCGTATTCATTCAATGCAAATAGAAAATTATAATACCTTTTCAATAAATTTTAATATGTTTTCAATATGTGTGTGTCTGTTTTCCAGTTGGGTATATTGCAACAATCGCAAAATTAAAGTTTATGTCTTTATTTGTGGTTACTGTAACTTTCTTGTAAAGTATTCTCAGATGTAACGTAATAAATTTAAGAAAATGGCAGACAAAAATTCTCTGCGCCACAAATATATAATTTGTTCAGTAATATTTTTTTTTCCTTTGTGTTAAAGCTTTTTGTTTTGTTGCAAGTTTGCTATTCACGATCAATGTCAGTTTCCTGAATTACTAGTTTGCTTTCACTACACTTTCTACGTACGAGTACTCAATAGGCTTTCATAAAAGTTGATGGTATATTTTCCGCAATTCATAGGAACGACGTAAATTGTATACCGTTACTTACCGTGCAGTTACTTGGGTGGACACGAAGAAGCAAACTGAAACAAGACTATGATTAAATGGCAAAGTTCTCAGTTATCGTACTGAAATTATTTTATATATGTAAGTTTCAGATGATTATACACTTCTACAGTTTTTTTTTATATCTGAACCTAATATATATAAGATGATAAGACCTGGTTTATGTCAATAGATGATGTGTCATTATTTTTTCAATTCGTGAGAGCAGGAATTTGTCTTCGACCTTCGTAAAAACTTTATAATTAAAAATATTATTTTTACATTTGTTTATCCTTAATAGTGACTCATTAAGGTTAGTTTAAAGGGACAAGTTTTGCTGATAGATGTCACTACAGTCTTCGTATCTCATGTATTTTTTACCTTTCACGAAAATTCATGATTTCTCTTACAAATTTCAACCTAGAGATTTCAAATTTTTAGCGAAGGAATTTCATAACCTATCGAAGGCAACAATCCGTGCCGATTTTTTATTTAGAATTTTCTTCATTGTTGAAATGGCTTGTTTGTTGAAAGAGATATCCAAACCTTTAACAATATATCTGTTTCAACAATGAAGAAAATTCTAAATAAGAAATCTGAACGGATTGTTGCATTCGATAGGTTATGAAGTTTCTTCTCCAAAAATTTAAAGTCTGTACGTTAAAATTTGTAAGAGAAACTGTAAATTTTCGTGAAAGGTAAAAAATGTATGAGAGAAATATGAAGACTGTAGTGACATCTATTGGCAAAACTTGCCCCTTTAAACCAACCTTAAACAAATGTAGGGTATGATTATCCAGCTGCTTCCGCAATATACAAATCTATACAGATCTAATATAAATCTTGGCTGTGTGTTAACAGATAATAACTGTTTGGCATGGTCGAACAGTCCTAAATGTTTGACTGTGATTATAAATCTCAGTCAGAACATGAGTATTATGTAGCCTTTCCACTATTCATTTGTTAACAACATTCATAATCTCTCTTCTGATCTAAAAATGAGATGAAAATAAATAAATCTGTAAGCTCGTTATTTTGTTCTTTTCTTCTATATTTTTCTCAATGATATCGACGTTGTTTCTCTCATCCTGGGAAAATGATTAAGCTGTTCCAGATGAATTTTGGAAAATAGTATTTGGACTAAGTTTTTTGTAATTTCATTTCAATTCAAATACGCATCCTAAGGGAAGAAAAGGGGTTCAGTCTTTCAAATATCTAGCTAAAATATTTTCTTCTTGTGCTAAGAATATGTATTCCAGCTAGTCTTTCATTATTGCTTAACATTTTTTTGTTGCATTAGGAAAAAAATCCTAAATAAAGCATTCTCTCAGTGTACTAATAAATGCGTCAGTAAAAAAAATATTTATAATTCAGTAACTTCTTCGTTCTAGTGATAACAAAGTGAATCTCTTCCTCACAACTTTGCGTTTATTAGTTTCATTATTTTCTGAACTTCTTATGCATTTGCTTTACATTTTTTAAAACATATTTTCCAGTTTGTTTTCTTATTGTTTCTTTCTTCATTTATTTGTTTCGTTGATGGTGTGGATTTCAATCTCTCTTCTAAACAGCATTACCAGATGGTTATTTTTCTTGATTGTTAAAATATCATCACTGCAAAATATATCACCTGCCAAATTGCAAATAATTGCACAAATGATTTTGAGAAAGTTATTTGTTAGTGGAAAAAAAAAAAAACTACCAAATAATGCATGGGAAACACCTAGCTATTCGTCAGCTTGAGTTAGGCTCATACAGCCATATTCAACAAGAACAGCAACTTGCGAACCAGTTGTTTGACTACGATGCTCCATAGATTATGAATACTTGGCCTGTACTCTATAGTGTAGGCATTCGTGGCGAATTGTCTGCTGACAGTTTCCCCTTAAGGTATATACGATAATACCTATACTACAGGGCTGGTGAAAAAGTAAAAATAATAATACAAAGTACCTATTAAAAAAAAAAAAAACCTAACAAATATAGGAAAGGAAACTTTTTAATTAAAACACCTGATTTTTAAAAAGCGTTAAAAAGCAGAAAAACTTTAGAATCTGTAGAAAAGAGAAAATAATTTTAAAAGACGCGAAAACGTTACTATTATCAACACAAAATTTTGAAGTCTGCAGCAAGACAAACAAGTTAATGTCTAATAAAATGATCATTGAAAATGTAATTTTATATTAGGCATTAATGTTGATATTTTTTTAATAAGAAGATTTTATTCCAGATAAAACTAATTATAATTTTAACTGTATTTATTGCGAGAAATAAGGATGATGGAAACTATCTGACCAGAGATCAGATGTTTTAACTCAAATATATAAATATCAAATAACTAAATCTGCTCGGCCAAAACCGTTTTTGGACTGTAACAGCAGAGAACTTCATTTAGTCTTCAGCAGTAAGCCTTTTGACCTGGTAAGCAGGGATTGTTGATGAGAGTTCTAAAGGAATATAGGTTGGAATGGAAGGATCAAATACTCATAAGAAATTTTATATATGAACTAACAAATAATTGTTAGTATAGAGGAAGAAAGGAAAATGAAATTGGAAGGGAGATCCACAGGGATGTTGTCTATCCCTAGAGGTCGTGAATGGTAGAAAGTGGAATGCACAATTCTGCGTGCAATGCATCACTCACTTCTGTGAGAGAGCGTTATCGATATGGGTCATAGATTTCACCTCACACATCAACTGTGAACAAAATAATTCGCAAGCACCTGCGGTTGAAATGTGTGCAGAAGACCCGTGTACACCACCTGCTACCGCGTCACATTGCCAAACGTAAAACGAGCTGCAGGGAATTGTATGAAAAGTGCCTGGCGGTTTCCAAATGGAAGAAAGTTGTCACAATGGATGAATCATATGTCTATCTCACTGCTAGTGGTCACATTCGGGCGATCACAAGCCATGACATTGACGGCAAGTTGCGCAGCAACTTTGTTCGTCAATGCAGGAAATGTTTTCCTCATGGCTTTATGGTTGTTACGGGATTCGAATATGAGGGTAAATTGATGATATTCAAGGTGAACAATAACTTGAAGGTGAATGCAAGATACTCCAAGAATCAATACTGACACGTATCTATCGGAAAGAGATCCCATAATTGTATGAAATGGACGCGAAACAGGTGATGATCCATACGGACAAGGCTTCGAGTCATACCACCAGAACATTACTACGTTTTTTATCAGAAAATGGCAGAGGAATTAGGAATTCGTGTCATTACATTTGAAGGCATTCCTGTGAAAGGCCCAGATGTCAGCCCAATGGATTTTTGAACATTTGGACGGTTGAAGTGACGTGTTCAACATCGCCGCCCGCATACCCTGGAAGGTCAAATGAAAGCTTGCAGGGAGAAGTGTACTGTGTAAGTCACAGTGGACTGTGATAGTCGACAATGCTGTGGGAGGTGCTGGTTGAGTTCCTCTATCAGTTATACTGCAGTGATACGACGGTTTTGAGTAACAGTCTGCTTTAATGCTCGGTGGGATCTGTCACTGAAGATTTCCTTCTAAACACTGTTCCTCTTTACCGATGTGATTTTACCGTGAGTTTCGTAGGCCGAGGAAACTGTCCGTAGCGACACACCCAACACACTTGCCACTTGATCACGCTCTCACCGCACAACCGATTACCAACAATTTGCCCTCTTCGGAAACCAGAGAGGTCGTCTGTTTCACACTAATCTTCTGATCACTTCACTACATATTGCCGTTTTTACTGATCCTAGTGTAGCACGGGGTTTGCCCTAACACACTACCACCAACAGCCCAGCGATACAGTTTCCATCTAACCGCTGCCAGCCCAGACATCAGACGTTCTTCCAACTACATGTATTTCCATTAACTTGATAAGCACGCGCCCTTGGCGTGGGAGACCCGGGTTCGATTCCCGGCGGGAGCTCATGTGGTTCGGATTCCACGTTAATCAGTAGGTCCACGTCTCATATAGCCTCGCTGCTGAACGGGACGTAAAACTCAAAATCAATCAATCAATCAATCAATTGATAAGCACGTGTATATTCTTCCTTATGGGGGCGCGGTGGCTCAGTGGTAGAGCATTCACCTCTGGTACTTGGGGTCCCGGGTTCGATCCCAGCCTCCGCCAAGTAAACTTTGTGGTGGACAAACACCGTGCTCGTGGGTTTTCTCGGGGTTCTCCCGTTTCCTCCCACTTTCTTCATTCCACCATTTCACTCATCTCTCACCATCACCGTCTCCTTTAGCCTATATGGGCCGCGGTGGCTCAGTGGTAGAGCGTTCACCTCTGGTGCTTAGGGTCCCGGGTTCGATCCCAGTCCCCGCCAAGTGAACTTTGTGGTGGACAAACACCGTGTACGTGGGTTTTCTCGGGGTTCTCCCGTTTCCTCCCACTTTCTTATTCCACCATTTCATTCATCACTCATCATCACCGTCTCCTTTAGCCTAACCGGCATAACCGTGAGACGTAAAACTTAGATTTCGTTTCATTTCATATATTCTTCCCTGTCGGCTAACGCGCGCGCCTTTGGTGCACATGGTCCCGGATTCGATTCCGAAATTTTGATTTAACGTTCCACGATTATGGCTAAACGAGACTGATGATTGATTAAAAGTGAATGATCGTGCTCTGGGCCACGAGTACAAAGGTATCCGCGCTAGCCACTAGATCTGCACAAAGGGCCAACAGCTAGAATATATTTAAATACGTATGTTGAATCCGTGAATCTATACTTTATATCAGGGGCGAGCAACATATCGGCTGGTCTGCTGGTCGACCGAGCAGTTGTGTGAGGTAACCCGTGGTAGTCTGTATCGACCACTGTTACTGTTTCATTACTCCCCCTTGAACAGATACATACATACCTAGTGATTTCTAAAATTAAAAGTAGAATCACTCAAACCTGAAAAACTTCTCCACTGTTGCTTTATATTTTAGAAGAGCATAATAATGCGGAATTTAAGTTTTGGAGCTAACTTATCTGATCATTAAGATTGTAAATATCATAAATATATGCAACCATTTATATTGTCCATTTATTCTTAACGTTCAGCTTTACACTACAAAACATGATAATGTATGGAAGTCTAAATTTTTCAGTTAGTGTACATCTATCATTATGTGTAAGATAATAGTCTTCCTTATAATTAGTTGCTAGGCACGTGGCAGATGTTTTCTTTACATTTGGTTATTGTGATACGTATGTGTAATTATGTTGATGTGATATTTTTAGATCATAATAGCTTGCCAATTTGGAATATGCGTTAATACTGTTTTAAGCATTAAGTTTGGTGCTTATTTGTTATGTGGATTGCAATTCTTTGGGATTTTGTATATATATTTTATTTTTGTCAGAACAAGCTGTGTTGAGGAAACAGTGTAGTTCGTAAGAGGACCTTAGGAGGATCTGTTTCAATATACATGTAGAAGCTTTAATCGATAGCTAGACCTAAATAGAATGAATTTACAAGTAGTAGGACCCCATAATGGTGGAAGAAATCGTTAAGTTTTGTGTAATGCATGCACATTCACTAATAATGAACGAGATCTGTATAGGAAACAAGTTGGCTCAATTAACATATACTTCAGAATGAAGAATATTATACGTAAGTTAATAAGCTAAAGTTAACAGCTAAATGTGGGCTTTCTATGTGTAGATTTAAGCTAGATTGTCGTTAACTGGACACAGCGCATTTGATTCATGTTTTATTGCACACGAATAGGGTAAAACATGAAGTATTTGCATGAACTTATCTGTATATAGTAAACACCCTGACGTTAATTCCACCTTGTAACTTCGAACAGAGGACGTCTGCTGATTCTTAGATTACCGGCAATATGCAATAATCGTAATGTTTGTGTGTTTTTAAACTTCCTTTTCAGAAACTCTATACCTTTAATTTTAAGTAACAAACAAAGGCATACATTCTTCGTACTTTCGAAATCTTTCTTCCGGCCCCTGTGTCAAAATAAGTTGTACAATATAGTGTTGAATTACTTTAACATTCTTTTTTAATGAAAACGCCAATATTTATTTTCTAACTATTAAACAGGGTTAAAGAAAAAGAGAGAGAATTAATGGAGAAAAGATGCATTTTCATTGGAATAGAAAAACAAGTAAATTTCATTTAGAATTGCTTTGTGTAATTCTGGCATTCATGTGTTGTAAAAGTCAATTAAATCACTATCTCACTCAAGTATTAATGAAGTCGAACAAACTTTTTACCGACTGAGTTATGCAAAGAATAATATGGTCATTGGATGCTGTTTTCTTCCATCCTTCCTCATATAGCCTCGCTGCTGAACGGGACGTTAAACTCAAAAATCAACTTCCATCCTTCAAACACATATCAGTTGAGTTCAAAGACATAAATTAAATTAAAATGATTATATCTTGCACTCAGTATGAAAATAGTAGAGCGAACGTAGGCTAGTGGCTGTCGTTCTTTCTTGGCATTCGAGAGTTTTCGAGTTCAAAGTCGGTGGACTGCTCCTGACTGAAGTTTTCCAGTTTTTTTTTTTTTTTTTTTTTTTTTTAAGTTTTACTACGCAAATGCCGGAAAGGTGCCTTGAAATATGGGTCCTGTGTCATTTCCTTTAACTTCCCGTACCGATTTTGTTACCCGTACTGTTATCCATTGCTAATTGTTCTAGTGAAAATTGGCCTCAAAGGCTGTAAAATCTGAAAGTTCGATAAATATTTGATTGAGTAATTTAAATATGATTAAAATGTTGGAATATATAGAATGTACCAATACTTAATTTGAAGATTATTTTTCAGTTAGAGACAAAATAAAGTTTAATGTACTTGAAATTAGCACAACAATCGGGTTAAATAAAATGTAAACAGTGATATGGTGTACCTGTAATGTCTTTTGAAGACAGTAAACTTTTTATTCTTATTTCAAAGTGAGATATGTCATTTTTATTAGGTACATACTACATGCAACGCAAATCGGTCATTCCGAGTTGCCAACACTGAAAGTTCTATGTTTTGAAGAGAGTGCACGGGGCTTCTGTGATCTTGAATGTGTGTTTAAAATTAGCATTTGTTTGAAAAGAGAGATGCTGCTAATCAAAATGTTCAGCTTTTTTAAATATGACTTTTCTTTGCTTCTTTTTTATTTCAGTAACAAACTTTGCTTTTTCCTTTCTTTTAACAGCATTTAAAGCATGTTCACTATTTTTACTGCTATTTCTTTGCTACCTTAGTTCATGTAGAATCAAGTTGAAAGAACTGAACAATCGTATTTTTTTATATTTTTTTAAATTGGTATTCTTATCTTTAAGTGGTATTAAACAAAACAAAAGCATATATTCTTCCAAATATTGTACTAACAAACAATTTTGGTTTCTTATAACAAACTCACTAGAGAAAGACCCAAATTTAATTTAATAAAAACGTAATAATTGAATCTGATGTGATCCTCAGTCCTTTACCTTTTTGAGTACGACCATAAGTCTCAGTTCTCTGCAAGCCTATGTAACAGAAAAGATTACTAATTACTTTAAAATCAGAAGTTTAATTTTTTAAACATGACTGTACATTTTGTCGTTGTGCTTTTAGTATCAAGAAATACGAAAGCATCTGTCCTCATTACTTCATTGGCTTATTGTTATTATTACCTGTGAGTTTAAGCATATTGTAACTTCTATATAGGCTGTTTTGTAGGAATAAAGAAAAAAAGGAAACAATTGAAAGTCCATTGACATGGTAGACCTACTTGTTTCCTTATATTCTTCGTACGAGGGTAGATTGGAAAGTTCGTGGCCTGACCTACAAAATGAGAAAATATTCGGATGTTGTTTTATTTTTCCACGTAATCCCCTTTGACCGAGATACATTTACGCACCACTCCGGTAACGCTTATATACCACCTTTAAAAAAATAAATCCTTGAGCGCTGCAAAATATCCGAGTACAGTACTTTTCACCTCTGCATCCGAAGAAAATCGCTGACGCCCTAAAAACTTTTTCAGGTTTCTGAATAAGTGAAAGTCCGAGAGGGCAGATCAGGCGAATAGGGATGTGTGGCAACAGTTCGAACCCATAGGAATGAATTTCTGCCATGGATGCAAGGAACATGTGAAGGCGCGCGCGCATTGTCCTGGTGAAATAATACCTTTCTTCTCAGAATTCCTGGCTTTTAATTCTGATTTTCTTACGCAAACGTCGTAGAAGGGTGCAGTAGTATTCAGAATTTAACAGTTCTTCCCTTTCCCAAGAAATCAATCAGGATAATGCCCCTAGCATCCTCAAAAATAGATGCCATAACCCTGTTTGACGGCAAAACTTGTTTGACTTTCTTTGAGATAGAAGATTCAAATCGTTTCCATTGTTTCGATTGTTGTTTTGATTCCGGTGTATGATGGTATACCCATGTCTCGTTCATAATCACAAATTGCCAATAAACTCCTTGGATTACTTTCAAGGGAAAGGGTGAGTTGATTGCGTTTGTGTTCAACTGAAAGCAGCTTGGGTGCCCATCTCGCGGACACCTTAGAAAACCCTAATTCCTTTACGATAATGTTTTGTGCTCGCTCATAGAAAATACCCACAGTGTCAGCTATCTCTCGGATATTGATTCTGCGGTCATTCAAAATCAGATCACAAATATTATTGACATTTTCTGTAGTGGTCGACGTCGAAGTAAGAGGTGTGCACGGACTCGGGCCTACAAAGCATATATCATTTCGGGCATGGGCCGTACATTTTTAATTATACAGCCATATTTCTCGGGCCTTTTCGGGCCTAACTTCGTAAATATACTGTACAACAATACTTATCAGATCGTTCTTTCTGGAGAATTTTTAAAGCACAAATTCAAAATTAAACCTCTAATTACTTAAAATAAAAATGCGATTTTGCGTTAACAGGGTTCCCACTCATCCTGGAAACCATGGAAAACCTGGAAATGTCCTTGAAAATGCATTTCTGTCCTTGAAATTTACCGAAATACTGAATGTCAGATTTTTCCATTCCTAGCTAAAGATTTTTACGAAGTTGGAATGAAAGTGGCACGCATAATCATACAGAAATCTGTTCATGTGACATTGTCTTCTGCTGCTAAACTATCACAATTCACCCTATCAAAGAGTAACATGCTGAGTGCATCAAATGTGGATTTGGGATCTGCAACTTCACAAAGTCTCCGTAGTGCATGCAAAGAGAGGAACATTACTGAAATGGGAAAACTCCAGGGTAGAGTTGAATGCGAGACATTCCTGTGCAATCTGCTGTTGTATGTCATACAAAAGAGTCCACTGAAATATACGCTTGTCAAAGACCTAACATGCCTAGATCCAGATAGTGTGTCATCCATAAAGTTTCGTGTTGTCTTTATTCACTGTTGGAGCAGAAATGGGCCACACCCAAAGAATGTAACCAGCTGTTTGTTTTGTATGGAAAATTCACTGAGCAGTTTATAATGCATTTGTTTGGTATAAGTTGATGGTTTGGAAGAATTTAAAGATTTGTTGTTAGTCATAAAGAAGCTTCTGGTTTTGTCTCATGGACAGGCTGCTGTCGAACGAGGCTTCAGCATAAATAAAGATCTGCTTATTGAAAATATGAAGGAGAAATCATTGGTCGGTTTGAGATTGGTGTATGATAACTTTTCCATAAAGACCTTATTTCAATTAACATCACGAAAGAAATGTTGCATCATACCTCCCATGCAAATCAGCGCTATATGGCAGAGCTGGAGAAAATAAGGACTATCGAAAGATAATGTCAAGTGCAGAGCAAGAGAAAAGAGATAAGTGAAAATGTACAGCAGCTGCACAGAAAGAAAAGGAACTTGATGGAAACAAGTGAAGCTTTGGAGACTGAAGCAAACCAGCTTGCACATGAAGCAGAGCGGAAGTCTTGCTTTACTTAATAGACAAAGTCAAGTGCTATCCGTAGAGCACCTTCGCTAAAGGAGAAAGATTATGTTTATAGAGAGGAAATCACACTTCATCCTCAGTTGAGAAACTTATAATTTCTTTTTTTCCCCTAATTATATCTATCACACTGTCACGCAATGAAGATGCCATGTACGAAATATAGAATTTTGTTCTTCGTAAATTTGTTCGGTGCACAATTAAAATGACATGTAGAAAGAATGAAGATACTGTGCTGGATGTGGGTAAATGGGTGGCTACCATATAATGGGATGGGGAGGCACATACACACACACACACACACACAAAAAAAAAAAAAATCGCTCCGCTCTGTGTATTTAATTATTGTGTATTAATACTGTACTTGCATTAATATTCATTGCATAAGCTGCTGTACTTTTCATTCCACTGTTGTGTTTTGAACCTACGTCCTAAAGAATTGATGATTTGTTCTGGATTTTTTTTTGGGGGGGGAGGGGAGAGTGAGAACCCTGGTTAATTATTAAGTTTCTGTAATTCGAGCTTATTTCGGGCTCATTTGATTTTCACACGAGATCGGGTCGGGCTCGGGCCAAAATGGTAAAATATATTTCGGACTCGGGTTGGGCCTCACATTACAAATTCACGGGCCGGGCCAGACCCAGGCTAAAAATTTCGGCCCGTGCAGACCTCTACGTTGAAGGCTTCTCTGTGGGGGTCATCTTCAATGCTGTTTCTGCCACGCTTAAATTCAGCTGCTCACTTTTTCAGCATTGAATACGAGGGCACGGAGTCTCCTAGTGTTTCTACCATGTCCATGTGAATTTTCTGTGGTGTTAAGCCTTTTTTATGCAGGTACTTAATGACAGCTCGATGCACGATTTTCCTTTGTGTTACAAATTTCCGTCACTTCCGCTGACTTAGCGCCTTATAAACTCCTCGCCTGAAAAAATAGAGAAATAAGATTTTACACAGTGACTACCAACGAATATAGCTACGCAGCTAACGTATACAAACATAAAATAATTGCTTCCTTCCTAGTCAGGCCACGAACTGTCCAGTCCACCCTCGTATCTTTCGTCATTGATCACAATTGTTGCTTATCGGTTCTCATCATATGAGTCGTAACTTCATTAATTATAGAATGACATAGAGATAGATCTCAGGTTTATTGAATTCAGTTTAAATATTATGTTCATATTTTAAAAAATGAAATTTCTATTCTAAGACAAAAAAAAAAATGGGTATAAAAAGATCGTTGATCGAGAACTGACAATATGCGTCAATTCTTCATAGCATCAGGAATATTTCAATATTGTGATGTGTTTGTTTTTGAAGTTTTCAGTATTTGCGTTTCCTTATTTACCTTTTAAGTCCTTCATTCGTGTTTCTTTTGAGTAGTTTCAGTGTTTATATTTTTTATGTACCTTTTATTTGTATGTTCTTCGTTGTAAAACTTAGAGAAGAACCACAAAATAATGGATCTTATAGACACATTTTTATATAGAACTTTCCGACATTAACATATTGCACTCTTTCATACAGACTAATTAGTGTGTGTTATTAGACTAGTAAAGAGTGAATTAACACTATTAGAGAAAACTGTTCCCACTTTGCATTCTGGACATGAGAGTAACAATACACTTTACTTTTTCACATTTTATAATAATCGCAATTTCAGAAGAGAACAATTTCCAAATGCAGAACATATTCTGTCTTGTTACTACTTTCCATGTTAATCATTGTTCACATCATGAACCAAAATAATTTTGATAAAGAGTAAGTTGAACTAACGTTTTTCCTTTTTACAAAAGTTTTATATTGATGTGTGAGTGTTTACAGATGTATATAATCTATAGTCATGTTTAAGTAGGCAGTATAGTAGCAGAAGATGCATTGAAAAAAAGGACCAGAGAAGTCTTGAAACAGCATGTTGTTATGATTCTCATGCCCAAGATGCAAGGTAGGAACATTTTTTTCTAATAATAAATATGCATTTAATAGCTTCCAGAATTGGATTAACAAATTGATTCCAAATAAATATTGCCTATTAGGTGCTCTCCATTATATATGCTTTATCTGCCAATTCTGGGTAGTATCACCCACATTTCGATGTTTGCACTGAAAAGATTTTCTAAAAAAATATTAACAATCATAGTATTTTAACTCTTCAAAAGCCTTTAGAATTCAATTAATATCATTGTCCTACCAATTTAAGGATTAACTGCGTGGTCTAGTATACGAGATTTGTATTATATGAATAATGTGTTCCAGCGGAATATGTATTGTAAAAGAAACATTATCTCGCATTAACAATATTGACAAAGCAGGTCACTTAGACCTGCGGTAAGATAGAAAGTGGTGTTTGCCCTGTACTGTTCAGGGTTCTATTACTAAACGTCATCCTGGAGATAGTTCATATTGTCAAATTTCCGCAGTTGTTTTTCGAGCTGGATAGTAAGATAAGCTTGGACTGTATGAACTGTTGCCCAACTAAGCAACTATTCACACCACACTCAATCTATTGGATAACGTTCCGCTAGCAACGCGGCTGAACATGTGATTACAGCGTTATTAGCTCCACCTTGCACTGAGACACCATTTGGACAAATACAGTCCCGAACAATAAATTGAACATAGTGATCCTTAGTATGACCAACACGACCGCCCGTTCTCTCATATTGTGAGTTTTTTTGGGACTGGAACCGCATGAAAGGACTCGTGTACCCGCAGCAGCCCAACACTATGAATCACGAGTAGAATGCAATTGTGACCACAAATAATGCGATCTTGGACATGCTATACTTTCCAACGAATGCGATGGACACAACGTAGAAGATTTGAATTGTGTTATGTGAATACAATGGTAAAAGAACGTCTTTGAATTACCATGTATACTTTAAGGGTGATTGCTGCTGGATGCGTTCACTGCTTCGATAATGAACATCTATACGATCTATTGTTTCGAACTCGCGACACTTTCAGTGTAAGTACAGAAACTGCTTTAGGCTCTCCGCACAATGGAAACTTTTTGTCATGCAACTATTTTGTCACCTTGGCTAAACGCATTGAGTCGTATGGACGCGCGCACACTGCGGCGACGAAAACAGAAAAGTCACCAAGGTGTCTCCAAACAGGGAGACAGCTAGGTGCCAAATCAGACGAAACAGTTAAGTTGCACAACAGTTTAAAATGCATGGAAGTAAATGGCAGCTCCCACACTGACGACAGACCTGTTAAATATCATCCGGCAATCTGATTACCGATTATTTTACAGCTAGTTAATCTAATGTATACAGAGAATACGTGCTTACCTTAATGTCAATGTTAGCCTTCCTTCAGGTAGTATAGCGTGTAAAATTCACTCTATAGCGTGTAAAATTTTCCCTTCACGAATCTCACACTGTGCATAAGATGCACCCAGTATCCTTTATTTATTTATTTATGAAATTTAGCATTAACACATAAGCAGGAGCACATTCCATCGTACTGAATCAAATGCCCGGGAACTTAGCTGCTGTCGCCAGTGTGCCACGGCACAGTGTAAAACTGTTTTGTTCCCGTGAAGTTGCTGATTTTAGGAGACGAAATAGTGTTTTGTCATCGGTGTGTGGATGTCCTTATTGTATACAATTACGAATCATATTGTATTTGTTTATTAACAAAGATTTTAAACTAAATTAAGGGTGAAATACAGAAATGACTTCTGGAGAGACGTGTATTTAAAAGGCTGTTCCAAAGTAATTGTCAGTGATGCTTGTATTTTCAAACAACGCCACAAGGTGTGTCTCGACGATTTATGCATGTAGTTCAACTCGTTGTGTAAGCATAACAAGACGTTGAAGGTGTCTTGTTCAACACTCTATGCTCAGCAGCCGTGTGAAAGAGTGTGGATTTTTACACTTCAGGATTTTCGAGCTGTGAGTATATGTATATAAAAATACAGTAATAATTGTTGCGAATCGATGTTATCAACCTTGGCGATTTGGGGTCGCCAGTTACGCTGTCGGTAATTTGCAACAGCTGCTGAAGTCCAAGTTGCCTTGCAGTCTTTCTTCAGAAGTGTATCCGGATAATTTAGGAAGACCATGCTCTCCAAATGGCAGGGAAGGATGCGTCTTTGCATCAACAGTGCAACTGTTACTCAAGAAGAAGCAGAAATGTAATGGTATTGACAGCGATAGAGAATAATTATTGTAACTACTCGTAAAATAAATATGTGCCGTTAAATTTGTATGACACTGAGAATTCTTTACCAAACTTAATGTAAACTACCTCGCAAGCGTTCAATCTAATGAGTTAAACTACTTCATACTTACATCGCTTTCAGATCACGTTGTGGTGTTCGGAAATATGAGTGCCATTGATATTTTGAGACAGCCTGTGTATCATCCCATCATGTGCTGGAAGAACCGAAAAATTTGCGCCAGATCAACCGGTCGTGAATTCAGATCTGGGACTATTCATTGTTGACATTGTGTATCAAATAACCAGACTTCCACTTTAATAAAAATATTATGGAAAGCCGGGAAAAGTAAGGAGATTCTTTCCCGTAATTTTTTGGCGCCATCCTGGACGTAACATTGCGATAATGAAGATGCCAGCCAGGTCAAAATGCCTCCGGGTATTTTCGGCATATATCATCGGTCAGATACTTTAACACTTCAATGAGCTCCTTTGTGGCTAAGCGGTTAGCGTACGCGCCTTTGGCGTGGGAGACCCGGGTTCGATTCCCGGCGGAGCTCATGTGGTTCGGATTCCACGTTAATCAGTAGGTCCACGTCTCATATAGCCTCACTGCTGAACGGGACGTTAAACTCAAAACCAACTCAATTTAACACTTCACATTAACGTTAATATTCAGTGGCACTTTCTGTTGATATCATTTCCTTACCAATAGTGTCAGCGAGAGGTCCCTTGTGGCTACTTGATTACCGTACACACATCCAAAAATAGTGACCGTTGTTGGATTCACGGTGCGGTTCATGAGGTTTGAATATCATGTTAAACTTAGGTCTGGATCTCATAGCTTCGATGCTGAAAAGGGACAGCTACTCCAAATTAATCAGTGAATACTGGGAAATTCCTGATTAACCTAAAGATAATGCCACCGAATACTGTGATAACCGTTAAAGAACGAAATAGCAATTACCTTATCTGCTGAAGGAACAACAACTTTATTCCGTAGAGGATTTTTTTAAAACTTTCAAAATTTTAAGAGGTATACTTAGTTTTAAACGAGACTGCAATTTGAAGGTACAAGTTAATCAAAAAAGTTGTTACCGTTCGAGAGCAGTAATAAACAAAGAGCAATACAGTGGATGGAACGTACCTTTAGATTTCGAAGTCATCTCCATCAGCATCCAACACTTTTTGCCATAATTCCTGCAGCTGCACAATACCCTTGTGATAAAACTCGGCAGACGTGGATGTAAAGAAGTCCGTGAGTGTGTTCCTCAGGTCTCTTATTTACGAAGGATCTCGTGGAGGGAATGAAATAGGTGGTAATCTATAGGTCCGGTGAATATGGCGCATGGCACATTCTCTCCCAACCAAGTTGCTGAAGGGTCTCCTGGATTTCCTTTTCCACATGTGGCTTGGCATTGTCGTGCAGGAACAGGACACCCTTGCCATTCACTGAAGCCGGCTCCTGCCGTAATGCATGATGCAGTCTTTGCAATTGCTAAGAGTAGAGATCAGCAGTAACGATCTGACCAGGTAAAAGAAGCTCGTAATGCACCACTTGCCGACAGTTCCACCATACAGAGACCATAACCTTTCGTGGGTACAGAGGTGGTCTTGAGGTGTGAGAAAAAGGATCACATGGCCATAACCAATGTCTGGTATGCTTAGAAGTGTCATAGAGGACCCACTTTTTGTCATCAGTGAGCGAGTGAGCAAGGACAAACAGGCTGTCACTCGTTCCGTAGCTGCTAACAATGTGTGGGGTACCAACTTGCATGACTTCTCTATCCCATACAGATGCAGTCTGACTGTTTTAGCGGAAACATGGATCCTTTCTGCAAGTTCATCATACTTTAGAACATTGTACTCCTCGACGGCTGTTTTCAAGGTCTCGTCATCTTAAAACATATAGTCGTCCACTCATCCGAAAGGTTCACATCTCCCGAACTGTATTTCTGGAACCAATACCTGGCGCTACGTTTGTTCACGGCATTCTCCCCAAATGTCTGGCATATGTGACGACTTGATGCGACCGCTGACAGGCCCCTTTTAAAGTTATACAACAAAAGTACAGGAACAAGCTGCTTCGATACGTCCATTGCTCTTCAACACTGAACGTATTGTGACTGCTGTGTGCACAACGTGTCTGTATTACTGAAGGTCGATGGTCAGAGGCACGGTGCGTCATTTCATTTCCTCTCTGTAAGCGCATGATTAACCCTTAACGTACCAAGCATAAATCGTCAACGTTGTTTACCAAGCTGGGGTCTTCTGGAGACCCGAAGTATTATTTTAATTTCTCAACTTATTTTTCTTGTACTTTTTTTAAACGAACGTTTCATTGGTCTAATTATGTAGCATATATCCCAAAAGGATACAGGGCACGTATAAAAATCGAGAATAAATTGGTTCTTATAGTTACAGCAGTATCACCAAATATCACCCTCTGGGTTTCTAAAGGACCCCGCTTGGTGTATTAAGGGTTAATAGGACGTCAGAAACGACAAGAACTTTTTTTTAGTTAATTTGTAAAACGCATGTGTTATATTTCCAGGCCCGTTGGGCGTTCTGCTTTAAATATAAATTTAAAGTAGTTCAGTCATATCAATATCAAAAATTGTGTATACTTTTACATTAAATCATTTGGTAATAAATAATAAATTCATTTGCCATTCTCTATTACCTTGCCGTGGTATATTCATCAAATTTTGTATCTTGATTGCACTAACTTTTTGATAACAATAGTTTAATCGTTTAAGTAATAAGCATTAAAATTACTTTCTAACTAAAATGAAGTAACAGTGAAAGGTGTATGAAATACGTTTGAAACGTTTTAATCTCTGGCTCACGTGAGTTCGAAGTTGTCCCCTTCTACTTCATGGCTGTGGAATTTACATACTTCACGCAAGTAAATGAGATGATAGTTTTCTATTTGTAAAGACGACCACATATACCAAGTTTCGTGACTGTCCCGAACAGTTCGGAAAAAAAAAAATTAGAATGATATTTAAATTCTCCCTCATCCCAGTCATGGAATGAAATTTCCAATATTGGTGCAAGTGTATGAAACATTTTGAGTATTAGGATGTTCCCATATGCCAGGTTAAATTCACTTCTTTCACCTCTTTGGAGTAGAATTTTCAAAATTTGTGCAAGTGAAGTGATTTTTTATATATCCTGTATTATATATCAAATCTGCCTTACTTCTAACCGATTTTAAAATAATATACTTTTAATCCAATGTGACGGTTATATTGAGTTCATGAATGATACGTTGTCTGAAATAGGCCCTTATATAAGAAAATTTTGTGCTTGTATGTTCAAGGCTTAGCAGAACCAATAACGATTATGAAAATTTCCTTGTAATATTCTGCTTTGCGCAACCTTGCTACACCTTTCACTCTGTTAACATCATGAAGCCGAAAGCGTGAAAAGATAGGTATCTCATAATAATTCTGACATTCCACGTCACTATAGTGTCCTCAATATTTAAACTAGATTGACATTTTAAAAAAATAACTGTCTTGAAAAAATGAAATGAAATCTTTAAGTTTTACGTCCCACGCTTATGCCGGTTAGGCTCAAGGAGACTGTGATGATGAGAAATGAATGAAATTGTGGAATGAAGAAAGTGGGAGGAAACGGGAGAACCCCGAGAAAACCCACGAGCACGGTGTTTGTCCACCACAAAGTCCACACGGCGCGAGCTGGGATCGAGCCAAGGACCCCAAGCACCGGAGGTGAATGCTCTACCACTGAGCCACCGCGTCCCCCTAATAACTGTCTTGAATATGCATTATCGACGACGTTTTTTTTTTTTTTTTTTTTTTTTTTTTCAGTATTTATTCCATGAACATGAACTGGGAAATGAAACGAACCAAGCTTGACTTAAGTGCTGAGAGTTTTGGTTAATTAAAATGTTAATAGAGAAAGAGTCGGTATAACTAAACCCTTTTTTCTTTGGCTTCTATTTGAAATGTTCGTATGGCGTAGTTTACACTATACGGTCAAGATTTATACGTAGTTTGAGAGTTTCGAAGTTCTTCATTAATGTGTCACATTTGATTCCAGTAAGTGCAGTAAGGGCACGGTAACGTTCAAAAGTTTTAAGAAAGAAAAAAATCCGAATGATTTCTAAATGAGCGTACAAATTTCCGTAGTCTTCTGTTATAATCCGTTTATTTCTAAGCCATGAAATTATTACTTCATTTGGCTAATTTGTTCAGACGTTAGTGATAACTTCCATCCGAGGTCAATTTTGAGTGTGAACGTATCATATTATAGGTTGTTAACCGTAAGTGACTGGTCTTGTTAAGGTGATCAATGTTAGGAAACTTATCCATCATATCTACCAATATTTTTTGACTTCAAAATATCTATCCAATGGAAGGGGGAATAGAGAATCTAGTGATAACTCGTAATCGGAAAAATTATTTTATTTGTTTCTTTGTTTACAGATTTAGGGATGAAGAAGACTGCATGTTCACAAGGAGAAAACCCTATGGATCAAGACTACGTCAGCATCACAGTGTTGGCAGTGAGAACGATATCCTAAGTCCTCCGCATCCTGTTGTGATGACACAGGGCAGGCGAGTACGTTCTTCCTTACAGAGACTAGAAAGAGAACAGGATGAAATGTTCGAGTTGTAGCAGCGACTTCAATTAAAGATTTTTATTTTTTGACCATGTGATATGCCTTATCATGAGCCACTCTCAGGACGACAATTTATGGATGTTTACGAATCCAGAAAAATTAATCTGTGTATCAGCATGGCTCTAGTATGTAAATGACCTTGATTCCAAAATCATAGTAAAGACAATTTCTTAGTCATTTGTATCATCAGTGGTGCTATGCGTGTACTAGAACATTTAACAAAAGCATCCACAATATTCTATTATATAGGTTTGTTTCTAAATTTTTCATCTATCTTTATTTATTTATGTAATTTGGTTACTATATTCTTTCAAAAATACTTGTATATATATATATATATTTCTCTATATCAGTGTACCTGTACATACATGTTATATATGTTTTTGTTAATATGTACTCATTTTTTTTTTTTAATAATTGGCTTTATTTTTGTTGAAAGTTACTCGTTAAGAATTAAAATCGGGTGTTAATATGCTTTACTGGTGTGCGAGTGATCTTGATATAGTTGATGGGTTTGTGAATGATTTTTTTCTTTCCTTCTTTCATTTTGAAATTACCTTTGGAAGGGATATTTGCGCTTACGTAGCTTTTCTTGTGTAAGAGTTTTTGCTTTGTTTTTTCGAGTTTTGTTTAAATCAAATTAACATATATAATGATTGAGAAAAGCTACATTAGATTTGGAGTTTAAGTATTTATGTAGCAAACGCTTCGCAGAAACCAATCGGAAAACTTTTCAGGATACTTATAAATGTAGATCTTCGGATACAAACTGCCTCAGTTCAACGAAAGATAGTTATATATATATATATATATATATATATATATATATATAAATTAGTTAATAATCTGAATCGATTAGTAACAAGGAAAAAAATACACAGAACAAATTATAATGGGTATGAAACATATCCCATATTTTTTAGTGGAGACTCGTACAGTAAATACTCGTAGAACTCATGCAGAAGTGTGTTTGCCGCGCAAGCATAATACACATACAAGTCTATGAAATTTTTGTCAAGTAAACTAGGAATGTTCTAAGATAGTGATATGAACTTCAGGGCAATTTGTTGTAAGACTTACCAGTTTTCTGTCAGGGTACCTCCACGTAAGAACTTTGTGTTGATGAAGCACTTACCAATTAAATTAAATTTTGGATCACATATTAAACATTAGTGCTCGGAAAGTAGAATTGAATCTGAACTGACTTTTTTTTTTCTCATATGTATCGAGTTCAACCTGGTAGAACTGTCGATCCGATAAAATCTTTTCAATCGATAGATCCTGGATCCAATAAAACCAGCAATTGGTTCGACGCAGTACACAGAATAGAACCTGTAAAACCTAATTTAACATTTCCTATACATCCAAACTCAAAAGCTAATAATGGGCAATATCAATATTCTTAACAATTATAACTGTTGATTCAGGACAGTTTGCTGTGATTCTAAATAGGCATTTGTTTGTTGCAGCATGAGCAATGGTGATTGAATATGCATGCCAATTCTAGTACCTCTGCTCCTGTGCTACCGAGAAATGACTTTAAAAAATGAACAAAAACATCTTTTCAGACTCTTCCTGTATGAAAGATTGATGGTTAACTCTTGGCATTTTTACTTCAGAATTGTGAAGTATTATCATAATCTTTAAAAAAGAAAAGAGTTGAATCTGAACTTCGAAAGTTTCGTTGCTCCTTGATATTAGTCGTTGAATGGAGGGACTTAATGCAGGATAAATTACGAAGATCATTCAGGAAGTTTGGCAACTGGCCTTTCAAAATCCATACAATGAACTGTACTGAAATATTTATATTTACAAGCCTTTAAGTCTCTCCATTATTCTCCACACATCTGTAAAGGCATTTACAACCATTTATTAGAAATACCACGGTACTCCGACTGAGATATTGTTAGTAGTAGAGTTGAATTTATTTCCTCATGAAGGTCCTGCACCCTCTTAAAAGACTTCCCAGCGATGACGGACTTCACATAAACAACCAACCAAAAGTCATATGATGCCAGGTCGGGACTGTAATGTGGATATTCAAGAACCGTGATTTTTCATAGTCCAATTCCTGCACAATTGAACATTTTTTGTGAGCAGATGCACTGTCAGGAAAAACCATCACTCGAGGTTGCTGTCTTTGGACTTTTTACTCTTTCTTCAATTCTTTAGGTACAGAGTCCAACATCAAGTACCATAATACATTCTATTCATGGTCCGACTATCTGCAACGTAATCAGCTACCAGTAGTCATTCGTAGTTAAAGAAAATTGGACACTCCGTTTAAAAACAAAAAATCACTGGTATTTGGCGAGCAGTTAAGATACATGCTTTTGATTTTCGGTGCGTTTCTTTATTTTTCTTAGATTACGTTACATGTTCGTATGAAAACAAGTGTATTTTGTCATTAATGTAAGTTACGTTATTTGACGCTATTATCATAACACGTATTGTTTTATTCGTTATGTTGCGGATTCGTAACGAAATTTAACAGTTCTGAGCTTTTATTTGGTCTAGTAGAATTGGATGCATCATGAAGGTACCCGTTAGCGCGAAAATTATTATTATACATATTATCATTATTACAATTAGTAAAATAATATTTGCTACAGCAACAATAATCCTAACTGTTCATGCTTTTCTGATACTGTTACTTAATACGAAGAATTTTTCACATTCGCTAGTGATCTTCATACTAACAGTTGCATCTTCTTGTACCGTAGACCACATTTCGTTTTTGGATATATTTTTTTTTTTTTTAATTAAGTACGTCTCGTACCATATTATAAAGTAACAAATAAGCATAATGTGTTGAGATCTGAGAATAATATAAAAACTTCAGAATATATCACATTGATACTAATGCAACTATTGGATACTTATAGTCGAAGTTACTTAACTTTCTCTAGAAATATATACTCAGTTTCGTACTTGACGTATTTGTTTCTGTACCCATATTGCACAATTCGTGCTGATCAACTTAAACTACCAAACTGAGCTTTCTATATATATTATTCCTGGAGAATTATATTGAATTAAACACAGTCTGACCGAACATTTTTTTCTGTAACAAATAGTATCAGTGGAACTTAAAATGAAGAAAGTTGATTGATTAATTGTATTGTAAATTGCCGTAAATCTCGTATCACTATCTACAATAAATCTTTATCAGAAAAGGACTATAGGTACGTACGTTATCAGGGTATAACCAGGGGGGTAAAAGTGAAGGGAAACGCGAGGGTACGCCGTACCCCCTTCTCGAGAAAATATGTACGGCGTCTCTCCAGTTCCTAAAAAATTACAATGGGCAAAGATAGGCAAAGGGGACGGCGTACGTCATGCCGCTATCTACCATTCCCCTACCTTTTCAGATCCACTTTTACCCCTGGGTATAACCTTATACGTATGTCTTTAACTTTTATTTGGTTGTGATATTTACTAATACTAAGAAAAGATGGAGACATACTACCAGAAAGTATCATAAATTGAGTTCTTTTGACTACATAATATCGTTCTTTTCCATTTTTTCCCCTCTTAAATTACATCGACGTATATTTTCGTACGTTTTTGTAGTGTTCCCTATGTGAAAAATTTTAAAATATAAATGTAGACTTACTTTTCTGTGCAACAGTAACAATAGTTCATATTTGCTTTCTTTAACTTATGTTTCTACATTCAACTATTAGTCGGTCTATCGCGTATGTTCAATTGTCTATACTTGTGTTGAATGCAAATATAAAATGCTGTTTAATGATGAGTCTCCCTTCTAGTCATGTAAGAGTGTATTTTCAAGAGCCATTTTTATTATTTTTACCAAGTAAATCGGACAAATTCTGATCTGACAATCTGAGATCAAGACATGGTGTATATATATTCGGAAAGTAGTAACCAAGATTAGTAAAAGTACTTATTCTGAGCAGCAGACATCAAAGGGTATAGGAGTTCGAAGGATCTAAATGTAATATTATAATCTATAGAAAATCCTATTTGCAAATTCGTCTCGAAATTCGACTAGATAAAATGTTTATAAGCGGACTTGACAAAGGCCCAGAAGACAGGAATGGCACAGTTAGGAGTGCGATTACGATGAGCAACTGTTATTTGAAGCAATTCAGATTAGAATCAATGAAAGTAATCTCTGTTGGGGATCAATATGAAGAGCACCCTTACAAATGTAATTGCGTCACACTGTAGCACTTTCCGTTGACTATAATCAAAGCAGAAGTCATGCGGTGAAATCCCATGTCCAGGTTCCTTGTCCAAATAGCCAACTTTCTAAAAAGCGAAACGAATCATGTTTCTGAAACGTACAGAAAACTGGTGCAAACTAAGCGACTGAAGCCGTAAAAACTTGTCACGGTGCCACGTGTTCCTCCGACTCTAAAATCACTATATCAGTGATGTATCTGATGAATGACTTGTACAATCTAAATAAATGGACATCCAAAGGCTGAATCAAACTGCTACAGCCACGCGTTTCATCGACTTAATTGATTCCGACACAGTCCGACGGGTAAGTACGTCACCCGTATTTTGCTGATCATGAATCAAGTAAGAGAACAACTTTGGAACGATCAACAAAAAGACTTGTTCATGTTTGCTGACTTTCAGGCAAAAAAAAATTTGATGTTTGGAGGGTCGTCGGTTTTCGATACCGAGAAGGATCCGAAGGATTCCGATACCAGCACATATATGAGCCTCATGATCTCTCCAGCCTTTCAGTTGATAGGGAAATTCTTACACGAGTGCGTAGCAACAGAAGCTCTGATAGCAAGTGTCACGACAACGAAGAAACGGGTAAAAATGAAGTTTTAGAAGTGTAGATGCACTGACATACATGTGTACATCGTGTATATCCTCTCCTGTCCTCCCTTACCCTATGATACGTATCCATTTCTCTTCTCTGCCTCTGACGTGTTTTCCGGTTACAGGTTTAAAGGCCATTCATCTCCAACTCTTTGATGTTTCAGACTCAACCTGTATTCCCCTGTAAACATATGCACAGTTCCTGGATCCCGGATTATTGGGAAAGAACGTTTATGTGTCAGAAAGTTGTTATTGAACATCTAGCGAATGTTTCAGTGTCTTTGTTTCAGGAATAGGTGTTGAGTTTGAAATGGATGTATCAGAGGTGCCAGCGGGCGCTCCTCGCCCTTAGTGCAGTGTATTGAATTTTCTTTTTAGACCTGATTTGTATTCTGACGCAGTTAACACTTGTACTCGCTGGCCGATTTTCCCCTGACTCCGAATTGCACCAACAAGTCGGTTAAATTTTATATTTACTGTACTTTTGTAATTGGATTCTATGTCTCATTTAAAGTGCGGAGAATTGCATAGAAAATTCGCCTTCATTTATAGGACTCGGAAATAATTTACTGACTCTTAAATTTTTACAATTTATAATCACAAAAGACCAAACTAAAATAATAATAAAAGGTTGCTCTCATGATGTTTATCAGTGCGGACTGCGAGACACGTATAAAAGGGGGTTTCTAACTAGACAACGAAATAGGTACAGAGAGTATTTAATATAGTTCAAGACTTGAAATCATTGTTTACTTCGAGTTCCGATTTCTTAGTTTTATCTCTCTCACGAATGGGTATTTTTAAGAGAAGGCAGGGAGAAGAGGAATTTGCATGGGCAAAATCATGCAAATGATATATCTGGTCAAAATACAAGGATGGTTTGAAAACCTTGAGCTACCGATGAAAAGACGAAGTTAGAATTCAAAATTTTCTTTTAGTTTTCAAGAGAATCGTCCTTAAAACTAACACATTTATTCAAGCTGTGCTCTATAGTGGTTTTCTGTAAGCCCTTCAAAATATTCCTCTATAGCTGCATTATTTAATTTGAAGAGAAACGTTGACCAAGAAACTGTTGAAATTTTGAGAAAAAAATATATTTCAGTTTAACGTCCCACGTCCACGATTAGTCGAGATGAGTAAGGCAAGTGAATTATGATGAATCAGTGGAATGAAAATCCGGGAAAATGGAAATACCCAGGAAAACACACGGACACGAAGTTGTCCACAACAAACGTATTGGCCGGGAATTGAACCAGGGACTCCATGTACCAGAGGAAAGCGTTCTACTACTAAGTCACTGCGTCCCCCTGAATTTTGAGAATAGAGGGTATAGAATGGCAATAATTCATATATTTGCAATTGTTAAAATACACTTGAAGGCACATGCATTGTCCTAATAGAAAGGTATTTTATTCTGTAAACTTAAGAGGAACGGACATGAACCTGCCTTCCGGACATCCGAATCAAATCAAATCCATTCAATGAACATAACAAAGATATGTTCACGCACAAAAAATGAGGTGCCATGGACAACGGAGTAAGTCCCTGGGGCCCATTAACCCTGTTAGTATAAAGAAAATCTTAGATTCGCAGTGAAATAGCTATTGCATCGACACTGTTCATTGGAAAGTCGTGGTTTATAGTTCATTCTCTTCAGCATGAAACAAGATTTCCAGAGGTGCTATGTATTGGGGCCCATAACGTACTTGAACAGGGAAAATTGGGAGAATGTCTGGAAAATTCCATCCAGAAATCTCTCCCATCAACTTTGGACCCCTCTGGAGTGGCCCCAGGTAAAAGCACATAATCCAAATGTATCTCGAAATATACTATAGGGGATAAGAAATGTGCGTGCCAAGTTTTGTATTGATAAGACAGATAATGAGAGAAAAGTTTATATATCAGTACACTCTTTCTCCTCATACCTGACGCCAATCGTAAAGGCTAGAAAAGAAAATATGTTTTACTGTAAAATCTTAACAAATGTACAGTCATCAATAGAAGAAAATAACAGCATATTTTTTTATACAGACTATATATAAAATATGGTATATTCTGTCGAGGCTGTACATACATAACGTCAAAATGTTATTACATGTTTGTGCCGAAGTATATTCAAATTATTTTATGTTTTAGTGAACTAATATTAAAGCTTTCAAGTGAAGTGTTATAAATGAATACTAGCGCTAGTGCCAAATTGTACGATAATTTTTATGTATTATTTAGGTATCAGTTTCATATTCTTTAATTTTTGCAGATTCAGGGATATTTGTAATGCAAATGTGACTTAACCTCCGAATGTTTTGCTCTGCGAAAGTGTTTACAACAAAATGTTAAATTTATATAACAGCATAACTAAAAACTTTCTAATTCTATTCAAGGTTACTTTTAGTACAGAACTGAAATCTTCAATGTGCATTAAAATATTCTCTCTCTCCAAATATCGTGTTGTATGTAAAATCTAAGCTCGAAAAAACCAAGGGAAATTGTTAGAACAAGGAAAGCAAAATTAATTTGAATTTCTCATTCTCGAATAGAAAAGTCGTAATTAAAATTACGTCACTCAGTAGGTGACAATCATAGCATTATTATTTTGTAAATTTTGATGTACGTATTTCAAGCGATTGAATCATCATAATTATAAATAATATGTTGATACATAAAAATGTTATAATATACATATATATATGATCGTACTTAGATCATAATTGTGAAAAAAAATTAAAGTTAACACAAAATATCTAGATATATGTTGTCACAGCAATGTAGTTTTGAAAGATGTCGAAGTTTGTCCTTGTAATTCGATAATGAGAAATTCTTATCCTCAGGCTGAGTGAACATAGAGCCATTTAAATATTATTAAAAGTGAACAAATTATATTTTTAGTGTGTGCAACAAGCACTGAAGAAAAATAATTTGAGATATTTTTCCATTAATTTGAGATACCGGTATGCACTTACAGTTGTATATGAAATGTTGCTGGGTTTTTTTCTTTATGTATTAAGTTTAATATGCTAAGATTAATATACTCAGTACACTGAATTAAAGTTCTATTCACATGAATATAGTCAGAATGAATCACGACAAAATTTCCTTGAAAAAAATGTATTTCTCATTTACAGAATATATTAGAAAAATATATATTTAAGATTTTTTTGTCAGTATCAATCAAATTAAATATCTTCAGTTAAATATTCATTTAACATTGTTTGTCTGATAGTGAGTTCTACCCGATCCCATGTCCTAGCCCACTTACCTAAAGTTTAGGCTACTAAACCAAAAGCAGAAACAGTGACAAATTTATTTCCACTGTGGTTCAAATGTCATATGGAAAATAGAAAATTGCAGGGGAGAGGGGTTAGGAATTCTGATTAGGGATGTCATATTTAAAGAACAGTTATTTAAAGTTTTTATGACGATATTTACTACTTGTTAGAGCTACCTCAAAACCGTTCGTTCTTTTCATGAGGATCTGAATTTTTATAAAGGGAACAAACTTCTGTCCATTGTGTTCTAACATTTGTATCTGTATAGTTCATGCAGAAAGCTCTTTCATAAGCGTTAGATAATGCGCAGCCTAGCTTTTACACAAATCCTCATCTAACGCGCATTTGTACACAACCAACACTTGGCTGCCAAGGCATTTATGGCAGTTCTACTCCACCGCCTGAAGGTGGTAGGGCACTCCTGCGCATTAAAGATAGTATTGCTTACTGAATATCCATTTTTACCTTTTGGGTCCTTTAACCTCCTAGTCGCACCCTCGATAATAAAAATTACTGTCATCTGACACATCAACGTCACACTTTATGTAGACCGATTGAACAGACGCATTGATTGAAATCGTGCATGATTTAATAGTTTGAAGGTTGAAACAAGTCTGTCATTCAAATTTAGAAATATAGTCAACAAATAGACTTACCCTCAAACGTGTATTTATTAAAAGTAAAATCGATCACCTGCTTTCTGGTTTGTTCAGAGAAAAATCACATTGGAAAAGAAGATACTGTAAAGAAACAATTAACAGAATTTATAGCCGTATCACTTACGAAACATATCCTTCTATCGTGTATTGATTGTGCAGACAGGTATTAAGTTCATTAAAGAAATAAATAAAAACTTTCAAAATAGCTGCCACAGTTTAATGTCAATTGTAGCCTTAAACATAATGATTGAAGAGTCAAAATAAGCTGTATTACGCGAGTAAGGTAAATATGTAAATTATCGTAAGAATATACCTGTGACATGAGTGAAAAAGAATTTAAGCAATGTTGGTATGACAGGAGCAGATAAAATTCAGTTGGAATTTTTATTTAGTAGAAGTCTTTGTTATATTGCTTGATAATATGTTGATTTGATGTTAATAAGTAATTTATACAATAGTGTACGAAGTATGTATGTGTGACTGTATGATGTGTTATAGATTTTAAAAAGTATATATTTTTATGGACATAGACTGTAACATAGTCATAAAGTAATTCAGTATTTTCGCGCATATTTCGAAGTTCATCCCTTCTATTGATGAATATTATATTTCTAATACTAAGTGGTTTCTAGTACGTACTCCCACTGTTTCTTGCTTGAAAGGTAACAGGTGATTTCTGTGCTTCATACTTCGAATGGTTTGAGTTTTTCAGCTATGTTGAAAAAGCGTGTAAGATAAATAGTCCGTTACTTTTCTGTAATAATATAGAATACAAAACTTGGAGAAGAGGAAGATTTTCTTTAAAGAAAAGTTCGCAATTAATACAAGAAGACTCAGTGCGTTTCTTGAAAATTTTCCGTAGGATAATTCTTCTAATGGATTTCTTCCCCAAAACATATATTCAAAACCTAGATCAAACATATAATCCATATAAAAATCAGATAAGAATATATTAGAGATACTATTTAAATAGTATCATAGTAAGCTCACAACAGAAAATGAAATCTTTGAGTTTTACGTCCCACGCTGCCGTGTCGTGACAAAACGCTGTAACTTTGGCGGAGCAGTTTTGCGAAAAAGAGCCGTAAAGTTTTCATCCGAAAATGTGATCTGTATCGTGTAGAACCAGTGTATCTTGACTTTGGAAACACGTGGTTACATGTAATGTTACGTAAATGCATGTTGTGTGATTAAATTTGGTGAAAATTGATTGGTTGACCATTATTGCCTAGTTACACTGGTTCTACACGATACAGATCACATTTTCGGATGAAAACTTTACGGCTCTTTTTCGCAAAACTGCTCCGCCAAAGTTACAGCGTTTTGTCACGACACGGCAGCACGGTTATGCCGGTTAGGCTAAAGGAGACGGTGATGATGAGTAATGTATGGAAATAGTGGAATGAAGAAAGTGGGAGGAAACGGGAGAACCCCGAGAATACCCACGCACACGGTGTTTGTCCACCACAAAGTTCACTTGGCGGGGGCTGGGATCGAACCCGGGACAGCTCACAAGAGTATACTGGGATAAGCTGAAAGGTCTTTTAAGTAATATATTATGAAATTATACGCAAAATTTCCCTAAATATACAACGCACATCCTGTATACTCTAATCCTAGCAAAGAAAGGGAATCATCGTCATTGGACTTAAATGCTCAAGAAAGCAATTTTGTTCGCAGATAGTAAAGATTTGTATGTGTTGTTCACTCTGAAAAAATAATGGTGACGGCCTGATTCGTAGATAGCATAATACCACAATATAAATCAATGGGGAGTGAAACGTATTAACGTATTGCAGCAGTACATCTACTAAAGAAAGTAACTTGCTTATTGAAGATGAGCACGTCATCCCCGTTTAGCGCGACAAAATATAAGCGTACGTTTTATAAATAAAGCATTCTATTAAATGTTCTCATGTAACAATCGAGGATCGGAAAGTACTAACTGAGATTAATGGAAGTATGCGAAATTGGAGTGGCAGACATAGAAGATTGTAGGTGTTAGAAGGGTCTAAGGCTAACAGTGTAATCTATGCAGATTAGTCTCAAACTTCTACAAACCTCCTCGCTAGACTAGTGGCTAGCGCTCCTGCACGTGGTCACAGGTTTGATTCCCGGTGGGAAGCACAACAATTTTATTTCATAATCATTCATTTTCATTAATCATCCGTGTTCTTTAGCCTAAATCCAGACCCGTTAACACTGACAAATTCCATAGAAGGGAAGAGAGAGATGAGAACAAATATCCATACATAAAGGAGTACTTTTTCAGGTAAGTGATAATAGACAAGTGAATTGACCTGGCGGAGAGAATGAGACAGGTCAGCAAAGAGATGATCAGAGGAGAGGAGTGGATGTGCATGACACACATCCTGCCCTGATCCTATGAACCTGTTTATTTCGCCTTGCTGATCTGTTTTCCGGTCCGGAGTTTTAGAGGTCTCCTGTTCTCTAACCCTTTGCTGTTTGCCCAGCAAACTACATGTATGCCATGCCTTTCCCCTTCCTCTATCTAAATATATGCGCAGTTCCCGGATTGTTGGAAAAGAACGTTTACCATACTATACAAAATATGCATATAAACATTTTATATAGTATAAGTTCAGATTTTTTTTTTTTTTTTGTTGTTGTTTGTTTGTTTTTGTTTTGTTTGTTAAGTTTGGCGTCCCAACATTATCTTTTTAGCCTAAAGGAGAGTGATGATAAATGGAAGTTAATGATTTTGAAATATTTTTTGTTCCACCGGAATCGAACTGGGGAACACGTGGACCAAAGGCACATGCGTTACCTGCAAGACCAGCGTGAAGGCTTTGTAGAAATTTGAGACTAATTTGCAAATAAGATTTTCCACAGAGTAGAATGTTAGCTGTAGATGCTTCTAACTCCTATAACTGCACCTGCAGAAATTAATCTCGTTACACATTTAGACAGATAGGTACGTACCAACCCGGTTGCGCTTATAACATTTTGTGGTATTTTGAAATCTCGACTAGTGATTAAGATATTTTATTGCTTTCCCGTGCTGTAGTTAGGCTGCAAGTTCTGAATGATATACTCCAAAATTGTTAACCTATGCAAAAAATGTTAGCGCTTCCATATGGGCTTCGGTAAGGAATTTACAAACGTGAGTCTGTTAGAAGAATTCTCCAACTCGAACAAACTGCAAGAAAGAAAGAAAAAAAAGTATCAAACTCTAGATTGTATAATATCACTCTTTTGTGTGTTTGAGAGAAAGAGAAAATTTAAATAGCCTTACTTATTGCATTGTATCTTGTGTTTTCTTAGTTGTTTAAGCTCATAAAAGAGAAAAATGTGTATGTATATGTTCCCTGTTGTCCTCCAGTGCACGGTGGCTGATTTTTAACAAATTACGAATTAATGCAATGGTTTAGATATTTTTGGCTGTGATTTCCATATCAAATAGAATTATTTGCACAATAATTTCTTCATTGTCATATCCTAAATGGTGGTTATTAGATTAACTAATAAAAAGGCAGATAATGGCAATATATAGATTTTATGTTGGATTTTTTTAAATGTTATTGAAATATCTAGATGTACCTTTTCTGTATGGAAGAAGTTTTCTGTTTTACTTAATTCAGTCACTTAGATTTTTTTAAAAGTGATAATGTTGATTGTATGTGTGCGTGTGTGTGTTGATCAAAATCGCTGATTGAAAAGATGTGGATATACGAAATTGTACTGAAGTACTTTGTTGAGTATTATGGTGTGACAATAAAAGATGGTTAATGGTTTGAGGAGTACGATCATTTCAAATCTTTATAATTCCCCACATATCTTACTTTTTTGTTCAATGGTGTTAAAATTTTTCTACAAGTCTCGAAAGAAATTTAATGTATTCAGAGTTGGGGAAAGGAACGAGTCAATTTGGGAAGTACCAACATCTGAATAGAGGTATCTTCAACAAATGATGCACCCAGTGTTTTTCCCAAGTTAACTTTAAATCATTTTCTTACTTGGGACATAGAAGGTTTCATCGTAATAAACTAAGAATGAAAATGGGCGCGGAACTTGTTTTTGAGAAGCATGATGGAAACCTAACTTAATTGGAAAGTTGTGAATCAAATATTTCGTCTTAAGCTTAGTATATCTGTTTCTAGTAGCGTTCATTAAGATTGGGTTGGATTTCGGTTAAGCGTCTCGTTCAGCAGCGAGGCTATGAGACATAGACCTACAGCTTAACGGGGATCCGAACATAAGCTCTCTCCAGGAATCGAACCCGGAACTCCACGCCAAAGGCACGTACGCTATCCACATCGCCACGAGGAAGCTCTGATCATTCATTGGGAATTAATCTACTAGCTAGACCTGAAACTGGTTTATTATATGTAAAGAGAAGCATATTTCTGAAACGATTGTATGTGTCGATGTCGATTAAACAGAAAAAGTAGAAAATGACAGAATTTTTGTATAGAATTCTGGATTTTATGACTAAAATTTTCAAAGTTGCTGTAGAATCAATAGATATTCCTTTAAAATTCTAGAAACGGCTCAGCAAAGCCCCAAACGATATTTTATACGGATTTTTGCTGTGTTATTATATTCAGTGTAGATTACACTATCAAAACATTCAAGGTTACACTACTAAAGATTCAGAAATTCTTTCTATTAAGTGTTGCAATATAATCTGTCGTTAGATGTAGCGTAAAATAAACTTTCTATAATAATCCGTAAATAGGCTTCAGAATTTGACAATAGTGTGTAGTATTTTGTAGTTTGACTCGATTATTTTCTTTCTCATAGTGGGTACGAGGATAGCCAGAAAAGTGTAAATTATTTAATTTTACTTTCCAATGGAACCTCCTTGAAGATTTATTTCAACGGCGTTCTGAAGCTATTATCCTTACACAATATATCGTAATTTAAATTTGTTGTTAGTGCGAACAAGTTTCTTCATATTCAAAACTTCAATTAAAGTGTGTCACGTAAGATTCTTCTGAGGTGCCTATCACCTATTTTACAGACCTCTTCATTGATCGATCACCAAAATTTTAAAACTGAACGTATTTATCAACTGTGTTAAAAGTTACGGCATTGTAACAATGCCTTGGTCAGACTTGATTTTTTATTTAATCTTTGGGGAATGGCAAACTCAATTTTCTAGCACAGGGGGCCCGATAATTGATATGAAGTAGCAAAGTGTTCTTTCGTCTTTCACCTACATTTATCACACAATGCAATATTCGTGCGGGCTACTGCGCAAGCGTGGCGCCTGATTAATACGAATCAGGCAATGCGAAACGTGCCCTGCCCATAAGGAGTAGCGAGTCATGGCAGAACAGCGTGTGTTGGCGGTATGGAGTAAAGAAGAGATTCGTTCTGTGATCTGGTATGAGTGGGCAAATAGCCTTGCTTCTATCGACATCCACAGGAAGCTCATTTTTGTTTAGAGAGACTAATGTCGGTGCGAAGGTGAAAATTGTTTTCTGAAGGATAAACAAATATATTCGATGAAGAACGGCCCGTCTCTAGTCAGTGACGCAACATTGGTTGACAGAGTGGATGTACTGGTGTTGTCCAACTGAAGAATCAAGGTTCGAGAAGCAACCGATATGAAACTTCCGTCGAGACTTAACACAAAATCATCCACGAAACACTAGGATATGCGAAAGTTTCATCGCGTTAGATTCCACAACAATTCGCTGAATAACTTCGCAACACCCGTGTGACCTGTTGCCTAGATTCTTTGACTTGGTGCCGCAATGAAGGGAACAACTCTCTCCCGTATTGTGACTCAGAATGAGAGCTTCGATCATTACACTCCAGAATTCAATCAGATTTCGATGGGAAGGAAACATCCGAAGTCTTTGTGGGAAAAAAAAGTTAAAGGTTCAACCAACTGCAGGTAAGGTTCTTGTGACTGTCTTTTGGGATTCCAAGGGAATAGTGCTCACAGAGTTTTTGAAGGAAGAAGAAACAGTCAATGCTGCACGCTATCAACATTGGAGAAAGTAAAAAACGCAATTTGCCGCAAACGTCCTGGACTGGACTGTTCCGCTGATGTCCTTCTTTTGAATGACAATGTTTCGTCTTTATTCAGCAGCACTAACCCAGGCTAAAATTCTAGAAATAAAATGGGAAAGGTTATCATACAGTTCTGACTTGGCCCCGAGTAACTTTCATTTGTTTCCTCAATTGAACTCCAGCTGCAGGGTCAATTGAACGATTTTAGAGTTGGAGGTTCAGGCAGTTGTGAAAAGTGTTCTTCGTTCTCTGGACCCTATTTTTTCGCAGATGGGTTTCAAAATATCGTGCAACGATGGGGAAAATGCTTGAACCGCCTTGGAGATTGTGCTGAAAGGTGAGAAAGGACCATGGTACTTGGTGCAACTTAATTTTTGCCTGTACCTAAAGAAATAAATATAGGGAATTCTGTTTCCTTGAATGACCCACGCATAAACTCTTCAAAAATGGGAGAACCTGATACATATTCTGATAACTTTCAGTTCTGGAAACAGTATTTAAAAAAAAAAAAATGCATTTAATGACATCCTATGATGTTCATTGGAAGATTATATATATCACTTAGGTTTGTGACTGTAAATCTCCTGAACCGCCCGACCGATCTTGATCAAATTTGTAACATAGATGAGCTTCGAGGCTGGGCTGGTTTTAGGCTATTCACTTTGATGGTAGAACTAAGGGAATAAAACTTAATAACTCCTGAACCACTCGACCGATCTCAATCAAATTTTCAAGATACATGAGGTTCGGATCTGGAAACATTTTTGTAACTTCACTTTAACGGTAGATCCTAGGGGAGGGGGAGAGAAGAGGGACGTATAAACAAAAACTAATAAAACCTCACCCAATCAATCTCGATCAAATTTTCAACATATATAAGGGTCGGACCTTGGGTGTTTTCTGTCGTTTCACTTTGACGAGCCAATCTAGGGAAGGGGGGAGATATATGTTTAAAAAAAAAGTTAAAATTAAAATGACTGTCTTTGTGACTTCATCACTCATGAATCACCCGACCGATCTCAATCAGATTTTCAACATACATGCGTTTAGGGGCAGGGATTGCTTTAGGCTATTCACTTTGACTATGCAACGTAGGGTTGGGGGAGGGGGGAGAGAAATTTAAAAATGATCAAAAATGACCGACATTAGTGTTGAATCCATAGTTTTCGGGGTCGATGAGAGAAACAGTGACACTTCTGATGCTATTTCAATCAAAGTTCAGCCCTGATAGTTGGGGAGGGGGATAAACATTTAAAAATGATCGAAAATGACTAATTTTAGTGTCGAATCCATAGTTTTAGGAGTAGCTGAGATTAACAGTAACAATTCTGATGCCGTGTGCCGCAGCACGGAGGGGGAGGGGATCTATATATAATAATAATCGAAAATGACCAATATTAGTGTTGAATCCTTGGTTTTCGGGGTCACCGAGATGATCAATGATCTTTTCGATACTGGTTAAATCGATGCTATTTAAAACGAAAACAGCATATTTCACGGGTACTACACACCTGAGATACGGAGTTGTGCATTTAAATTTTCATTTCAACCCAGCGAAGCGGGTAATACAGAGCGTTCAAAAAGTCTCTATACACCTGTATTGTCACATATTCAAAGCAACGAGAAAATTATTTTACTCAAAATTTATTATATTTTATGGCATAAAAGCACTATGTACAGGGCGTAGCATATACACACACATTTTCATAACAAATGTTGGAAATGTCCCCCATGAGCCTCCAAACATGCTTGCACACGTTTCTTCTTGTTCTCAAAGTCATAGTCCATTACCGTTCCAATGTCTCTAAATTTATCGATCAGTGCCCTTACAGTGTGACGATATGGAACAGGTGTATCCGGAAACCTAGCTACAAACTTATCTTTGACTGTCTGTTTGTACTCACCTTGTTCATGGAACACATGTTCAACCAGGAATATTCGTTGTTCCAAAGTTAACACAATTGTTTCAGAGACCGCTAACTAGATGCAACAATCACTTTAACGTCACTTTGTCGACTGGAATCTAAGAAAGAAACTTCACGCAAGGCGATAATATAGCAGTGTTGCAAACCTTCGCATAAAATTTTATTTCATGTGACTTTGACTTGCCACGATTCAGGTGTATAGAGGCTTTTTGAACGCTCTGTACATGCTAGTATATATAGACAAAAAAAAAAAAATCTAAAAACACTTCATACAGGACACGTAAGTTTGGCCCTCCATTGTACACACCTGTTGACAAAAAGCTGGAAACTCGTTCAGAAACTAAGTCCGAAAAAGTGAGCCTAGATCCGTCACAATTCCCGCAGATCTATACACAGGGGATTGCATTTTCCCTCCGTTCTTTATATAGACACTAGCTGCAAACCGTACTGTCATCCGAGCGATGTGAAAATGTAAAAACAAAATCAAAGTACTTATTTCTGAGATTTAATATTGATTGCATACTTTATGCGCAGTTCCAATATGCAAAAACAATCAATATCTTAAGTAGAAATTACTGAAAAAGACCGAAAATCACTATTAAAAACTTCAAGTGTCAACCTGCGCTTGGAGCGATACAATTATCAATATTATAACGCATTTCCTTCTAAGTGCTTCTGTAGCCAAGCGGGTTTAGTAATGCTGATTAAAATTTCTGAAGCGAAGGGCGACGATTCGAGCCTCCGTGCCCAGAGTTCATTTTTATTTCTTTCTTTTCTTTTCTTTTTTTTTAATATATGGAAACATTGTTATAAATTTCTACTTTGAGGTGCTTGGATAAACAATCAGAGGAACTGTCACATTTCAAATCGCTGTTACATTTACTAGCTCGCCATTTCCAGAATTTGTGTATGAAAACGTTAACCCAGATGTCAAAAATGTAAATTATTGTAAATTACTCATATTCCTGATATATATACATGTGTGTGTGTGTTGTGTGTCACACAACTCTGTAACACTTTTTCGTGAAAAATGCTGAACTACGAAAACATGAGGTGTGTCTTGTCGCAGCAGACGAGTTTCTCCACTTAAGCCTACGAGTAACGAAATCACCTACAGCCAAACAGCTGCAATTCATTCATTAGTAATGGCTCATCGTGGTCAGAATGTTCGCGAGCAGCTTACTGCTCTTGTTGAATACGGTGGTATGAGTGTGAGACAAGCTAGCGAACGTCTTGGTGTTCCCTGTTCTACAGTATATACTTGATGGAAGAAGTACTCAGAAACAGGTAACGTGTCTAGAAAACCTGGCACTGGTCTTCAAAGGGTTAAACCCCACAACAAGATCGGGCCCTAGTTGATGTAAGCCGTCGCAATCCTTTCATGTCATCCCGGCAGCTAGTGATAGCGTCTCGTTTTCCTGGCTTCTTCCTCACCGCTCGGCGACGCCTTAAAGATGCAGGGCTTAACGCATATCGAGCCGCGTGTAAGGAGCAATTGACGGATAGCCATAAAGTTGATCGACTAGCATTTGCTGAAGCAAATATCGGTCGTAACTGGGATCATGAAATCTTCACAGACGAAAAGATATTCTCTTCAGCAAATGATGGTCCTCGACTTGTGTATAGACCCACAGGAAAACGTTACGATCCACAATACATGCACAGAATGCATCGAATGGAGCATATTATTATTCACTGCTGGGGATGGCTGTGTAAGGATACAGTTGGTGAATTACACCGTATAGAAGGCCGATTGAACAGCCAGAAGTATCTGGATATTGTGCAGTATGGCTTGCTCCCTGCTGCGAGAAGTTCAACAAGATCATAGCTCAATACATGATTCCCATCTAGTTCAAGCCTGGTTTCAAGACGAACCCAATGTTGAGCTAGTCGACTGGGTTCCAAGAGGATCTGACTTGAACCCAATGCAAAATCTATGGGCGGAAGTTACAAGAACTCTACATGAAAATTGGTCTGATCCCCCACCAAGGACAGCTGACGCACTTTGGGAGCTAGTTTCTGACGCGTGGGAAGAAATAGCAAAGGGACATCAATATGTCGCTAGCTTGGTTAGCTCATTACCAAGAAGATTAAGGTGCGTCATCGAAGCTAACGGCGATTATACGAGATATTAATACCTGAATAAAGATTTGTCTTCATACCCAGATGACCTTCGAGCTCTTTCAAGAGTTCACTAAGTTTTTCCATTTTTCCTTTAATATTGCTTTTATTCGGACATTTGCGTTGCGTCGGAATGTGCAATATATATTTATTTCTGCTCCTTTGTTTACCCTACACAGATAGTCCAGTGGTCAGCACGTGTGCCTTTGGTGTACGGGGTACCGGGTTCTATTCCCGCTGGGAGAGGCTTGTGTTTTTACCTATCTGTGATAATTCTGTGTTCGTGCCCCTGTTGTTGGGTCTTAGTCGCGGGTTCAATTCCTGTTAAGGGTCCATTAAAATTTTACTTGAACTAGAATTTATTTGCATGAATCACACGTCTTCTTTAGCCTAAAGGACTTAAACGTTGAGAAAAGTATATGGTAAAAATGAAATAAATAATAAGACAGTAATAATCAAGGTTGACATGTTTAAAACATGTTTTAAACGAGGGCTGTTGTTTTATTCAGTTTGTTTTAAACAAATTGTTTTAAACGTGTTTTTTTCGATGGTGGTTGGACATGTTTAAAACAACTAAAATATCAGATTGAAGAAGCTAATTTAATTTTCTAACAAACAACCCATCTTCAGCAGGATTTGTGCATGAAGTAAATTACAAGCAGAGATATTATTATTATAACAGCAATTACTGAACGAAATTCTGTACATCAATGTGCGTAGAACTAAACCAACAGAAATTCAAGTGAAGTATTTGAACATTTCTTGATTTCCAAGAATACCTGAGGTTAATCACACTATACACTATTCTAAAATCCAAATTCACAAATTCAAAACTTGAATATTTTTTGGTCACTATCATTTCCATAATAATGAACAGTTCTCACATCATAAGCTAGAAGAAATACTCTGACAAATACAACTCATAAAAAAGAGCAGTGACTAGCCTACAAGGAAAAAATGACATTTTTTTAACAAAACAGTTTTCAAGATACATCTCTATCTGCAACATGGATAGCTAACAATGATTAGTGTCTACGGCTTAACAACACAGTTAACCTTTAGACACCCGCCAGGAATTTTAACAAAATGGTAGACTCTCACGTTCGGAGCTCTGGTGACCCGCCTAATTATCACAGAGTCATGATTTATACACAGTTGGAAAGCTTATAGACCACAGATTCCAACGAGGTAACATTCATGAAATTCCCGCCGTATTTGTAGAAACGAACAGACATAAAAGTCATTAAAAAATACGAAAATATTGACTTTGCGGGGCCCTGGCAACTCTTGCACTCACCTGCGTTGACAAAATGATGCTAATGTGTAGGCCACATACTTGTAACAATAATATGAGAAATTGTAACCATTGCTGCCATTGCGTAATGAATTGGTTTTATGTAGGAAGTATTAAAAATGCAAAAACCAAAAAAAAATCATTGAATTGGATATTCTCTCCCCTTCCCCACGACAGTACCACGTTCATATGCAAATCATTTTTGCTGCACACATCATGTATACGCACAAGAATTATACTTCTAGACCACTTCAGTAAAATATATCTTGCCTTATATGGAACCGTTCTGAAACTAAATGTAAATTAGCCAAATTTGACCCCATCTTGCTCTATAAACACAAGTGCCTACAGGTTACTATCATGTAGGGGACTACTTTATTGCTTCACATACTAATTTTTGTGGATGTACCACAAAGGGGGAGGAATGGCCTACAAAATCTGATGAAAAAATTTATGAAAAATTTAAAAAACGAACTTCATCCTCCCTCACTCGGCCTTGCATAAATACCCCCTACATACATAAAATGTAGGGATGGGCACGAGCGAGTTTTCATTGAAACACGACTCGACTCGAAACCGACATTATTGAGCTCGACTCAAGAACTCGGCTCGAAAAATATCCTCCAACTCGACTCGAGTTTCGAGTGAGTTGAACCAAATGCTGTGTGTAGTTCCAAGTACTTTCTTCAAGTATCCTACATAGACAATATAATTATTATCAATGATACTTACTATTACTATAACTTATTATTATAACAACACCAGCGTGTATAAACATGAATGATAGTCGGTTTGTATTTGAATACTAAAAACTAGTTGACAGCTGACCTCGGAAAAGGTGGTCAAGGAGGCAAGGACATTGTTCACGAGGTTCTGGGTTTCAGTTCCGGAGGAGCAAGCATCCAGGCTCGAACCAAAAATCGTTAAAAGTTAGACTGCGTCGGCCAAACATGTTCAAACCTGCTCGGCTCGGGTTCTCAACGGCTCTAGCGGCTCGGCTCACAGCTCATTCATTATCGAACCGAGCCGATGGCTCACCTGAGCCGAGTCGGTGCTTCATCTCAACCAAGCCGGCTCGAGCTGCTTCTCAATTGAAGCGAACTGAGCCATTTAACATCCCTACCTGTGTTGGGCTTCTGCTTCGGCTCAAAAGTTAGATCGTGCAGGTCTCAGCCTTGGTGGTAAGGACATCAGTATATACCGGTGTTTACATTGGTGCTGACATTTGAGGCTGTCTCGTTATAAAAACCCATAGTCGTCTTATTAATCGAGATGGGACGAGATGCGAGCAGTGTCCCATCTTCTGAGCAACATTAAAAATGTTCCATATTGGCTTACATTTCTTATGACTTTCGTTTTCCAGTCTAATCAGGCCATGATTTCAAAACGAGTTAAAATAAGCTTAACGAGCGAGCCGTTTATCAAACTCGACTCGGCTCGAAACTCGACCTCAAAACAGTAACTTTGCTCGAAACTCGACTCGAGAAAATTACCTTTGACTCGACTCGAATTTGCTTCGAATTTCGAGTCGAATCGAGTTTTACCTCGACTCGTGCCCATCCCTAATAAAATGCATACTAGCAAAAGGCTTCATTCCCATAGGAATACTTTGGTACCAGATCATCTTTCTAGCTTAATTAGGGACTGAACTATTAATGTTTATTGTAAAAATAACTGTAATTTACGTCAGAAAACTGAAACTCCAAAAATTGGCTAACTTTGCCCCCTCCCTGCTCCCCCATATAAGCAAGAAGTACAAAGACACGATATTACCATATAGTGGCCTACTTCATTGCTTCACGTACCAATTTTTATGAATCTATCCCCCAAGAGGGAAAAGGCTCCCAAAAAAGCGTTTATAAAGAAACAAAAGAACAAGATATTTACCCTCCTTCCACCGCCACGTGGTACCCCCACATAGATAAAATGCACACCATCGGAAAGCTGCAACCTTCAGGAATAAATTGGTTTCAAAGCCATCTTCCAGCCTTAATTAGGGACTGAGCCATTAAGGTTTAAAGCACTGATACAGCAATTGCGTTAATAGGCGTTTAAAGATTAAGAATGTAGACAAGTAGAACGTAACACCAAGGTTACTAGAAGGAAAGGTTGGGCTATACGCACAGACGCTTCGCTCCTCGTTTTGTGTGACGTCACCAGCGAAGAGCAGTAAGTAGGTATAGAGGTGTACGAAGCAGCCAGAATGTTTGTTCTTTCTTTATGCATAACATTTTCGCTGTCACATCCTCCTACACACAAACTACAAATAAATAAATAAATAATAAATAAGCCAGCAATAAATAGAACATCTTCTTAACGCAATTTTGAATTATAATTACATTTTAAATGCATTTATATCTGAAATTTTGCTGTGAATGTATTTAAGCAAAGTTGCAGATAAATGTGTGTTTTACCAGGGCAATCTCTGAAATTTTCGGTGCCTGGAGTTAAAGTAATTGCGGAACCAATGATAATGTGAGTACCACACCCGGCATAAATAGATTACTTTGTGATTACTGATAAGAATATCTCAATAAATACTTAAAACCATGGATAATAATAATAATAATAAGAAGAAGAAGAAGAATATTAATAATAGATCATCGAAGCATTCAGTTGCGGAAGCCCTTTGATGCCTAGCAATTCATTTTGTTCAATATACGGCACTCAGGCTTAAAGTTTAAAATTGCCAATTCATATCTTCTCCTCATGATTATTGAAACGGAACCCATCCGTGTTAAACGTCATGTCGACTATCCATCACAGATTATATTCAATGTAACCATTGTTGACGCTATGATTGCACTTCGTGACATTAATAGTACACAGTCCGGAAAAATGTATTTGGTTTATATCTAAATATTTGTATGCTAACTAGTGTTACGAACCGAGACGAGACGAGAAATTAGGTTTTCTCGTCTTGTAGAATCGATTTTCGAAAAAAGCTCTTTTCTTCTCGCCTCGAAGTTTCTCTAAGCTCTTGTATAAATTTGTGTACAAAATTTGTCCTGACTTCCTAAAGTCACGAGAGATCCACGAAGGATGACATATAACAACAGTTAAACCATATTTACGAGTCAGGACATATTATTGGAGTACATTGTGTAATGACTTGTGTATCTTTGAATGCTCTTCATTGTGTTCTTACAATCACTTTATCAATTTATAGTTTTTTTTTTTTTTTTTTTTTTAACGATTAACTATGCAACACTAAACCGGTGTTTAAGGTTTAATACTTGGGTGAACTCGTGTTGCCAATGAGACTCGTGAAGTTTCTCATCTTGCCTCAAAAACGAGACGAGAACTCCAATATTTTTAAATTTAACCGAATTTAAAAGATTCTTCTCGTCTTGAATTGCAGACGAGACGAGACATTTCTCGCCTCGATCTCCTCTCGTGGACAACACTAATCTCAACAATGAATTAGAAATAGTTAACCTGCTAGTTTTCCTCAACGGTCAAACTCTTCCATTCTGTGATGCAAGGCGTGGGGCAATCGCCCCACCTGTTCTACCCACACGACGTCTCTCAAATAAACATCTAGAGGACCAATAAGCAGAAAAAATATCGAAAAATAATTTTAAATTATAAACTTCATGCATACATAGAAATTTATGAAAAAGAATAAGGAAAATAAACTTACTTTATTTTACTTTAAAATCGGGAAATCGGCTCCCCCTAGAATTTTTTTTTTTTCGGGTGCCTATGATCCTGACTGAGGACTTTTGTCTTTTCTTCACTATTTTGGCATGGAGGGACTAAAACTATCTGTTGAGTATGAATAGTGCAAATCAAAGGCGTATACATGCATAAAGAAATCGATTGATTCTACAATTGATGATAATTTATAACAACTTTTAACTCTAAAAGAAACCGATGAAATATAAGTGTCACTGTTAATATTAAACAAACTGAAAATACTTTGAAAAATGTATCGGTAAATATCGGTGTTTATTTGCCAATGTCGATACCCCCAAAAGTGGCCGATATTACCGATACCGATATATTATCGGTACATCTCTAATTCTATAATGTGTAACACTTGGAGATGAAAGACAAATACACGTAAAAATATATATGTACACACGTACTCAAGTTCACATTATCTTGCAATATTGCATGTCTGTACTAGGGATGGCCGGATCCGGATCTGATTGGGTCCAGATCCTTTGGATCCGGATCTCGGATCTGGATCCGGATCTCGGATCTGGATTCGGATCTCGGATCTGGATCCGGATATCGAATCTCGGATCTGGGTCCGGATCTCGGATTTCGGATCTGAATCCGGATCTCGGATTTCGGATCTGGATCCGGATCTCGGATCTGGGTTCGAAATTCGGATCTGCATCCGAAATCCGCATCTCAGATCTTGATTCTTATCCAAACCCACATCCCACCCAAATTGTGATAAACTTGACATCAAAAATTCGCCGAAAGTAATTTCACGAAGTCCTGACAGTGAAGAGGAAAACAGAAAATTAAGACGAATATTGACAAGTCTATTTGTCTCCTTCATTCTACACTAAAGATCAAATGCTTGCCTGACTAAAAAATAATCTGATTTGACCCGGATGAGAGTTCGAATGTCGAATCTAGGTCCACCCGGTTGCAGGACCGAGATGAAATACACAGATATTTATATTTGAAACCGGAATACAAAACTCGAATATTTAAAATTCCTCAATACACCTATTTCATTGACAGTTAAGAAAACAAACAGATAAGACAAGTATTGACTAGTTTTTACGTATATTTATCCTGCTCAGTCTGCTCAAAATAACAAATGTATACCTTACAATTAGATTTAATAATTATTTAGTAAATCACAATATGAGCACCGAGAATAAACTATGAATTTTGGTGCCCCTTATCTAGATTTGAAATTTCGGATTCATACATAGAATCAGGCTGAAAGATAAATATTTGAGATCCGGACACCGAAACAAATGCTAGTACCAAGATCGTAGCCGTTTTACCTAGGTAATGCGAGCGGAAGGTACTTGCACTAATTCCGCATGTACCGGTACTTTGGGGAACACGAGAAACTAAAAACAGATAAATATTCTTTTTCAGGGGCAAGTCGCGCTTTAACATGACTTTTCATGAGTGTTGTGTTCAAATACGAAAACTGTAATGGCGACTTGTTTGAAATAAATACCTTTTCTTTTTTAGAAATAAAGTTAGGTACTTTCACATTGAATAAAAATAAAAACCAGTGAAATGTGCTTTGCTAATTTTTATTCAATGTGAAAGTACCTAACTTTATTGCTAAAAAAGAAAAGGTATTTATTTCAAACAAGTCGCCATTACAGTTTTCGTATTTGAACACAACACTCATACTGAACCGAAGATTTCCTCATATGGGTATCGGATTGCCACAATTCACCTTGCTGAAAGACGTGGTTTATTAGGAGGTCGACCAAGATTCTTTTGGACTTAGCCTGTAGACTGCTTCTGGTCTCAATTATTCCCATATAACAAAACTAACCATATATAAAGTTGGTTCGAAATGATTTAAAATATCACTAATTGACCTTAAGGGGATAATCGCGATTTAAATATTCGTAAATCAGAAGAGATGTAAAAGTTAATCGTTAAAATAAATCCGATAATTCCTAATGCAACCTAATGATAGCAATAAAACTCCTTATGTAACATTTTCAAAGCTAAGATTAACAATTTTGTTCCTGAAGAGGGTTTATGGCAACATAGAATATTATAAATCCAGTTATCATAAGTAGTACCTCTGACAGCCCCGCATTTCACATCACCATCGCCCTTCATCCTGACAAGTGGGCAATTCACTTACCCACAATGACTTTTCAGGCGTTCCAGTGACATCAATATTTCAGTTTGGGTTTTGGATCATGCTTCGGTGAACCTTGACTATCACCATCAGCAGCTATTAGAGAATCAGAACTTATTTCTGTATTAGACAATGTGGGTAACTATAGCTTTTCGTCTATAGAAGACAGAGAGCGTGCCTTCGGTGCCCGTGGTCATGGGTTCAATTTCCGGAGAGGCACTCAACAATTTCGATGTTGACCCAGCATCGTGAGGACAATTGGGGAGTTATCTTAAGAGGTAGCGGACTCCAGTCTAGAAAGCCGGCATTAGGGACTTCGGGTGTCGGTGCGTTGACTACAGCGGACTTTCAACGTAAGCCCGCTGGTAGGAACCAAAGGGCTGTCGTGCCAAGAATTTAGTTTGTTTTAATTATCATAAATACCTTCTTTATTATTAAATTTTATCCAATATTTTCTTTTCAACTAGTTTGCGAAACTCAGATCTAGCTACTTGTTTTCTTTTTAATTCATGTCCATAGTTAGCACAACTAACCACTAAGGGAAAACAATCTTTCCAATAAAATTCGCCTCGCGTCTTTCGTAGCTCTAAGTTTAGTTATTTTTAGGTTTTTTTTTTTTAAGTTGAAGGGCGGTTTATCATTTTCCCCTCGCTTTTTTCTAGTTTTACCTATGTTTCTTTGCACGGACATTGCGCCTATACGCACGTGCTTAGTGTGTTCGTTTACAAAAGCGGGCCATTTTCCTGCCACTATAGAAAGTAAGAGTGCACTGTATCAGAGAAATATTGATTGACGTATGTTAAGTGAATATATCTATGACGAAGTCATAATTACTCAGTTTTTGCATCGTACATAGTTTCCTCATCCTTATTAATCTCTTCACTCCCGCTTCCTGAATTCCAGTTCTAGTATTCTTTCTTGATAGGGGACTGATGTCTCATGTAGGCTTATTAACTATAACATCAGCAGTAGAGAAAGTACGGTTTAATTTGCACTAATTTTAAAACATTACGTTAATTAAATAATAATAATAATACGGAGCGAGCTCAGGCTACTTGTTAGGATTCTTGCTTCGCAATTGGATAATACCGGGTTCGAATTCGGAGACCAGCCATCCTGACTGAGGATTTTCCAGGGTTGTTCCTCAGTTATACTGGGCAAATGCTAGGTTAGTGCCTTGATCTAAGGCTCTGGAGACCTTCCTTTCATTCCTTTTCCAATGTTTTCATCTGCTGATTACTACAGTGTAAAGTGACTTCTGAGGATGTATCTGGTAGCTTATAGTAAATAGACAATAACGACGTAATATATCTTCACGAAACGTGTGGGTTAATTTAACTACAGTCCCTTACAGTCCCAATAGATAGCTGAAGTTTTAATATCAATTTCCTGACTTTTATATACTATTTTTATATTGTTTCAGCTTTCAGTTTTCTCATGTATGTTTCCACCGAGAATTGAACCTGAGATCATATGAACAAATGCGAATATGTTAAATATTTTTGAACACTTTAATATACAAAACACAAAACGCTTCAATGATACGATGCATGGATATGTTTTGGTTACGTCCTGTGGTGTATGATTAAAGAAGCCAGGAGGGTAAAGAAAAATAACAGAAATCTCTTTTATATTTACTCCTTCAACAAACTCCCGACCTCAGAAGGGCAAGCCATAAGTTAGGTAATAAAGTCATACAACGAACACAACCATATCGCTCTCCTGAAATTCTCATGTGCATGTTTAAAAATCTACTGTTGTTCCATGCCAACCAGTCTATATTTTTTGTTGTATATACCTTCGAAGTGAAAGATATTCATTATTACATTTGTTGGTGATTGGACTCGTGAGTCAGAAACTACTATTAAAAAGAGTTTGTTTTGTCTACTATCCCTGCGATTAGAAGGGCCTTATCTAAAAGATATTTCATTTGTATATGAGAAAAGAAGAAAGTTTATTTTCTAAGAATAAAATAAATATTTTCAATGTGAAGCTAACATTAAGTTTCGAAGAGGAGCTAAACAGAATAATTTGTTACCATTTACATCAGTTTTCAGACAGTTCACTATACTCTGAAATAGGAAGAAATCAAACTTGGAAACATTTTACTAAAAAGACTTCGACAGAAAGTGCAACATGTAAATATTGCAAGGTTAAAATAAAATAAAGAACAAAGGTAACACAAACGTGTTATGGAAACATTTAAAAGCACAGCAACCTACTATATCAGTGAATCCTAAAAAAAGTTTTAACGAATTTTAGATATTCAATTTTATCATCACAATTTCAGATGTAGGTTTGGATACGAATCAAGATCTGAGATTCGAATTTCGGATCCAGATCCGAAATCCGGACCCAGATCCGAAATCCGAATTTCGGATCCAGATCCGAGATCCGGATCCGAAAACTTTTGGCCATCCCTAGTCTGTACAGCCAAGCCCACGTAAAGAAATCTTCCGATATATAGACTTTTTCTCTATTAAATAATATTCGTCCACGTACACCACTAGAAAAGAAACATAATTCAACATAGCAAAAACCCAAAATAAATAAAGACTTGTGTGTGGTCTTACTAGCAAATCTTCGCGCGCCAAGCAGACGACAAGCTCTAAGTTCCTCGCTGGTGACGTCACTGTGAAGAGAGCGTGAAAGTAGAGGTTTGGGACATAGGTTAAGAGCACCCCCTGCGTAACACAAAGAAACTACATATTCAGTGAACAGAAATCGAGAAATCTATTTCTTTCTCAGGAATTGAACATTTGGACGGCTCGAGATTAGGGAAGTCCCCGAAATTTGATCTAACGGTTGAATATAGATGGCAAGCAATATATGTGAGCGTGTAAAAATGAATATATATATATATATATATATATATATATATATATATATATATATATATATATATATATATATATATATATATATGCCTATTTAGATTACTGTTTTCAACAAAATAAAAATTTAAAACGTGTTTTTTTGTTTAAAACAAAATACTTTGTTTTAAACGTTAAAAAACGTTTTAAACATAAAAACGTTCTTTTTGTGTTTTTTTTTTTAAAAAAAAGTTTTTTTTTTTCAACCCTGGTAATAATGCTATTAATCTGTATCTATCTACATAGGATATAAATGAAAAAGACGTCGTCTATCAGAACAAAAATGGCTTAACCGTTTGAAACGATTTTTATTAGTTAACACTTTTACCTACCTCTGACTCATGGGCACATGAAGGGGGCAAGGTGGGCCGCCCTCTGACTCACCAAATGTATACAAACAAATACCAAACATAATATATAGCAACCATGAAGATAGCCCCTCCTAGAACATTTTAGGGTGCCATGCGCCGACAGGGTTGTCACGCCATTTTTATTAAGATGCGTATCCTAACAGAGAAGAGGAGTTAAAATTTATGCCAAAATAGAATATCTCACATTTATGAGATGAAACTTGACCCCATGCCGTTAACGTCGCCAATATCTAGTGGTGCACTTGACGGTAAATGTCGATCGTCGATATAGCGACGCATCGAAAGATTGACGCTAGTGTCCCTGGCGGCAGGGTTTCGTCGAGTCAAAACAGACTTCTAGAGTAGGGGTGTTGCAGTTACCACCACGTAGCGGCGATGACTTCTTTTCGGTCCGTCTTTCGATTCGTCGCGGAGAATCGGCGAAGGGACCGAAACGACTTATCGCCAGTCATGTGTATGCGTTTATTATTACATGTTTGGTTTTCCTAATGAATATTCGTAAAGTGAGCTCCGGGGTCAACAGTAACCCATGCTTCTACATCACAAGCTTGCTGTTTCGCGCCATTCCGGGAGAACTTTATATATATTTTGTAAGTGCTTTTTAGACTCATCTCAATGTAAATGAATCATGCATATAGGCTATTTAACATATTTTGGTGGAGTAATTTTGTAATTCATTGGTATTTCTTCGCGTCTCTGCCACCGGTGGCCCACTGGTGGTATAATTTTCAAAACGGAAGTGGAGCCACCGCGGATCGTTGCAGTGGGGCCATCCATTTTTGGTGAGAGATAGCTAGTTACCCATCGATGGTCCACTGACGCTTGCGGCACGGGGTAACTCTAAATTAAGTTTAATTAGGAAATTACTATAGTTGCTATAAGAACTAGTTTTTGAACTTAGACTGTGTAATATTGGTCTTTTGAGGCAAACATTTCCTAAGTTCAACTTCGAGTATCTTCGGGAAACAGTAAACCAAAATTGATAGGTTCAAACCCATAATCCAACGTTAACAATCGAAAACATTCTGTAAATCTGTATTTTCCTCTTTTAAGTGTAATAAGATATGTTGATCCGTTATTAACTGTACTGTAGAAACAATTCATCGTAATACTTAAGCATAAAGTATTTCGAAATTATGTATACATGAAAGCACATAGTAGTTCCCTCAATCCAGCTATAATCAATGCCCTCAATTTTCCGATGAATCGACCTTCACATTGTTTCCAACAACCGGTCGTGTTTACGTATGGAGAACACCGTCGCAGGCCTATGGTACAGACTGTCTGCTCCCAACTGTAAAGCATGGGGGTGGTTCTGTTACAGTATGGGCAGTGATATCGTGGTTTTCCGCAGGTCCCATCATAGCCCTGCATGGAATGATGAATGCTAAGGCGTATGCGGCCATTTTGGGGGACTAGGTTCTACCCATGGCCCAAATATTGTTCCCTGATGATGATGGCATCTACCAAGATGATTTAGCACCCTGTGACGCTGCAAAAACGGTGAAATCTTTTGAGGAGAGCATGACCAGGAGCTATCACACCTCCCCTGGGTCCCACAATCACCAGATCTGAACATCTTTGAGCCATTGTGGTCTGAGTTAGAAAGGCGTGTTCGGTCTCATTACCCTCCACCAGCGTCCCTTAAGGAACTGGAGCATGTTTTGGAGGAACAATGGTACAAAATTCCACACACCACGATTCAGGAGCTGTATAAGTCCATTCCACGTCGGATCCAAGCTGTTTTGGACGCAAAAGGAGGCCCCACACCATACTAGGTATGATTTTCATACATTTGCAAACGTTTTAGATTTTTTTGTCCCAACTCCTATATATATATATATATATATATATATATATATATGTGTGTGTGTGTGTGTGTGTACTAACATGGGGAAGAAATATAAATACTAAACGTATATATTGCAAGAGGTCCTTCATATGTATTGTAGACTCTAAAGGGGGCCGAAGTGTCGAAAAGGTGTATATATATATATATATATATATATATATATATATATATATATATATATATATATATATATATATATATATATATATATACACGCCAAATGGGAATACTTGGAAGATGAAGTAGAATGAGAACTTTGTAATTAGGAATAATAATAAAATAGTAATAATCGTTGCATCTAATCTGTATTTTGCTATTTACTATACACAAGTACAATCTAGTGATTCTAGTTTTGGACCCATCATGAAAAAAAAAAAATACACAATATACTGTATATATACTGTATAAAATATTACCTGGGTGACAGATAAGATTACTAGAATATTCGTAGATATTTTGCGGTTTTCAAGTAGATAACCTATATATGTCAAACTTACTCATACACAGAAATGATGTAATACAGAAAACCAAAATAATTTAAGTTAGTATGGAGAAAATTTATTAGGTTTCGGAAGACCTCATATGTACCGTATGTTCTAAGTATCTAAAAATACATTTTGTTCCGACAGTAAATAAACTGAACAACTCTACAGTACAAAGTTACTTATCAGTATTCCAAAAATGTTCACTTACTGTTATTGTGATTTGAAGTTGATCGGCAAACATTTGCCATCTGATTTTTAATGCCACAGAAGTGGCATACTAATCTTGTTACTAACATCTGATCACAGTACAGAAAGAAATCACTAACACAATAGCTGGAAGCACCCTTAATCATTTTAAATTCAGAAAAATATTTTATATAGTAGAAAGAATATCGTAAAATTATGCACTTTAACAGTTTATCTATTTATTTAAAATTATTATACCGATCAAAAAATACTAGTATCATATGAACTTGAAGTGTAGAAATTAAATGTGTCAGAGTTAACAGCAAAGAGGCATAAGTGACAATTCAGTCGAAACTGTGATAAATGCATAACTTTATATGAATATGATTATGATTTTCTTTTTACTCTTCTCTTTCTCTATAATAGATTTAACACTAATCGTTATTAGGTCTGCAGTATTAACTTACTATCAGCACTACGTATGTATTTTCTCCATTGATTAAGTCCTATATTATTCTTGTGATATCTTAACTGTAGTTCAGCACGGTACTTTTATGATTTCCAAACTGCTGTCACTGTTTCCCCCAAGACTTTTTGTAGAGATTGGTACTTTCTTTGTGCTTCATTCTTCAAAATGATTTACAGTACAACTCAATAGGGTTTCTGTTTAAACTATTATCCGACTAATCTAGAACAGACACTACATAATTTTGGTTTGTGGCATAGATCTCCTTCTTTAATGAATATTTAATCACCTAGAAACAGATCTTTCTACACTGGTGCACTCGCCAGCAAAAGTGGACGTACATACCCAACATGTTCTTTTGTTTCTTAATAATGTCGTAACGAATTTATCAACGTTTGAAGTATACCAAGAGAATTACGTTCATTCTTCGTCAGAGATGAAAATCGTTTGATTCACTCCGAAATTATTGACAAAATGTTGGGTGTGTGAACCCATTTTTACTGGGGATTGACAACTTGCTTACAACCTTGGATATTGTTTACAGTTCATATTTTTGACAACCTGATGAACAAGGCCACAAGTGGTCGAAACCGTTCAGGAAATCTTAGACAGTCAACGAAGTAAGTTTACACTTATTTCTTAATTAATTAGATTTAAAATACGTCAATTACTATCTCTAAATAAATATACATATCTTCATTCAGTCGATCAGTTTTTAAGCCAACATATACAGAATATGGTGAGAGGAAAAGATCGGTCGTTTCCTTCATTTATCATATACCTAGCACTGACATAAATTGTCAAAACTCTTTTGTATATATAACCCAAATAATTTTCCATGTTGCCATTAATATTATTTTGTTCATGAGCACAAATATTCAACTTCACTTTGCAAGTGAAAAAGATTCAATACCATCAGTAAATAAAATACACGCAAGATTGAGGGTACCACAAAAAACAATATACCATGGTCTGGCAGACTATACAAGGTATGAATTCGACAAGCCATAAAAGCCATCAAGGCTAGAATCTCGATATTCTGTGCGAAACCAAAAAATGGCGATACAGGTGAAAATATCCCTCAAAACAATATCGCGTCATATTCACAATGATCTTACAATGTGCACCATCACTGTAGAACAGGATAGCGAATTCCAGCTCTGATACTTCCGAGAGGGAGAATGAAAGATGGTCTGGTACGCTATGAAGTGTCATGGTCAGCCCCCTTCCTAATTGAGAACAAATTCAATTCAATTCCAACAACTGCAAAGTGATAGGATTTATACGCGAAACCAAAGAAGCAACTGAAGTTGCTTCCAAAGACCATCACGAGACTTCAATGATGGTATGGTGGGGTTTAAGTTATGATGGGGTAAATGTCATCAATTTTGTGAATAAGGGATAAAAACACGAGTATATCAACAAGATGTGTACTCTAACTTCCATACATACGGCCAAAATAACAGAGTGCCTCATGATCACTGCACTGTTGCCAATTTAGAATGTTAATTTATGAAAACCACGTTTTCCCTAGTAACCCCTTACAGTGGCCTCATCCGATTAGTTATCGGTGGAAATGAAAAATTCTTTTTTTTTTCCATTCCATAGTTTACAAGCTACTCCAACTATACAAACTGAAAATTAACGACAGAACATCTATACGTGAGTTATGAGTCAATTTACGTGACTTGTAAAAAAATTGATTTACACCTTCGGTTACATCTGGCAACACTGTGTTGTTCCTAGTGTACTTCAATCGTTGCTTCCTAGTTTAAAAACATATGCATGAACAAAGCTTCATTTTGGTATATCCATTATTTGTGTACCGCTTCCGGTTCAAAAGTTCTACTATCTTAAACTCTGGGTTGCATTGTATATTGGAACACCCTGTACTACAACACACACACATTTATTAAAGAAATATATATAATACATAAAGTCAAGGCAGGACAATATCTCTTTATACAAATTTAGGAAATGTAAAGACTGCCAGACTATGAGCGGTGACAGGCAATGCAACACTTCTCACGAGTATGGAACATGCATTTTGCACCTATTTGCTTTTTAGCGCTTACTTATATATTAAGCATGCTATGTTTTGTCAAGAATGGTATAGTATTAGACACAACAATAACTTAATCACTAAGAGAATTGGAAAGTAAATCTTAGGGCGTGAACTCAACACTATATCAACTTGAAATGAGTTAAAACTACATATCAGACATCAAGCCATTTTTGTTGGAATATAACATCGCATTTTCACTTGCCGCATCAATAGCCAATTTTTACTTACTATATGTAAATAGTGTAACTTTTATTAAAGCCATAATTTAAAGGAGTAGGCTGTGAATAAATATAACCTAATAGTTCTGACTTGTAGTAGAAAATGGCAGGGTTTTCATTACTTTTCTGTTATCCTGCAGATGCTGAAACTTCAGGTTAAAAGTTTTCTCACTGTAAGTTAAAATGTTTGACCATTGTTAATTCTAGACACTTTACTACTAGATAACTTTATACGGGGTATCCGGCTTGTAACTGAAGGTTCAACATTTCAATAAACCGAGTTTTTTATTTATTTTTTGGTTAACGAAGTATTCAAAAGTTATAGTATATTTATGCGTTTGGTTAAGCAAATTTTCATACTTGTACAGTTACAGGTGCGGCGCTAACGTTGCTTAAATAAAAATAAAAAATGGCGTCGGTACAGAAAAAAAAGGCACGTGTAAGGTGATATTCAAGAACAAAAAGTATAAGGAAACTTTTGCCTTGTATTTCAGAAGAATCTTCCATTACTTGATAAATCCAAGTTTCAGACTAACATGACGAGTCGATAAGAGATTGTTTCACGCAAAGCCCAGGAACTCAATACAGGAAGCGAGCAGGCAGTTAGGAATTGCAAGATCTATTTTTCACGATGTTGTGCATAAAAGATTATGTTCGTACGCACACAAAGTGCACGTATTACAACAAATTAAGCTATGAGAAACAAAAGAACAAAAGACATTCATTTGCCATTGACCTTCTGCAGAAATGATAACAACTCAACTTTCTATCAAGGATGCTTTCTCAGATTAGCAAACGTTCCACTTGTCAGGTTGTGTTAACTTACACAATGTTTGAATATATGGTTCAAAGGATCCAGAAGTTTCTGTAGAACATATTCAACACAGTCCACAATCGAATCTAGCAATGTCGAAGAAGTTATATGAAAGTGCTGATAACATTTATAGGCAAACAGAACTAAACCAAACCTGGCTTTCATATTTCTGGATAACCTTATGAGTTCCTATGGAGACATCATTAGAAATGCTAGAAGAGGTGATAATTTGTTTACATATTTAATATCCTGTGTCTTCGCACCGAACACAAAACTGATCATAATTTTCTTTAAGGGGCAAACGTATGACTAGATAGAGAGAAAATCGAAGACGTTCCCCTATTTAGGAAGTCTAATATCCTCGGACGGAAGAAGTGAAAAAGACGTAAGTTCCAGAATAGCACAGGCTAAACAAGCATTCAATAGGAAAAGATGACTACTAACATCAAGAAATGTGTCGCTGGACGTTCGTAAACGATTTAATAAAACATTGGTATGGAGCGTGGCGCTTACGAATCAGAGACGTGGACATTAGGAAAAGCTGAAATATCCAAGCTGGAAGCATTTAAAATGTATTGAAATGTAGTGTTGGCGCAGAATGCTGCGCATATCATGGACCGAAAGGAAAAGGAATGAAGATGTACTAAAGGAAGCAAATGAAGGACGACAGATCATGAAAATAATGGAAAAAAGAAGAAACAACATGCTTGGCCATCTTATTCGACACTCCGATTGGATCACTGTGCTGATAGAGGGAAAGGTAGAAGGAAAACCAGGAAAAGGGAAGACCAAGGATAGAATATCTAGATGCAGTTACGAAGGAGAGACCTTATCAAAGTATAAAACAGTTCACGCAAGGGAGAGAAAAGTTTTAAAATTTCCATGTTGCCCACCAACCTATGGCTGAGGTGAACAAGATCTTTTTGGAGCAAATAACCACCAAGCAGAATTACGTTTAGTTGGATTTTCTTTTTTCAGATTATACAATAAATGTCAAGTACTAATGTAATTTCACGTGAGTTTGTTTAGATCGTTACTCTTCTATGTCAAAAAACTTTTACCTCATTTCACCCTTGCATTCTAAATAGAGAAGTTTATGTTTTACGAATAATGAGATTTAAATACAGCTATTTGACAAAACACTGCGCACCAACTTGGAAATTTTCTTGGCAGATATCTGCGTTTGAGAAGATCTTAAATAAGTGCGCAGGTTTTCCATTAATTTCGTAATTTGTGTCCGTAACTTAATTCAATTTTATTTAGCGTAGTTGCTTACAATGAGAAGAAATTGCATTTAATGTTAGCTTGAATTTTATTGATATATAATAGAATTCACAAAATTAGAGAGGAGGTATTTGCAATTGCTATATTAAAGCTATTTCTGACATCATAATTGTCATACACACAACAATTTGTATACAGTATACTTATATTAACTTACTATCTGTGGATGCGGACAGAGATATAGTGGACGCAAGTGGGTGCAGATAAGATATTTTATATCCACACAGACCTCTATACTTACGTATAACTTCCGAATTTACTTCGTTATTTACACAGTATTATTTTATAAATGAAACATGCATTCAGTAAGATTTAACCTATAAAAATACGAAAAATATATAATTATACAGTAAGGTAATATTTGATACACCGTTATTTTGTAATTTTCAAGATGTGTACATCCGAAGTCGGAAGTTACTGTATATCTATTGAATATGCTTTAGATATACAGTTGTACCGCGGGTCACGAACTTATTCAGTTTCGTAACACTGTGAAGCGAAAAGTTCGCGAACCGCAACAACTTTTACCATTGAAATTAATGCAAGTCCATTTAATCCGTTCGTCCGTCCCAGAAATGTAATTTTCTTTGATTGGTTTATGGATTTACTTGTGGCAAAAATATACACATACATTGATATAAAATGTATACAGGTAACTTTACCTTTGTGGTTGATAATTACTGGCACAAGTAGATGGTAGAGGAAGAGAAGCCCTAATAAAAGTCAATTTAATGCTAAAAGGAAGAAAAAAATGTATCAAGTACAACGTAACAAGAATGTTCACAGTGCACAAACCTCAGTACAATTGTTACTCTTAGCGAGTCGAAAACATGACGTCAAAGCCACGTGTGTTCGTTCGTGTGCCCGAGGCATTATTCGTGGTCAAGCCAAAATTTGTTCAGAAATTGTGTTCGTGTGCCGATCTGTTTGTGACGAGAAGCATTTGTGACCCGAAGTACCACTGTAGTGGGGTGATGGTTTGGTATGAATGGTAGGGAGAATTGGTAACTCATCTTCTTTAGTGTAAAAATACATAACAGATCTTGCAATGTGCATATCTTGAATTGAGATGATATTGTGACAGTAGTTGAACATGAAATTTTGATTCTATAAATAAGCATTTTTTTAAAACCAAGTAATTATTCATCATCTAATATCGATATGTAAATTTTACAATTAATAAACTTCTATTTATAACAATAACAAGAATGCAATTTTGTATTTCAATATATATATTTCGAAAGATAAGAAAAAAGTATATCTTACCAGATTTCTATCAAAATGAGGTATTGTGTAAATCTCAAAGTTAGGATATAAACAATTTCCTAAAGATCATACCAAGTCCAGAAACACACAATAAATTAAATTTTCAATATCTACATTGATATGAATATTTTTGTGAGTTGTATATCAAACACAAACATGTATATATACAAATAATATGACAAGGGCACTCTTTTAACATTAATGCACGTGTTAGTTTGAGATCTAGCAATTCGTAATGAAACACATTAAGTGCAACATATTAGTATCTCGTTTCACAGAAACAAATAAAACTTCAGGAAAACTTGTGCTTTCCTTTAGATTTTCACATTAGCTATAACCACGGTTCGTATAACTAAAATCCCTATGTAATTAACTATATTCACAACTGTACACCAAGATTCATTACACCTAACATTTTTTGTATTTTTTCGTCATTTCGCAAGATATTCGATTTAATAATACTAATCTTATCCAACTGATCTTCAATTGCCTGTTCTAGTTCAGCTAAATGAGCCTTCAAAGGTTCTATGCGTTGCTCTGTAATACTGAAAAGAATACAAAAAAAAGTAATTAATTTCCATTTGTCACACTGATTTATTTAATTTTTCTCATTATTATTTATTGTATAACTTTTGATTCTATTTGCGAAATCTTACACTGCTATCATACATAATCAGTCTCTTCAAAAACAAATAAAAAAGTATACTACATTTTATATTTCGCATTGAATTCACGTTCTATATTTATGTTATTCAATTTACACAGCAATGAAAATAATCAACATAATGACTCACATTCCACTTTGATCTCTCGTACGTATGTGCGAAAAGAAGATGGTGATTTATGCATTAAACTTCTGAGAAATGACAACAGAACTTCCGACAAACAAACAATGATTTTTAAAAAAAATGTTAAAATCAATTAAGCCTCACAATCCCAGGCACCATAGCAAGTTGCAGGAAACTATGCACAAGTTCCACTCTTGTACACAAAAAAATAAAATTATTCTTATCTGCATGACTTTCCAATCATACATCATGCACTGTCCGACTACATGTTTCTTATAATCACCCACACTCATTAATCAGGAAAAAGGCAAAGGGTTAAAACATACAAATGGGATTCGATAGAGACATACAAAGGCAAAAAGGAAATACATAATAAATGAAACGCAGCTTTACTTTTACTAGCTAGCCTGCCACCTTGTTCTTGCAGTGGAAAAGCTGCGACTTTTCAGAAACTCAGAAGAAAAAAAAACCTAAGATTGACAACTTTCTCAACTACCTGAACATGATGACTACTGAACCACCTGATCATTAGGACGAACTTGAAATTTTATCAGAAATAAATTTTCCTTTGCAGTGGAAAAGTGAGTGATTTTCATAATTATATATCAGTGTATACATCAGTGTATTTAATTTTATTTTTGTGTGTTCCTGTCGAATCCTTGATGTATTTCAACACTTTAAATTATTAAACGTTTTCGAATTTCATATTCATAATCGCTGCATAGAGCACGTGATAAAAATTATGAAAATCACTCACTTTTCCACTGCAAAGGAAAATTTATTTCTGATAAAATTTGGTGAGTTCGTCCCAATGATTGGTACAAGTATGTATTCATGATACTGTGAGTGAGTCCTATCTTCGGGCTAAATGTTGCTGGTGAAAGCAGTTCAGTGCCAGATCGTCCTGCATTCGGCAGGTATAATATTATGGTATCTTTAGAGGGAACTACCAGACATGCTGTTAGGATAGGGAGAGGAACCTTAAAGAAAGGTGAGCCGAATTTCTGAATACTGGAATGTATTGCTGTATGAGGAGAATTGTTAAGTTTATCTTACTGGGTTAACTAGTATTATCGTCTACATAGGTTGCGCGCAAAGAAAAATAAGGTATGGAGCTTACATAGGTTGACTATATGTAAGGGGAAGAAGATTATGCTATGAAAAACTCCTCGGTCGAGACGTGAAGAGATGTTTAGAACTAATTATTATTATTATTCGGCCTCCAGGTTGAGAGTTGAGCATAAGACTAACAATCTTTTTCGTAAAAAGAAGATTGTTGCGAATACTCTAATCCAATCTCGGAATTGGATGAAAATTTGGAATCAGAACGGCAGAGGAAGAGGATAATGAGAAGGCGCTAAATACAGTATGGCGCTAAATTCGTTGTACAAAAGCAGAGGAGTGATTCCTGAGAGTAAAACAAACAAAAAAGTTCCAATAAACATACGGCGAAAACCCCATCGTTTACGTGTTATAGGCTGCCGAAAACATGAAAAAATGAATATACTTTGCCAGTAAGAGGAACATGGTCATAAAAAAGCGCTTGGCAATCTAGGAAGGATAAACAGAAAAAAACATGTGTCTCCGGATGGAAACACAAAAAGCCAAAGATATCACATCGTAATAGATAAACGACAAGAACCAGACATAATAAAAGTAAGCAGCTATAAAGGAGTAGAGGATACGAACAATTCCTAGTTAGGACTACTATAAATAATAATAATAATAATAATAATAATAATAATAATAATAATAATAATAATAAAACAATGAAAACCAAAAAAGGAGAAAGAAAAAAGACACAATATAGAAGGAATGGAAGATAGAGAATTGCTTGATAAATACAAGAGAAAGTTAGAGAAAAAGCTAGATATAGAAAGGGAGAGGTGGTAAGAAAGTAGCTTAGATATGAAATGGAAAATACTTAAATGCAGCATCAATAAGATAGCTCAAGAAACTTTAGGAAAGAAGAAACGGAATACTTCGACAGAGAATGTGAAGCAGTGATAGGAGAAAGAAACGAAGCCACAAACAGAATGATACAAAGACGGACAAGTCAAATAGTTAACAATACATGAAAAAACGAAGAATAGAAAACAAAACGTGTAGAAAGAATATAAGAAGAAAAGGAGAAAGTTAGAGAAAATGAAAGAGAAAAAGGAAATCAGAAACTTTTATGGGAGAACAAGGGAAATGAAGAAAGGATTCCAGCCAAGAGCAGTGTTCTACAATGATAAGCAAGGGAACTTCATAGGACACAAAAAAGAAGCATTACAGAGATGAAAATACTTTTTGCGAACTATTACATGGAGGAGATGAAGTGAAAGAAAAGGAGAAATAAGTAGAGAAAAAAACGCCTCAGGAAAACTTCGAAGAAAACCTGCACCACTAGAAGGAGTACAGAAGGAAATAGTAAAGTTAAAAATGAATAAAGAAATAAATAAATAAAGCGCCCGGAGAAGATGGAATAGAACCAGAACTACTGAAGGGAGGCGCAGAAGTAGTGACAAGAATATTGCACGAATTAATAATGGAGGTGTGGGAAAAAGAGAAAATGTATGATGGATGGTATACGAGGATAATACATCCGATACAAGGCAGAAAAGGGATAAGGCAGACCGGGAATTATGGAGTAATAAAAATATTAAATGGAACATACAAATTGTTTATCAAGAGTATAGTATAATACTCTTGAATATTATGTGATATTAATAAATGTATTAATATGGCATAAATCCCATTTCGGCTTGAATTGTCAGTTGAAGATTACTTCGAAACTCCATACCTGATACTAACAAAAAGTGTAAAACTTGCTAGAAGAGATATCATTTACAAAGTACACACAATCAAAGTAAGTGTTGATCCACTTAAGTCCTAAAATTCGCCAAGTCTACGGAGTGTTAAATCTGCTACCAAAATTAGAATTTAGGTAACAGCCAATAATTCTTCACCATCGAGTCAATATCCTCAATTTGAACGGTAGAAAATAACTTACCTCTGTTCCCGTTTTAAATCTTTCTGAAGTTGATTATTCTCCTCTGACCACATTTCCAGTTCCCGTTGCATTGCATCCACGTCTTCTTGAAGAAAGTCCATTAATTTACCCAAAGGATTTGCTGCTCGTGTGAGCGTCTGAATGGAGTTCCTTAAACGGTCAACTTCGCGCTGCGATGATTCCCTTTCTTTCTTACGCGCTGCTTCTCCGACACCTGCCTCCCATTCCTGTAACACATGATAATATTGAAGCACTAATGTATTTCAACAAAAGAAGAATAAAGTTTCATATTTGCTGTTTTTGACTTGCATAATCAAACGAGTCTTATTATAATACAATAATTAATTAATAATTACCACATGAAATATATTATTGTGCTTCACAAAACTTTTATATGACAAACCGAGTAAGGGCTTGCTTCCTTTATATCGTCAGTTACCCTGGTAGTCAGTTCATCTATTATGATACACTTACAAACATTATCCTATTCCGGTAGTACAGCTCTGTAGGTCTCTGGCCCTTTTTAACTTACTTCAGTGACGCAATCCCTTGATGAAATGATAGACTGAAGCATGCAATGGTTCATATCTCCAAACTTTGCAAGAAGTGAATCAAAGAGCGAAGGAGCTAAAATACTATTGAACAAAGCCAAATTAACATACGGCCAAAGTTACTGCTAAAAATACATGTAGGGAGTTTATACGTCCCAGGCTGGTTTTCTTTCACTCTCTTTCTTACTGTTGGTGTTATTGACTGTTAATAGTTTTACTGTAAATGGTCTGAAGTGCGATCCTTCTTCCAACTAACTTTCGTGTTTATTGATTTTTTAATTGAGGCAATACTAAAGCAAGTGTTCGATCGTGTAAGAATATGCTTCTTGCGGTGTGGTCTATGTCAAATTAGACATAGTCGATTCGTAAGTACGACATTTACTACTTTACAACGTATTTCATCAAAGGCACCGCTTTGCACTTAAGAGTCACATCATTTCAATTCTAAATGGCTACAAGAAGTATCCTTACACCTGTAGAGTAAACTTAGAATGAATACACTTTATATTTGTTTTTCCAATAAATATTTTAAAAAATCTACTCACTATTTCCACTTTCTTCGGCTGCATCAACTGATCTGGGTCTGATTTCTGTTTCTGATGACTACCATCCTCCAACTCCTTTTGTGTTTGCAATATCTGTTCTACCAAGTGACCCTGCTCTCCTTCATTCAAATTCATTTGCAGATCTTCAGTTCTAACAATCTCCGTCTGTAACGAAAATGGAGATAATTCTATTCATTCAGCAATCTAACACAATAAACAAAGTATTGGAACAATTAGAAATTGCAATAGAGTTTCGGCAATACGATTTTCGTGCTCTAAGCCACTTAAAAATACAAGATTCGACCATAGAATCAACAAACAGAAATACAGCGATTTCTGCAAATTTCATTCTTGTGTATGGGGTCTCAAGTTGCTAAGTAGGCCTTCTGGTGGACAAACACCGTGTGCGTGGGTTTTTCGGGGTTCTCTCGTTTCCTCCTATTTTCATCATTCCACCATTTCATTCATTCTCATCATTACAGTCTCCTTAGCCTCCAGGGCAAAATCGTTGGACTTAAAACTTCGGATTCCACATTAATCAGTAGGTCCATGTCTCATATAGCCTCGCTGCTGAAAGGGACGTTAAACTTAAAATCAACTCAACTCAATTTATTCTTCCTTGCCTCTCCAGCGAATGTTCGTGAGACATCTGCTCGGTTTCGCTTCTTTTCAGAACCAAGAATATATGACACGTGAACCTACAGTTGAAGGTGGAATTCGAACCACCATAATGTTCTACTAAATTAGCTTGGAACAGGAATACATAACATAATGTTACATTACTAAATTATTTTTAATTTTCAATGACCATTAAGTTTAACTGTTGGTTTCATTAACAAAAAGACATAGTTTTCTTTTAACAGTAGTAATGAAAACGAACTACCATGTTAACACTATATATATGTATTGGAAGTATGTTTAAATATACTGCAATTTGTTTATATTATATCGTACTTGTAGAAAAATCAACTCCTACAATCAAATTCAAAATCTTAATCCCTTTCCTTATAATCTAAGGTAGAAGATGTCGCATACAGCTCGACACCACTGTCTTTATATTAATGGAACAAAGAGGAGTGTTAAACTAATTTTAGTTTTCAAAAGAACTATTTCTGTTATTAAAAATTCAGTTTAGGTTGATACCACTGCGTTACAAACAATGTAGCATAATGCTGCCACTATGAATCTCAAAATTCAAAGAAAATACAGTACCATCTATTAAGTTAATCTAACATTTAATACTAGCGTTCTATCAAATACAAAATCAAATATTAACCTTATCGACATCCTTAAAGGCACACATTGTCCAGCTTTCTATGTTGCTAAAACTCGCAGTTTTCTCTTGATCTATACCGAGAATCACCGATATTCCTATGCGCTCCAATATCTCTTCTATTTGTCTCAAAACACACAATCAATCACAACAGTATATTCTACCATATCTTTGTGTAAATATTCCCAACACTCGTTCCCTAGTATCAGAGATCTAAGATGGTCGCAAGCGTGTAAGAGTGCGTAACAATTTTCCCACTTTTGTGCTGTTTATGAAGCGATTTTTATGAAGATAGTGCTGAGTGTGTGTATTTGTTGTTCATAAACCATTAAGCTTGCTTTTCAAGTAAAATATATATCGTTTCTCTGTGTTAATAGTGAAATATGCCGAAGAATACAAGAAGCGAGAATACCGGCACTCCAAATGCACGGTCATCCCAAAGGGTAAAAGATGATCTTGTGAAACAGATGTAGTGAAGTGAAATCGGACGTTCAGTCTCCAGAGGTAACGAAGGTCATAGTAAATTCTATTATTGAAACTGTAATAAAGGTGGTGATTGGACGTTTGGAGGAAACTATGAAATTTAACGGTGATGAGGTTAGCGATCTGAAAACAAATATGCACAACATGAAGAGTGAACTTAAAAAACGTGACAAAACAATTGCCGATCTAAGTGACAAAATTGTAGAACTAGAGCAGTACCAGCGGAGGAATAGCATTCGAATTTTCGGTTTACCGGAACGTGAAGGAGAGGATATGGATGCAATTGCTTCGTCTCTGTTTGAAGATCGTCTAGGAGTCAAACTTCAGAATTCTGACCTGTGTCGAACACAGAATTGGCCTAGTGGTTTCCGGTAAGAACAGACTTATTATAGTGAAATTTACAAATTACAGGATCAGATCATTAGTATTTAGAAGCAAAAGGAAGTTAAAGAATTCAGGTATCACAATCAGAGATCTTTGTAAGGCTCGGCTGCAACTACTCAAAAACGCGACACAGAAGTTTGGTACAAGGGATGTTTTTATTCAAGATGGTAAAATAGTTGTTGTGAAAGGGAAGCAAAAGCACTTCATAACTACTGTAAGTGAGCTAGAAGCCATTTAAACTCAGCGTAGTGTACTCTGTCAACAGCAAATGTGGGCTGAGTTTCGTCTGTTGTGAAAGTGTACTTTTATATATATATATATATATATATATATATATATATATATATATATATATATATATATATATATACACACACACACATATATATATATATATATATATATATATATATATTTGTGTTATGTTGATTAGTCTACTGAACACTTCTCTTAGTGACTGCTTCATTATGCTTTGTACAATACAGTCTTACGATATTTTTGCTTGTGTCCATTGTGTTTTTGTATATGTCAATATTCAGGGGTGTACTTACGGTGAAATTTCTGGTCCTGCAAAAAGTAGGTTACTTATTCTCTATGGAGATGATGGATCAGATTTATATTACTGTTTTTCAAAGCCTGAGACAAAGATGGGTACCACTCTAGCTTTAAAGGGTTTACTAGTTGGTGCATTATCGCTATATTGTAGTTGTATCGTAAGAAAATTGTTTAACAATAGTGATGAGTAACGTAGACATAGTACAAGGGAGCATTCATGACCATTGGCATGGTACAAACGAACATTTAAATACTAGTATCAACAAAACTTTTCAGGAAAGATTTGAGTGTACGGCAGGACAACAGTCTCAATTTTTAATTATGCATGCTAATGTTCGTTCCATTTTACCGAAAATAGATGAAATACGTTTACTAATGTTAGAATCACAGTGTGCTATTTTTATAGTTAGTGAAACGTGGCTTGACAATTCAACTGATACAAGGCTCATTAATATGCCTGGCTACTCCGTTCTTCGGCAAGACAGAGAACATCATGCTGGAGGAATTTTAATGTATTATCTTAAAAATTTGGCTGTAAAGCTGGTTGAAATACCTAACTCCGATCAAGTAGAATGCCTTACGGTAATGGTGAAAATAAATTCGGTACGCATAGGTATCGTATCAATGTATAGACCACCAAATTCCCCCTATACCAAATTGTCTATTCTTGAGGATCTGATTACACATGTATATCCACAAGTTGATTGTCTTTATATACTGGGTGACCTTAATTGTGATCAGCTCTGTCTTGAAAAAGCCGAAACAAAATATTTGAACCGTATCCTGGATATGTTTGGGCTTGTCAAACTCATTAAAGAACCAACCAGAATAACAGAGTTCGCTGAATCATTACTCGATCTCATTATTACCGATAAAATTGACATGATAGCATCAAGTGGCGTTAGTCCACCTATTGGATCATTCGATCACTGGGTGACAAATGCTATCCTGAACATTAAGAAACCGCCAAGAAAGCCATTTGATATTATTCGTTATCGCAACTTTAATATATTTAATCACGACGCATTTCTACAAAATGCTGAAGCCTTGCAAAAATGCCTACCAGAATATTTTATATTAGAACTTATAGATAAAAAAAACAGCACATATTTTATATGTATGTTAAAGCTTACCATAGGAAGTTCAGAATAATGGTTATTTTTACGCTTACTTTAGTATTTACTTCCAATGACGAAATACAGTGATATTACGGATTTAAAAGAAGAAAAAAAAACATAGTTCCTGCTTCTTTTACAACTTCTTTTAAATATTACATATGCATTTTATTAATTCTACGTAATATGATGATATTATTTAACGAACTGCTTTGTTATGCTCATTGTTTAAAATGGTGAAGACAAAGAAATTAAATTTCACCGGAATCATCGCTTTACTCATTTTACATTACCTGTGACTCCGTTATTGGCAGCGGCTGAGTTTCTTCAACAACAAAATTGTCATCTTCATCCTCTTCTTTATTTTTATCGCCTTCTACAATCACATTTGATACTATTTTTCCCGTCATTGGCCTACAATGAGGTAAATACATGGTGATTTTTTTTATACAATGGAAGTTATTACGCGATAAAAATTTAAATAACAAAACAATTCTTTTCTTATAGCCATAACTATCATCCTAACTCTATACCCATTTCCACCATTGAGTCCACTATCTTGTCAAGGACCAGCAAAATACCAAAATATTTAGCTTTACTATGAAGAACGATATCAAATTGTTGCTATTACAAAGTGCGGGATTTTAAATGTTTGTTTCCCATTTCATCTTTTGTGTATCCGTACACGTACTAATGGGTATGGAAGCTTATTAGTTAAATTCTCTTTCAATACTCTAGAATGCTAAATCAAAATTTTCACATTCATTTCCATATTTCCTGAAGACAGATACAATGCATACACATCTGCAAGTTATTTAAGAAACTAAATGCCAAGAATTGTTAATATGAAAATTTTTTTATTATTATATTAGAATAAGATATTTTCATTCTTCTAGAATAATAATCACATTTAACTCTGTAAAGATCAGTTCAAAATGATCTAATTTTTACGAAATATTTATTAGCTGTCAGGCTGTCAAAAGAATTGAGCCTTTGGAGGCCAAACTTGAGAATACATTTATCATAATTTGAAAATAGCAATATGAACCCGCATATATACCATTTTGTTCGATTACTTTCTCCCATTTTTCCAGCAACATCATAATCCCATCGCTATAGAACTTCTGAGGTTTCTAATAAATAAAAATAAAAATAAAAAAAAATTAAAAAAAAACCGTGATACGTGATTTTCAAGGCTTCTTTTGAAACTAGCTCAACACCATATAGAAACTGAAACAAATACTTGTTTGGCGGTACCAGGTCCGGGCTACACGGCAGATGCATTAATACCTCCCATCAAGTTCTCTCAATTTCTGACGGGTCGTTAAAGATGCATGCACTCTGACGTTGTCAGCGTAGTATACGACGTCCTTCTGTTCATTGGTTACGTCCATTTCTTTTGAACTGCTAGGGAACTCGTGCTAATTGTCGATAGTATAGGTCTGAGTTTATCTTCTACCTCACGGCAGCAGTTCGTGATGCACGATGATCTTGCAATTCCCCCAAGTGCACAGCATGACCTTCAGGGCGTCAGTGCGGGCTTTGTCAGAGACTGTGGAGCTTCTCCTCGCTTCGACCCGATCTTTTTTCGCACATTGTTGTTGTGTATTATCCCCTCCTCATCACTCGTGATCAACCGTTTACGAAATGACTGAAGTTCAATACGTTGCAGTAAAACAGCTGCCTCGTGGTTAAAAGGTTAGCGTAGACATCTTCGGCGTGGGAGACCCAAGTTCGATTCCTGGTGGGAGCTAATGTGTTTCGGATCCCACGTTAAGCTGTAGGTTCATGTTCCATATAGCCTCACTGCTGAATGAGATGCTAAACTCAAAATTAAATCAAACATTTCAGTAGAGATTCACAGATGGAAATTCGATCGAGTAAATGTTTTTGAGTCAGCTCATGTAACGCCCAAATCTCGAGCTTCATTCTGTACCCAGCTTTCTACAAATGGTTTAACACTGTTTGATAATGGATATTTAGGTCCTTAGCGATGTCACGTAATGTTTATATTCCGGTTTTGCTTAACTGTCGCCAAACCGGTTTTGCTATGATTGTCGCTCACTGCGAGGAGCATCTTGGACGTCGAAATTTCCAGAATGAAAGCGATTAAACTTTCTATTGTCTGTTACTTTTGATAACATATCTTGCCCATAAACACTACAAATTTCTTCACGGGCTTGCGCTGCATTTCGCCTTCATACAAATAAAATTGTAAAATGTAGCGCAGTTTTGCGGAAAGTTCCCTTACCTTCAAGGCGCAAAACTTTACGTCTGATTATAAGAATTGCAACATTTTTTGTACATCATCTAGCTTCAATTGTTAGCTGTCAAATGATGTTAGGCCTGACCTGCTGCGACTCATATACCCTGAGATTTGGAATACTGCGCCGTCTCGCGCACAAAAGGCTCAATTCTTTTTAGAACAACAATCTTTTATATCGAGTTCTTTTTAGAACAAATTAAGTTTCCAACCAAAATATTTCGAAATTAATAATTTAAATATTTTATTGTCTTACTTTTAAAATGTCCATATTGCTATATTGTGCAATCTAAATTTCTGGGTACAAATTACATATAAATACCGGCCGAAGGCGTCAAGTACATGATTAAACAGTATGAATGTACGAAATCGTAAGTCTTATAGTGTAGCTTCAACAGCAATTTTTGTTTTTAAAAATATTGTGAACAATTACAATAATAAGCTTCTACAAAGATACAATATATTTACGTACTCATAAATAAATGTTACTTTAAATGACTTTTACGGGAACAAAAATTACTGCACTTCTGCGACTATACGTCTGTCGAGAGCAAGCGATATTTTCGCAGAATCCTGGGAGTATTTAAATTCCTCCAATCTGTGTGTGAACCTCTTCGGATTCATCATTATTTGTAGGGAAGATGAAATATGATCTTCTTACGCATGAAATGGACTTAATAGAACGTAGGAATGAATTACTTACTGACTTTGCCAATATAGATTCGAGCCTTTCAAACGCTTTGTGACTCACCATCATGCTCATAGTTGATTTTAACGAGTCTGTAACAACCTCCGGGTGTTTTACTACCAGTTTGGAATTTTCTGGATCTATCATGTTATTTCGATGCTTGTGAATTTAGTCCAGGGTAGTTGGGCGCGATATATTATGTTTTTCAACGGCCTTCCCCACATTTGTTTTTCCTTTTAATATTTCTTCAGTCGTACAAATAATCCTCTCTCCATTATGGTAAAAGTATCTTCATCTGAAACCTACTTTAGTACAGTTTCTACGAATGGGAAAAAGTGTGTTTCACTTAAGCGTATGTTTTTTTGTAAACTAAGGTAATAACTAGTCACACCATTTCATGCTTCAGACAAACCCTGTGGTCTGTAGTTGACACCAGTTTGGAATTACTGTGAATGAAGACAAAAAAAACCTAGACTAGTTTTCATCTTCCAGTCGCGTGAAATACTACTTTTAACAATAACGCAAAATAATAATGTATGGAATAATAATTCTTTGTGGCGATATTTTAAAGTCGGCAATGAATACATTGCTACTTGTTCTCTCCTTTGAACAGATTCGATTAACACGTGGCGTTCTTGCTTTATGTAATTAGCACCAAAATAAAATATGCAATCGGCAGAAGTCACCCCATTTTATGGTACTCAATAAATTTCTCTTCATCTAACAAGCAAAAAGTTACACTCCAGGCGCAAGTCCTTGGAGTGATGTGTGGTCAGCATATCGGCCTTAATGACTAGCCGTCGGCCGCTCTAGACTGGAGTTTGGTATTTCTTTCAAGTAGTTCTCCCAATTGTCTTCACTACGCTAGGTGGACGCCGAAATGCCAACACTATCTACCGAGTAGGAACGACCCTTCGTGTTTCCTCTGACCAGACCCAGCACTACTTGATTTTCGTGGTCTCGTGAGCAAGAGTATTCCAGTGTGGCTCGAGGTGGTTTCATGCAGCAAATATAATCAAAATGAGATCAAGAATGAAGTACGTTTTTTGCTTCAATATGTTCGTTTTCTCTTCCATGATTATAGTGCATAATTTGTATCATAATACAAAAAAGCAAAATTACTCTATGGTTATACACAATAAAATTATTTGGCTGCATGATGATGTCTGAACTTACCGAGAAACTTCTTCCACAGGCACGTCACCCCGATCCCTTATCCGTGGGGCTGCTGGTCGAGCACTCCGAGGACGAGCAGAAGAACTACTACGCCCTGTACGAGGTCTCTTTACTAATCCTGTGGGAGGACGAGCTGATGGCATTCTGCTAGATACTGGTGTCTGTTGTGACGGCGAAGGAACCAAAGGTTCCGCCAACTCACTAAAAACAAAAAGTAATACTAGTAATAACAATAACACATTAAATGTTAGTAGACGTATTGCATTAATTTAGTGAATTATAGCTTTCTTTTTATTGAAGATCCAAGAAAAGTTCTGATTTTTTCTACGTCCAAAAAGGATCTACTATTACATAATAGTATTTGAGTTACTAAGAGTATTTTTCTTAAAGCATGTTTTTATTCATACTAATTCTTGGATCTGTTGCACAAGGATAGGCGGATTCAATCTATTTTATTATTCTCAATAACTATCCTTTATAAGATACAAACCTGCTTAATTCATTATTGTTGCCACCTAATACAACAGGCTCGTTAGTAGAATTATGTTCTTTATCCAGCACGAAAGTATTACTTTTTTCTTCTCCGCCAAGTAGCATCACATTACTTTCCCTTCTATTCGATGTTTTCGGCTTCTCGTTCTCTATAACAGGAGACATTGACATATTTTGGTTTTCTAATACGGGTTCATCAGCAGCCACATTTTGTTGTTTGGCTTCAGTTGGTGTACCAGTAACACTTCGAGATACTTCAATTGGAGTTTTCTTCCCTGAATAAAAGAAAATTTGTCTGAACAAAACAAAATATATTGATACAGTATACATCTTAAAAGTATGTGAGACAAATACTTCTAAAAACATATAAAAATACTGCCGTATAAAAGAAATAAAAAATACAACATTTCCATGTGAAGGAATTATCTTCTACTTCAAAGATAGAAATATTTTTTTAAAAAATAAATAAATACCTCAAATTGTACTGACTTAAATTTTTTAACACTTTAACCACTTCAAAATAAACTGCATTCTGTATATTAACAAAAAATTGGCTACTTAACCAATGAATCCTCCCTTGAAAAATTTAAAGGTTTTGACGTTTCGGAACTCTCAGCTGGTTTCTCAGTGGCAAGGTGAAAAGGATTAAAACGGAAAGGAGAAAAAAGGAGTAAAACCAGGAATACATACCACTATATAAAAGTAACGAACAAAAAAGATCCTGAGAGGAACACTGCTCTGCTCTTAACAGGATCTTTTTTGTTCGTTACTTTTATATAGTGGTATGTATTCCTGGTTTTACTCCTTTTTTCTCCTTTCCGTTTTAATCCTTTTTATCTTGCCACTGAGGAAGGAACCAGCTGAGAGTTAAATTTTTCAAGGGAGGATTCATTGGTAAGTAGCCAATTTTTTGTTAATCTTGAATATTCCCCCATGCGCCCATGTAATTGCATTCTGTATAGTTTGTTTGAAGCTTATGCTTAGCAGTGGTCTTGCACTCCCTCTTCACAGTAACATTTGCTCCTTCAGATTATGGACAGTGTTTGATACCAAATTATTTATTTATTTATCTTTTATTCTAAGTAATCACTCATATGAGTTTAGTAAGTGTTTCCAATACTAACAAATAAGCCAAATTTAACCCAAAACATACTTAATAATAAAAGATCAAATTACAACACTTTCATGCATATTGATCCATTTTCATGCATTTAAAATTTTAGTTATTGTCACAAGTGCACTAAAATTCAAGAAAAAAAGACATGATCATGCATAGATGATTAATTTCGGAACTTAGTCACTAATCACGAATACGTAATAAGTTATTCAGTGGCAAACAGCTTCCATGATTAACTGAAATTAATACATAAATTTACAACAGATTATGTAACGTAAATTGTGTTTTGTATTAGCTTCTTTTGAAAAATAATTATATTTCATGTAGCTAACAGAATGATAAAAGGAAAATACTTTTCGATAGGTGCCAAATGAAACAAAACAAAATAACACATTACAGTTGAAGAAAATGAAATTTGTGTGTATAACGCGATTATACAAGAACGGTACGGAATATTTCTTAAAACTTAAATCTGTACAAAATTTCACTCAGCACACAATCTGAAAACACCTGCCTTCGATTTCGTCGCAACCTGTTTCTGTTTCCTCTGCTGGAACATTAAACACAATATAAGTTTAACATTTTAAATATTCTAGTAGTATCTAAATACTTGCATATTTCATTTTAAAAGAATACAAAGATATCAAAATCTAAAGGTTATAATTTTATATAACTACTAAATGAAACTTCAGTTTTGCTTTTATATATATATATTGATATTGTAAGGTTCCATACCTTTACGTGTAAGCAACCTCTATAAACACACGTTTCATTCGCAACCACGTGTTACTGTGTACAAACATTGTTACCAGTAGACGATGAAACGAGAACATCAGGAAATCATGAAGTTGGTTCGGAAGGAAACCGAAACTGGACGTACCGCCCCTTCAGAGGATATCCATACAAAGGACCACAAGTGGACAAAAGAACAAGTTAACAACTAATTATTAACCTACCAACACCTTTCTCCGGGAACCGCATTGGGCAATAGAGAAATCTTTCTAAACCTTATCTGTGGAAGCTACATTGGGCGAGAGAGATATCCTACAACTACCTTCCTCCTGGGACTGCATTAAGCTACGAAGGAGTCCTATCTCCTGATGTCGCATTGGACAAAGGAGATTTCTTGTAATCACCTACCCCTGAGGTTCAATGAATGAAGGGGTTTCTACTTTAACCCAAGACGATTATACCTTTATCTCCAAAGCCACTATGTGCTGAGAATTCTTTAAACACTGAGAAACATTTTACTGCAACACAAAGAAACTTTGTAGATTATTAGAGAGATATATTTGTATAAATAAATAGGCGAAGGACTTAAATCCCAGATTGTTTTATTAGGTTCTACCGAAAACATTGCTATATATATGAACTAAAATAAGATGTATGCATCGAAAACAGAAATTATGTTTGAATGAAAGTTTCCAAATAACGCGGTCAGTGACAAAGGAACGAAATAAAGTATTTTGATACAAAATTACGCTAAAATGAATGCTGTCAACATAATACACTGGTTTAGGAAGAAAGGTTCCATTGGTTTCTTATGCAACTGCGCCACTTAAGGGGAACAGAAATGAAGCAACAAAGTCGTCCATGAAATTGTTATAATTTCACTGTCACAATTTCATCAAAACAATATCCTCGAATATCCAGATCAGCGGGATATAAGGGATTCCGATTTTACTGTTGTTTCATTATAGTTCTATGCCTTTATGTGCTCAATTCATGAAAAACAATATAAACAAGTCGAGGTGAACCAAACTCAGAAGCTTCTGGTTTGCAAATCTGTGGAACACAGTTTCTGTTCCCAAGCCGAGCTTGTCCCTATCAAATATAGCGATCTTCATTCCTTAAACCATGGGCTACTTGTCCACCAAACCTGTTCGGATCCAGCAAGTAGCTGCCAAGAAATAAAGTACCACACACACATACACATACATACACCTGAAGTGAAACTATCAGGGTAGTGAAACTATAACAGAGTGTCTATCGGTCACGAAAGTCACGAAAAAGTCACGAAATGAGAAAACGGTCACGAAAGTCAAGAAAAAGTCACAAAATTTAGCTTTTGGGTCACGATTTTTTTATCTGTATAAATATACGTACAGACTGGAAAATTGTGTTCTACAATACGTCAAAATTCACCACCAAAGATGTCTATGCTCGGCTTTAGACGCTAAAAAATCGCTACCAAATCGCATGCATAAAAATTCGGCCTAATTCGCATGCAACTCCGCTCTTGAGACTGTTCCGAAATTTTATGATTTGATAAAGAAAAGGTCACAAAAAAGTCACGAAATCTCATTTTGGAATTTTAGTAGACACCCTGTATAAGTTCTCATATGCTTACGTCGGCAGCTAATAATTGCATATAGGTTTTGTGTTATCACAACTTTCTGTAAACATATGAAAGCTATTTATAGAATTGTTTAATGGATCTACCATTGCTTCTGTAGATCAGTTGAAGAACATTGGGAATTTTGAATATAAACAAGTCAAAGCATAATCAAGGAATAAAAATATAATTAAATCTGAAGTAATTCAACAAAACTTCAAGGAAGTTCCTAAAAGTTTACTTAAAGTATTTGCTTTGAAGAGCAATCACACTGTGAGAAATATATAGGGTAGATACCGAAGACATACAATGTGGATTTCTGCTACAAAATTGTATTCCACCATAGTACCTCAGAATGAATACTGACTGAACTTTCTGAAAACACAACTACTTAAGAGAAGAATCACCATATAAATGTTAATGATTAAAATTTAAATATTCCATTATAAGACAAGTACGTTATGATCTGCAATATTATTATTATTAAATATGATAAAGTGGAATTTCAAAAAATGATCAGGCATGTAACATATTGTGCTTTTGTATGAACAAAATTCTAATTAACACTCAGAAATTCACGATTTTGCTAAAAATTGGCCATGTTTCCGCCGACTCTGTGTTGAATTATGTAGATTTTACCTTGTCGTGATGGCATCACATGTGGCAGCATATTCCCCCCCCCCCCATTTACACATCTATGTACTAACTACTTTCTAAACAGCAGCAAGGTTGTTGAAAGTGCCACATTGACGGCAAGCGAAAGATTATTTATTAGATTTCATAGCTGTTATGGTTGCAATTTAATATCAATGAGCTGAAAAGAAAAGATCAAATTAAATTAGTCTTAAAACACACACCATTCAAAAGTTTCCTACAGAGATTCAAGCGATTTTCAATTATAAAAAAACGAAGTTTTGGGTCAAAAAAGTAGAAGTAAGTAGGTTCATTACTATTACATCCTTTCTACAGGTGCTTACATTCCAGAACTTTTTTAAAAAGTAAATATGAGGTGGTTCCGTAATTTGCATAATGTTTAATAAGTGTTATATTTTTCATAATGTTTAATAATTATTATATTATTACATTAGTCTAATTCGAAAAAAATTCAAGTTCCTAGACACATACTATATTTAGCTGTACATGCTGTATTATGTACTGTGCCTGCTTTATCACCAATTCTTGAACGTTTTGTTCTTTTGTGATGATTTGGGGGAATAATTCACAACGTTTTGTTCTTTTTGAGTTCTTTCTGTTTGTTCCTTATCTCAAACATTATTTGCTTTCTTCGATCTTTTTTAACGCAGCTTCTAGCATAGCATTATCGATTTTAACCCCATCAAAATCATTAACTTTCAATTCTTTCTTCATTTTCTTCTTTGCTGCACGTACCATAGCATTGTAGTTCCAGAGATCTTCATTAGACGTGAACCGCAGAAGTGTGGAAAGAAATGTGGTAGCCTCTTATGTTTATTTGTGTGTTGGTTCTTTCCCAAATTATTTTTGAACTGCATAGTTTTCTTAGCTTGAACTGATTTGGCCTCAAATTCTGTCTTCTTTCTCTCTCCTCCTGTTTCTGCTTTTTTCCTTTCTCTTCCTCTTGTGTCTTCCCTTTTCTATTGTATTCAAATGTGACTCATATGCATTACGGCCTCTTTGGATAAAATCTTTTGTAACTGGGACTTGATCCAAATGATTTTTGTATGGTCCCAGTCCATCTTTAGTAGTGTGAGGATTATTGACTGATGTTGCTGAAAGTTATTATTTTTAGTTATCTGTAGGAGAAAAATCTTCGTAGTCAGCATTACCAGAGGTAGTAATACAAGAATTGTCTTTACCAATCTTTTCAACTAAGGAAAGTGTTCTTCTGCTAGAAATGTTTTCAAAGAAAATATTTGCCCAAAGGTTCACAATTCTGACTACTTTTCTTTCTGAAGACACACACGGGACTTCATGTGCTGCCTCCTCATTTGCGAATCCTTCATCTTTTTTTGGGCCTTCTACACACACACACACACACACAAAAAAAAATCTTCATCATTCTTTACGCTACAGCGTTAAGAAAAACGCAGCGTAAAAACTCTATGAAAATATTACTTGCATATATTTGGTCTAGGAATTAATTCGTGCGGTTGGTACGCACACATTGAAGCTGTAGTACAAACACAAAATACATAAATACCTTAAGAAAAATATTGTCCATCGCTAGCCACCACTTTCGCCCATCTGTCAGGCAATGTACGGATTCCGTGGCGAAAGAAGTCCTCATCCTTGGAAGCGATCCAGTCAGAGACCCATGTTTCGATATCTTCTGAAGAAGTAAACCGCTGTCCAATCAAATCGTTGTTCATGCAATCGAACAAGTAGTAGTCCGAAGGAACAACGTCTGGTGAATACGGCGGGTGGGGTAAAACTTCCCATCCGACATTTTCTAAATAGGTTTTGACCGGTTTTGCGACATGTGGGCGAGCGTTATCATGTTGAACAATAAGTTTATCATGTCTGTTCTCCCATTCTGGTCGTGTTCTGGCCAGAGCTTGCTTCAAACGCATTAATTGTCGTCGATAACGTTCTCCATTCATAGTTTCACCCGGTTGCAGCAGCTCATAGTACACCACACCTTTCATATCCCACCATATGCACAGCATAACCTTTGCACAGTGAATATCTCGTTTTGGTTGTGATGGACCTGGTTCACCTAGTTTCACCCAGGCCTTTTTTCGTTTAGGGTTCTCGTAATGGATCCACTTCTCATCACCCGTAATAATTCGATGCAGAAACCCCTTTCTGCTCTGTCGTTGAAGCAGCAATTCGCAAATGGTTTTTCGTCTTTCAACGTCTCTGTCTTTCAATTCATGTGGAACCCAATGTGACATCTTTTGAATCATTCCCATGGCTTTCAAGCGTTTGGAGACTGTTGTTTGATCAACACCTAATGCTGCTGCAAGTTGTTCCTGCGTTTGACACGAATCCTGCTCGAGCAATGCTGTCAATTCTTCGTCTTGAAATTTTTTTGGCTGTCCAGCTCGCTCTTGGTCTGCCAAGCCGAAATCACCACTTCTAAACCGTGCAAACCACTTCTGACACGTTCGCTCAGCTAGAGCATGGTCACCATACACCTCCACCAAAATACGATGACTTTCAGTCGCACTTTTCTGCATGTTAAAGTAATGCAGCAGGACACCCCGCAAAAACACTTTATCAGGCACAAATTGCGCCATGTTCACTTAACTACAAACTGGTGTTGTTGACGCTTTAATCCACTGCCCTATACTACGAACGATACGCGATGACAGGGGTTTGCAACACATGTGTGGATACACGGAACTGTGGGACGCTCCGTTCGTTGCGCCATCTCTTGTCCACCCGCACGAATTAATTCCTAGGCCATATATGTACAGAAAAGTAGGGCAACTTTAACGTCTATTCCTATTGTAATTAAGTTGGAATGATTGTATATTTGAACGTGGGATTTATAGCTTTGGATTTTTTAAGGGATTGCATTCTTTAAAGCATCGCTAGTTATTGATGCGAGCAGCCAAAAGGGGTCATAGCCCAGGAGTAGGGTGACATCAAGGCCTGGGCTCACTCTTTTGCGTACGTAGTTATTAATGTAAACTATCGAAACTCTTAGAAATCGATTAATGCAGGGCGTCGCATATCGTAAGGCGCCAGGGCCTTGATGAAACTTTGGTTCTCTTCTTGGCTTATGCTTAATTATTCAAATTGCTACAGGCCTATTTCTGGCAATACATTATGTATCTGGTATCTCATTATCTAGTATAGACAGAAGTTCTGATACAACTTTGTTATCCTCCATCTCGGTGTCTAGTGGACAAGGTGACTCAGTGATGCAACTTCTCATCTCTGGTGTGACCGGCCCGTGGTTCGATTCCTTACGCCATGTTAGTTTGTCATGAACAACATAATGTTCGTGGGATTTCTCGAGATTCTTCTGTCTTCTCCCATATTCATTATCCAACAAATCATTCACTTTCATTAATAATCCGTCTTTTTTAGACTACAGAGCATAATTAATAAACGTAAAACTAAAATACTTGATTTCGTTTCATTTCATTTTGAAGTTGATGCTATGTTCTTACCCTGATGTTCATAGGTATGGAGTTGTAGAAATGTATTATTATATGTGCTTATTTAAGATTTCTCTAACTATGTGCTGCCGCGTTGAAAGTTTCACTGAAATGTTACTTAGTCTATTGGTTTGGAACTCGACCATACTTTTACTGATAAAGGTATCGTCATAAAATGTACGTGAATTTAAATATGGTTTCATTTGTTATATCTATAAATATTATTCATTTACATGTACTGTCTAGGAGCGCTGTCGAAAATGTTCTGACTAGGTCGTCACCTTAGTGGAACAATAAGGACGGTGTAAACGAAAGAAGTGTAGGAAGCACTGAACTAACCTTTTACGTCTGTTTGTTATAGATAGAATGGAATACGAAGCAGAATCGCATTCTCGTTATTTATCACATTGAAGAATTTCGCTGGCAGATCTCGATTTCAACCTGCCAGCGAAAGTATGTTGTAGGCAGCATCTTAATATGCTTCCTTAAACGCGTCCTCCAAGAAGTAGCACCAAAATTTTCACTTGGCATTGTGTATGCTCCTATGGACGAGAGTCCACAGGGTTTACAAGTTGGCAAGGTGAACATTTTGAATTAACTGTTTTTTGTGTAGTATACTGAGCCTAATAAATGTACTAATTAACGGATAAGAGGTATCCTAACCTATCTCCAAGCTGCAACGGGCGGATCTTAATCCTATCTCTGAGCTGCAACGGGCAAGAGGTTCCTTTAGGCCCAGCTGAAACAGGCAGGGTCATTCTTAACCAGCAGACCTCAAACGTCCGTCCTGCAATTACTTAATCACTTAGAGAGAACTTTTAGAGACAAACAGAAAATTATTCACTTGTAATCTTTTGTACAAACTACATAAAGATCTTCAATGGGTGAGGGAAAAAACACCCTGTATCATTACTTTACCGAATATTATACACCATAGCCTTCATTTCTTACTTTGTATCACTATATACAAGGGAGAATCAGACACTAAGGTTACCCAATATTTCTGGAGCTCAGTTTCTTACGGAGGAATGAGTGTATGGTAATTTTACAACATGGAGTTGGCAACTGTGCAATTTGAGCCACTCGTCACATACGGCGCTAGTTGTAGGTAAACACAAATGGCGACTCGTTTGGAAAACTGGTCTCGCGAAGAACTCCGCTGATGGAGAAAACGTCACCGACGAGCGCAGTGGCCGCCCTAGTACAGCATTAACAGATTTGAACACAGTTCGCGTGGAAGAGCTGATTCAGGACGACAGAAAAATCACGTTACGGCATCTGATGGCAGAATTGGGAATGTCGTTCGGAAGCGTTCGTTACATTGTGCACGATATTCTACAGTATGCTTCAGACGAGGAGGTGAAACATTCTGTGACAACGTGGCTGAACACAAAAGGAAAGGATTTTTACTAGGAGGGAATCATCAAACTCACCCCACGATGCGGGCTTTGTAATCTTTTACTTTCTGATCATTTCTCGTATTAAGTGTTATGGAGTTTAATCTGTGTTATATTTTAGTATTTTGAAGGAGGTATGGGGGAGATAAACTTGTCTTGGAAGATAAGAATAAACAAGTACCAGGAAAATACAGGTTGTTGCGGTATTCTGCACGTGAGAAGTAATTGATATAAAATATCTAGCTTTTATTTGATTTTAGATTTTCCTGCATTTTTCTTTAGTGATATGTAAACTTTAACACTCATGAACAATTACTCTAGTCAGGTCTCATAACGAATGTACTGAGGTAACGTTGATGCAAACAGCATACGAAGACATAAAAAATAATATTCACATCATCATGCTTCCATGACGAGAAGACAAATACTCTACACAAATTCAAAACCTACGAAAACATTTCATTAGATACTCAGAAAAAGATTTATTAACTTATCCATAAATGTACTTACCTAATGAATGTCTTCTACTTCCCGGTTTGGATGAAGGCGGACGATTTGTTGTTGTTGATGATGGTCGCTTTACAGGAGTTACCTACATAAAGAAACGGTATAGTTGTTCAGTTAGATTATAACATTTGTTAACTTTTTATCCTTTTGAAAAATGCAAGCAAGAGCACATTCTTGTCATTTTATTTATATTGAATATTAATTTTCCACTTTTAGAACTTATATTCTTTACTAGGAAAACTCCAAGATATGAAATGTTTACAGGGTGATATAAACATTTGTAACGAGACAATTCTATCCGTTACATTATGTTCGTTTTCCTCAGTTTTTCTTTTTTCCTATTCTATTTATTTATTTTATTTTATTTTATTTTTAATTCCATTCCTTGGTTTATTAGTCCTGTTCAAAATGATATATTTAACTTAGAACAGTATTTTTCCAAATAATTTTAGCATTAGTTATTAAAACGTTGAGGGGGAATTTTTGGTGAATTTTATATTTGAGGGAGTTAGCAACATTGGCTAGATGCAGAAACAGAGGCAGGAGGTGTGGGTACTGGGATGTCAAAATCCGGCCAAGTGCTTCGTTTTAGATATTATTCCCTGCAGTTAATGAACGAAATACACAGTTATAACGTATAAAGAAAACGATAAAATCAGATAAGGACTCCAAGAACCAGTAAGTTGTTAATTTTGTTATAAAAAAAAAAAAAAAAGCCTCATTTTCTAAAACTAAAAGAAAGGAAAAAAGGGACAAATTTCGTTTTGTAGGGCAGCCATATTTCTGTGTAACGTGTAACAATTAGAGATATAAGAGGCTAGTTTTACTAACACTCCTCCTCCTTTGAATTTTCAGTAAATGCCAAAATGTTATTAAAATTTTGATATAAGAGTCATTTATTCTGTTATTTTTCTCCCTCATTATTTATTTCGTTATAATTCGTTGATATGTGATGAAAAAAAAATAGTGAAATTGATGATTATTTAAGTGTGCTGAGGCTTAGAGAATAAAAAGGTGTTTATATTCTGTAAATAGATACTAGAATTGTTTTTGGTATAAAGGAGATGAAGATAAAAATTATTATTTCGTGATCTCGTTCTTAAAAGTTTTTGATTTTTGCTAGTAATAATATACTCTTTGTGTCAAAAAACATATTCTACGTTTTAATAATGGCAACAATTCGATATGTTAATTGTAATATTAGATTTGTTGAACTAATGAAATGGCGCAATGGCATAGATCGAAAATAGTTAATTATGGTAGTGTAATTATTAAATTTTAAATATCAGGATAGGTAGTTACAAATGTAAAGTTAGGATTTTTTATTTTAATTCGTGTTGTATCAAGTTCGTTACTGGTAGAAATATTGAAATTCTGATTAGTCATGGCATAGTATTGTTATTTCGATGAACGTAAAATTTTGTCTGATTACATGTTTATTTCAGAATACGGAATAGGTCAAAAGGGGGAGTAGCTTAAATTATGCGGTTTAATATATTCACTAATTATTTTGCGATACATGGTTTTCTGCAGTAATTATTAAAAACAAACTCTTGGGTTGTTTACATTTGAGGGTCTTACTTACTACAGCTTACTGCTCAAAATAGTTGATCACACATATGCATTTGTTTTTAAAAATTAAATTCTCTTCTTTTTTGCACCCAACAACCCTTGTCCATTTCTTCTGGCTTTTGCATGATATATCCGTTAATGTGATTTTTTTCTTTTTCGTGTGTTAAGGGCCAATTTTATCAGTGTACCGTAATATGTTCGGGGATCGACTGCCTGTCCTTGAGCATAGGGAACCCAATTTAATTAGACTTACCGTCGGATGCCAAAAGTATTTGAAGGAGGATAAATGTGTTGCCAGTTATACTGTTCCATGTCATTTATTTTAATTTTGTTTTAGTAATTGCGAAGAAAAAATATGTTTACGTTTATTTTAAATACTGTATATCTTGGAAGAGCGTATTACTGAATTGAATACGAGACGATTGATTACCTCTGATTGGACGTTTGTGAATATAATATCTGTGACAGAAATCATTCTCGGAGAGGACATGTTACGAAACTTATCAATTTATGGTCAAATTTTCGATTCTTCAATCTTATGTTTCTGAATTCTTTCCAAATGTTTACATTTATCTTTAATTTGTCCTTAAGCTATGTAACAGTTATTTCGGTTTGATCAGTGATGAGGAATATGTAAAATTTTGAAAATGAAGGAAAGCTGTTATCGCGTTTTCGGCTGTTTGAAGTGTATCCAACCTTTCGTTTATCTTTGTAATCCTTCATTAATGATACTGATTTATTGTATTTTCGGAGTAGTAGTCGGAAATTTTGAAAGTCCAAAGGACCGTAAACTTCTGAAACTAGTTTTTTTTATTCTACGTTTTGTGATTGGCGTATAACCTTTCCTTTTGTAAGGCCTCTGTGGTTAAGTAAAAGTTTCGAGCTTGAATTGAAAAAAAATGAAATGAAATCTTTGAGTTTTACGTTCCACGGTTATGCCGGTTAGGCTAAAGGAGACGGTGATGATGAGTAATGAATGAAACGGGGGAATAAAGAAAGTGGGAGGAAACGGAAGAACCCCGAGAAAACCCACGCACACGGTGTTTGTCCACCGCAAACTTCACTTGGCGGGGGCTGGGATCGAACCCGGGACCCCAGGCACTAGAGGTAAACGCTCTACCACTGCGAGCTTGAATTGAGTTTTGGGAAATATAAGTAATGTAAAAAGACGATTTTTTTTAAAAAAAAATTTACCCGGGAATATAATTGTAATGAAATAATTATATAATGATTACGAAATGTAGTTCCTTTCTTCGTTGATTGAATAAGTTATGTAGCGACGCGTCAATTGTAAAGAATAGCCAATGAATGGCAAATATGAAAATATTATTATGATTAAATGACTACTCGTAGTAAAAGTTTGTAACGGAGCTGAGAAAAAAAAAAGAAAAACAACAACAACAATCCCTGCGGCTGTCTATTGTCTTATTCATTGTGTTCGGTTTTAAAGTGTTCATTTTGTGAATGCCCTAGAAGTGGAATTGTTACTGTAATCGTAACATTATTAAAGTCAATACGGATTCAGTACGTTAATAGGAATAAGAGGCCATTAAAATAAAATCTCTACGATATTAGGAACTGTATGTGATGATCATGTGTACGTGTTGATTGGAGGACAACTAAGTGGTTCTCAATCTGGTCCTGGAGTTCCTCTATCTGTCAGCTGTTTTTTTTTTTTTTTTTTTTTTTTTTTTAAAGTTTCCTTTCCTCAACGTGTGTAGAAGTATTGGGACTTACCTGATAATTGGACATCGACACTTACCACATTGATTATTATTTCTTTTGGAATCAACTATAATTCTGGAAAATTTTTCACCAATCTAAATTCTGGAAAAGTTTGAAAGTTTAACAGAAGCATTAACCTTTTCGTTACATTTGGTTGGATTATTGGATGAAGTGTTAGTGACAGTTTATACAGCATTTAGTCATGTTTAATTGGATTTTCGATCTTGATACTGGAAATTGTAACTAAAATTATTCTGCTTTTAGTTTTCTTTATTTTTGGACGATACCATGGAATTTAGTTGCATTTTGAATATTTGATAAACTTTCGACTTTCAGTATTTAGAAATTAATATAGAATTATTTGGCTTCCTGTGTATGTCTGTTGGACAAATATCATTAAGTTTAATTGGTGAACAAGAATAATTACTAAATTATATATTCTTTTTCTCTCAACGTTGTAAAGTTTTCCTCTTCGGATAAACGTTGAAATAACGATGAACGAGATATTATGGCTAACTGTCGACGAGAATACTAAATGTTTTGAACCTCGAAGACTGTGATTTGAAGTATTAAAAAAGAAAAAAGAAAAAGAAAGAAAAATCCATTGAACAATTTTGCAACAACGCAATGTAACTAGATTATATATTGACTCCTTTCTGACATTCACTAGTAGTTTCTCACTGGTGAGGATAGATTATTTCGGGTCCAATATTTTTTTTTCTGAGTTACACAATTTTTTTGTTTGATGAATGTGTGAACCTGCTATTTAAAAATGTTTATTTGTTTAACTATTTTTTTTCTAATTTGAATTCCCATAATGGATGAACTTCTTAATTAATATACACCCTCCATTCCAAAAGAAACCGAACGTTTTAAAAAAACAAAAAAGCAATGTATATTTTGGAACAAATCATTTTTATTAATCAATGTATTCCCCTTCTGCATCGATACACATATTTGCACGCTCCAACAAGTTGTCAAACGACTTCTCCATGTCCTTTATTGGAATGGTCTTTAGGACGGCGGTCGTCGCCTTCTCAATGGCATCAATCGATGCGTGCCACTTTCCTTTCATCGCCAAATGCAGTTTCGGGAACAGATAGAAATCGCACGGAGCGAGATCTGGTGAATAGGGCGGATGATGCAACCGAATAATGTGATTTTTGACCAAAAATTCAGTTACAAGTCGCGAACGATGTGATGGTGCATTATCGTCCAAAAGAGTCCAACTGCCGATTTCGCGATATTCGGGCCGAATACGACGAATTCTTGCCAGCAAACGCTTCATGACGCCCAAGTAAAACTCTCCGGTGACTGTCTGGCCGGGCTGAACAAATTCTTTGTGGATAATTCCTTTTGAATCGTAAAAACAAATCAGCATCACCTTAACTTTTGACTTCACCAAGCGACTTTCTTTGGGTGTTCCTTCATCCGGCACTCTCCATTCAGCACTTTGCCGCTTTGTTTCGGGCTCATATTCAAAACACCACGTCTCGTCACCAGTTACAATCGATTTCAAGAAGTTTCGATCCTGCCGAGCACTTTTAACGATGTCTTTGCAATGCGCAATTCGATCAACTTTTTGGTCTTCGGTGAGTTTGTGTGGTACAAACCGCGAATTAACCTTCTTAAGGCCCAAAACTTCGGTCAAAATGCGGTATGCGTTTGTTTGAGGAATGCCTATTTCCACTTCAATAACTTTCACCGACGATTTTTTGTTATGTTTGATGAATTCACGCACTTTTTCGATGTTTTCTTCCGATAATCCGGTTCTGGGACGGACTGATCTTTCGTCATCATCCAGCGTTTCTCTACCCGATTTGAATCGCCTGAACCACTCGTAAACTTGCGTACGGGATAGACACTCATCACCATATGCATTTTGTAGCATTTGGTGTGTTTCACTAAAAGTTTTACTCAGTTTAACACAAAACTCAATTGCAGCTCGTTGTTTGAAACTCATTTTCCGACCGATGTACACAACACACTGACAGTTGAAACGCAATAACTTTGTTGCCGTGCATCCAAATGTCATGACATTTATACCAGTTGTCAATGAGGGACTACGCCATCTACCGGTAAAATATTACAACAGATGGCACTAGTGGTACTATTTGTTTTCAAAAGTTCGGTTTCTTTTGGAATGGAGGGTGTATGTATATATTTACTTATTTAATTATTGGATGATTATTACGATTATTTTGTTTGTTTAACATTATTTTATTTTGCTGTTATTATATTTTTTGTTTGTAGTTTTGTTATCCCATTTTGGGAAATAAACCTTTAAAAAAAAACAGCGGTTTACATATTTATCAATTATTATTTTTTTAAGTCTCAGCACCTGATTTATGGTAAGTTTATGGAAAATATATTTAAGATATTGTTAATGTGTGATTTTAAGCTAGATATTATTCTATTATTTTTATTTTATTTAATTATCTAATGTGTGATTTTTTTTATTATTATTATTAAATGATTATTTTATTCGAAAGGGGCTCGGGTTCTGTTGAGGCAGGGATCTGCACTACTTAGCAAATGGATTTGTATGGTCATGGTAATGAGAATCCGATTGAAAATTTAATTTTTTTTATACTCTTATTTTTCAATTTTTTTTTTATTTAACAATATTTTATTAACTTTTACTTATCTTTACTGAGTCATCCTGTATCTTTTGGAATTAAAGTTCTCGTTAGTATGGTTATACACCTCCATTGCCTAAATTCTTAAATTAAAAGAATCCATTTTTTTTTTCTTCTTAAATCCAATTCTAGCTATTATTATTATTATTATTATTATTATTATAGAGATTATTTATATTTTTGCAGACGAGATAACTAACGCGCCTCACATTTTTACCAATTACCTCTTACAACGAAATATATATATATATATATACTTACTTTTGCACTGCAAAACACAGAATATTTCTTATATAGTGTACACAGGTACAGTGAGTGCCACTAAGCGCTGGCTCCCTTTTCCTGGGGCCGCTAGTATCGCTTGTTTACATGATAGAAGACGGTGTTTATACAGAGTTGGCAACAGCTTAAAGCGTTAGCATACTAAACGTGATGGACACAAAACCAAAAGTAATCGAGAAAAGAGGCAGTATTGATAGCAGATAATACATATATGGTACATGTTGTTAGTGCTCGCTATAATCTTTCTTAAACGATCGTCATACGAACAACAGAAAGAATAATTATTTCAGAAATAACTTGTGCTTTCTTCTAATATTAAGCAAGACAGCATGACCATTTTAAACATTATTTATTTATTTATTTATTTATTATTATTATTATTTAACAGTTATGATGGATTTGTTGTGTCAGTGGTGTTGCAAGCGGTGGGTGATGACCCAAGGTCTCGCGCTTTCAGAGGCCTCACAAAAATCATCGAGCCTAAACACAATTTGACACTAACTTTTATAAAGGCTCATCGATTAAATAATTAATAATGTAAATACAAACAATTATGAACTCGGATTTGTTTGCATAAAACATTACATAATGGTAGCTTGAAACAACTTATCATGTATTCTTGTAATAGTAGGCCACTAACATAGGCGACGTAACTTATTTTCACATTGCAATAATGAAAAACAAGAAATCTTTCATTTGTTTAGCACTAATAACATCGTTAAGATTAACTGATTCGAGAATTTATTATTATTATTATTAGCTATTTGGAAAAAAATGGATGCTTTACAAACTTTTCTTGCCCAGGTATCCGCGAACATTTCTCACGGAGGATACCATAAGAATTTACTACGCCGCTAGCTGTGTGCTGCCATAATGAATTGGAATTAATTTCTTTATAATAAGCAGCGTTTGAAAAATGCTTCTGTTCAACGCAAGTATAATATTATGCTGTAGTATATCATTTTGTAAACCTCTAAGATTTTACTGTTTTTCAACATTGAAGCGAATGAAAATGCCGACTGATTTTGTTTTTCTTTCTGGTTCTTTGCCGGAAACAACGGAGATATTTGCGGTAGATAAGACATGAAACAGATCTTAAAAGGAATGTTCAGGTGGTGAGGTCAAGGCACGCATCTCGAAGATTTCGGTGAACTAGAAACACCTGATTACTGCTTTTCGTACTTTTCGTGGAAACATTCGAAATTCCAGTACGATCAATCGGTTCGCACAATTGTCATATTAGTGATAAAGCGTGAAACTATACGAGTGATTAAACGGAACGGGTCGTGTGGTCTTAGTAAACTCTGCGTAGGTATCTCATTCCCATTACTGTCCGCATTCGGTAATAAGTTGTAAGAGTGTTGTGTACTTGGTATGTACAAGGGTTGTTCAAGTTTGACCGGGATTTTCGGACGTAAATAATCGATGAATAGCCGGATCATGATGAAACTTGCGGGTGACGTATTGTATTACTTCTCGAGTAACTAGCGTCTGGCATGACGTATTTGGTGCATGAGCAGCAGTTGCTGCGAACATGGCGGCAAGCAGTGCGTCTGTGGCTGTGGAGCAGCGGAGTGTAATCAAATTTCTTGTGAAGGAGGAAGTTAAAACCAGCTGAGATTTTCAGAAGATTCCAAGCACAGTATGGTGAACAAACGATGTCACGCACAAGAGTGTACGAATGGTGTGAACAGTTTCGCGAAGGACGGGAGCATGGCAAGTGTTTTCTGGGACATGAAGTGTGTTATCTATGTGGATTTTCTGGATAAAGGGAGCACAATTAATGCCATTACTACTCCACATTGTTGAGTGGTGCTGTAAGGAAGTCCATTCACAAGAAAAGAACTGGGATGTTGTCTGGAAATGTCATTCTTCTCCATGATAATGCCCGCCCTCACACGGCCAATGTGACAACAAGAAATGCGCTGGGAAGTTCTGCCCCATCCCCCTACAATCCAGATTTAGCCCCCAGTGATTATCATTTGTTTGCACCCCTAAAGGCCATCTGGGAGGGAAGAAATTTACGACAGATGAAGCACTACGAAACGATGTCCTTCAGTGGCTACAACAACAACCAAGTTCTTTCTATGCCAAAGGAATCAGGGAGCTGCCACAACGATGGCAACGGTGCCCCGACGCGCACGGAGAATACTTTGAAGAGCTGGCATAGTTTGGTGCTTCTTGTGCAATCTGTTTCCTCTGAAGAAATAAAATTCCCGGTCAACCTTGAACGACCCTTGTAGAATTAAACTCCTCTGAAAGTATATATCTAATCTAGCCAAGTGTTTGGTGTGTTGGCGTGTCAGTGTTTTTAATATTATTGTTGCATTGTTCTTTTTGTCTATTCTTCAAAATTACAATTGACTTGTGATAGCAACTGAGCTTCACGTATGTGTATGTCAGCAATCATGCCTCCGGTGAAAAATGACATGTGCTGGGACTTTAAATATTTTTCAGATGGTAGACTCCCTACAATAAATCCTAATTTCTTTCCTGTAACGTAATGAGAACAAGTGAAAATTAGCATTTAACGTTCTGGTTTCAAAATCGCTGAAATCCCGGGTTCAAATCCTAGGATCGTCTATTTGTAGTAAGAACTATTGTTCCGCGAACCACAGTTTATAAATCAATATTACTGGCGAAAAATCCAATTGTCCATCAATTACTAGTCATCCGATTAAATTTATGAAATTCCCTCTAAACACAGAATTAAATAATATTGCACAATATTATTAGATTAATAATGTACTGAATTATATTTCAAATTCTCGTATTCGATGAAACAAAAATGCGTGAATGATATTTTACTTGGTTGATTGATTGAGTAGGGGGGGGGAGTAATGGGGGCGTCAGCAACGAGGCTATATGTCCCCGTCACGATTAAGATCGTTGCTCAGGACTGCACGAGTAAAAGAATTTAAGTCTAAAATGAATACAGAGCAATTGAACGAAAACGCTGCTAAAAAACGAAAAAAGCTAAAACAATAAATAAGATAAAATATATAACGATAACAATATATATATATATATATATATATATATATATATATAAACAATAAAATCTCAGAGAAAATATAAAAATTTCGCAGCGATAAAACAGTAACAACAAACTAAAAATGCTCAGAGAGCGTGAGCAACCCCAGATGCAAAAATAAACTGAAGGACCCGGTCAACAATCGAACTAGAATCCCCCAAGACACGGGTAAGTAAAGAAGGCAGTCCATAACGCTCTCTGAGATCTGAGTATTCAGGACATTCAACAAGAATGTGCTGAATACTCAGGGGGACAATACACGCTTCACAATACGGACGGTTCACCTGACGTAACAAATAGCTATGCGTGAGATGAGAGTGTCCGATATGCAGACGCGCCAGGAGCACTTCATCTCGATGACGGGAACAAGAAGACGTACGCCACTCTCCTAGTACCGGCTTAACTGCATGTAATTTATTCTCAAGGGCCTGGTCCCAATCCGCTTGCCAGTGAGAGCGCATCAAAGAGTAAAAATGGTTCTGAAGATCGGAGCTAGGAAGGCTATGCTCCAGTGCAACCCCAGCCAAGGCGGCGTTCTTGGCAGCTGAGTCAGCACGTTCGTTTCCCCGGATGCCGACATGATCCGGCACCCAGCAGACAACAACGACGCAATCCTGTTGCTGCAATTCATGGCATCTCACAAGAATGTCCTGCACGACAGAGTGCATACTGAAGACATTCTGTAGACTCAAAATCACGCTCTGAGAATCGGTGTAAACAAGCACATGACGGAGTGAAAGCGTGAGAGCGTGGTCTAAGACAAGCTTAACTGCAGTCAATTCAGCAGCAAACACGGAACACAGGCGATGCAAATGGAATTCGGAGCTGGCCTCGTCGGTGACAAAGGCACAGCCTACAGAATTCCCATCCTTAGAACCGTCCGTAAAGAACACACTAAAATCGGGGTACTGATCTAACAGTGCGGCAAACTCTTGCTGGTACACCTGGGAACTAGTCTGCTGTTTCGAATGCATAGACGAACGTAAATCATGGCGAGGTAGACGAAGTAGCCAGGGTGGAATAGCACAAAAGTGAACCAACGAAAGAGAGGGCCACAGGAAATCGTCGGCAAGGAAACTCTCACACGCACGGATGTACCATGGACCTGTAGAGCGAGGACGTGCAGCATAGCGCTCGTATATCCGACCACCACGGAGACATGGTCTACACGGGTGGTCTGGAATACAACGCACATGCGCAGAATAATTAAGAAGTAGTCTGCTGCGACGATATGCTAACGAAGGTTCACTGGCTTCAGCATACAGGCTGGCGACGGGACTACTTCGGTAGGCGCCAGTAGCAATACGAATACCCAGGTGATGCACTGTATCAAGTTGTCGTAACAGAGAAGCACGAGCAGAACAATAGACAATACAGCCATAATCTAACTTAGACCGAATTAGACTACGGTACAAACGAAGCAGAGCAGTACGATCAGCACTCCACGTGCGGTGGGAAAGGACACGAAGGAGATTCAGAGCTCGAAGACAAGAATACTTAAGATTCCAAATATGTAGTGCCCACGACAAGCGACGGTCAAAGACCAGACCCAAGAAACGGACTGTATCAACGAATGACAAACGGGTGCCATCGAAGTACAAGTCCGGGTCAACAAGGCAAGTACGCTGCCGGCAGAAGTCAACACATTGAGATTTCTCGGTGGAAAAGCGAAATCCAGTCTCATTCGACCAGCGAACAAGACGATTGAGAGTCAGTTGAAGCTGTCGAATAATGCCGCGAAGGTGGCGGGAGCGACAGAAAATGATAAGGTCGTCAACGTAAAGCAGACCATACACAGGAGCCTGGATCTGCGAAAGATCACTGTTGACAGCGACAGCAAACAACGTGACACTAAGGACACTGCCTTGTGGAACACCATTTTCTTGTACAAAGCGCTCAGAGAGACCAGATCCCACACGCACTCTAAAGTGTCGCTCGTGAAAAAAATTCGTGATAAATTGGACTATATGCCCACGAAGACCCCAGTCATATAATTGTTTTAAGATACCGTAACGCCATGTGGTGTCATACGCCTTCTCTAAGTCAAAAAATATAGCCACAAGATGTTCTCCGTTTAGAAAGACATCTTGAATTTGACCCTCAAGATAAGCAAGATTGTCAATAGTTGAACGGAAGCGACGAAAGCCACTTTGAAACTTGCTCAAAAGGGAATGCGATTCCAAATACCACACCAGGCGCTTGTTGACCATTCGCTCTAGCAGCTTACAGACACAGCTCGTGAGAGCAATGGGTCCGTAGCCCGTGGGGCTAGTTGCCGCTTTCCCTGGCTTTAAGATGGGAAGAACCAGGGCCTCACACCAAGCAGGTGGAAAGAACTCCTCATCCCAGAAGCGATTGTACAGCTGCAATAATGCAAGCTGAGAATCGCGGGAGAGGTTGCGCAACATATCGTAGGAAACACGGTCAAGCCCGGGAACAGTATTGGACGATTCGCGGAGAGCAAAATCGAACTCAACGATCGTGAAAGGAGCGTTATAGGCCTCACTGCTGGCGGTACGGAAATTTAACGGGATTCGCTCTAGCTGAGGACGTGAACGAGCAAAGGCTGGTGGGTAGTGAGCCGACTCAGAGATAGTGGCAAAGTGGTGGCCCAGTATGTTAGCGATCTCTGAGGAATGCGTCTCTAGAACACCATACACGTTTAATGCTGGGACAAGAAGTAAAGAAGCAGAGCCGTTTAGGGAGCGAACCCGACGCCACACAGTTGACATAGGCGTGCGACTACTGAGTGACGAAACGTAATTCTTCCAGCTTTGGCGCTTCGAAATCTTTACCAGACGTCGAGCACGAGCACGCAGAATGCGGAACTGCTGAAGATTTTCTTCTGTGGAATGACGATTAAAAGTGGAAAGAGCAAGCCGAAGAGCTTGGATAGCCTCACGGAGTTCCGCAGACCACCATGGAACACGCCGGCGGGAAACGTCGCCACCACATTCGGGAATGGAACCATGAGCAGCATCGAGAACAGTCCGCTCAAAAGCCTCTGTCACAACAGCTACAGGGAGATCATCACGACAATGAAACTCACTGAGATCACGGAATTTACGCCTGTCAGCACGCTTCAGATTGAAGCGGCGGAGAGGAAAAGGAGGAGGAACAGGGAGACCTTCAACAAACAACGGGAAGTGATCACTGCCACAAAGATCAGGATGCACTCTCCATGTCAATGAGGTCAAGAGACCAGCACTGCACATGGAGAGGTCGATACAAGTATATGTGCCATGGGCAGTGGAGAAATGAGTAGGACTGCCATCATTAAGGATAAGCAAGCCACTCTCCTCAAGAAATTCAGTGACCTCGCGGCCACGACCTTAGTACGGAGGACAGAACCCCACAGACGGTGATAGGCATTAAGGTCTCCTACAAGCAAGACTGGCGGTTTAAGCTGATGGAAGAGCTGAAGCAGAGCGGCGGTTGTAAAGGCTTCTGAGTGAGGAACGTACAATGAACAAACTGTAAGCGGGCGAGAAAAGTGTACTCGCACCGCAACGCCTTGTAGTCTGATACAATGTGAATTTGCTGAGAATGAACAGAATCGGAGGCACAGACTGCCACGCCGCTAGCAGCGTGGTCAGCGTCTGGTTTATCGCATCGCGATACATAGTATACCCAGAAAGAAGGAAGGACTGGGTAGGCTTAAAATGGGTTTCCTGCAAGCAGATAAATACAGGCGAGTGGTCAGTGATCATTTGGGTCAATTCCTCACGGTGACCACAGAAGCCATTGAGGTTCCACTGAAGAAGCGCCATACTGGAAAAGATCAACGTTTGAGGCGAACTTTCCCACGGGGTCCAATAACAGCCCACTCGGAGTCCATAAGTTCGTCCTTTACCATGTCAGACGTGAGCGAAACTGCAGGAGGCTTACGAACTGGCGTAGATTTTGTTCTCTTTGGAGTGAGAACAGTCTCGTTCAGCCCGCGAATATGTTGGCTAAGTTTCGGTCCGGCGATATAAGGTGATCGGCGATGGGCTGGAGTACGCTAAAGACCACCACTAACAGAAACACGTGGGGTCCTGGGAAGTTCGCTTGTCATTGTAATTGGGGTCTTGGTGTCACAACTATTCTCTGGGACCGAGTCTGTCTGGGTGGAAACGTCGGATGTCTGGGTGGCTACAGATTTTCGAGAACTAGCTGCAACAGTAGCGAATGGAACAGAAAGCGAAGGGACGCTTTCTTTCAAACGACGCTTAGCATCAGCAGCAGTAATCTTCTCAACAACCATGAGTTCTCGAATACGCTTCTCGCGCTGAAAGGCTGGACAGTCCCGAGACCAAGCTGAATGCTCACCCTTGCAGTTGACACAGAAGGGCTTCGGCGCTTTGCAGGGTTCCGCACCATGACTACCCTGGCCACAAATCGCACAAAGAGCAGCACTCGCATTACACGAGGTGCTGGTGTGCCCAAAATGTTGACATTTAAAGCAGCGCAAGGGACTAGGAAAATAGGGCCGAACTTTCAAACGATAGTATCCAGCCTTAACATACTCCGGAAGCGTGGGCAAACTGAAAGTAAGAATCAGGGACTGGGTGGCGACGAGTTCACCTGACTTCTTACTTTTGATTCGAGCTACGTCGATAACGTGTTGGTCCGCTAACTCCGACTTAATGTCCTCTTCGGTGGCATTGAGGAGATCCCAACACGATATTACCCCTCTTGAAACGTTCAGCATACGATGCGGTTCAACTGACACGTTCACCGTTCCAATAGAAGTTAACTTAAGTAGCTTCACCGTTTGCCTCTCGTCTGTCGTCTCCACCGATAAAGTGCCATTACGCAACTTCTTCATGTCTTTAACATGTCCGGCATGGTAGGTGATAACTTTATGAATAACGAAAGGGGACAAGCCCTTAATAGCACTCGGACGGTTTGCATCAGAATTGGCACTATCAACATCTTTATCTTTAATTACAAGATATCGGACAACAGGGGTCGCGATACTTGTCTTTTCCACTACCTCAGTTTCACTTGGTTTGGGCTTCTTCCGCGAGGGAGAGCCCGGATCTGTTTGTTGTGTTTTGGTACCCATATAGGAAGTATTTGTGTTAAACACTGGAAAAGGGGGTGTGAGGTCACACCGGGGCGTTAATGGGTAGAACTAACGCTACCCCCTGGCAATTCCATCAGCACGCCCAACATCTTAGGATCAGCGTGGGGCCAACGCGGTCAAGGGGAATGGAAGTGCAAGAAAACCATTCCCGTCGACAAAAACGCGTGGCCCCGGAAAAAGAAGGGAAACAAAACGAAAGAAACAAACAAACAAAAGGATAGACCCCCACCAGCCCAGGAAGAACAAAACAAAACAAAAAGGTGCGGATTTTTTTGTGTTTTGTATTTTTTGTTTGTTTTTTTAAAAATTATTTTTAGTTTTGCTTTTTTTTTTTTTTTTTATTATTATTTGCACAGACTCAACACTCCGGACAACACAACATTAGTCCGGGTTGTGGAGGAAGACATCCACTAGACCTTCCTCTTCCCGACTCCCACCAACCATCCGCGAGTCCGGTGATATTTTACTTGGGACGCAGGTTATTGCAACATATTCTGTAGTTGTAACCCTGCTGCCAAGGGATGTTTTGGTGTTAGTTTCACTTGTGGCCACGATCCGCTCACCGCTCTGTCGACCTGTATATTTTAATATTTATATTAATTTTTATTACTTTTTGTTTTTATTATTATTATTATTATATAAATGCCTCTCCTTATTCCTTTTTTCGCCCTGCAAGTTCTGTTCCATCAGTAAATTGTTTCTACTCATCATACCAACATCGTGTTTTTCTCTACACATTTTTTCTCTCCCCTTCTTCTCCTGGGTCATGAAGTGCTATACAAGGGTTTAAGATTACTTTCATTAACCTGAGTTCCATTTCTTCTACAATACCCAATTCCAGGTAGTTTTTCTTTATAAACTCACAGTGAGACATTCTGAAGAAGAAGAACAACAACAACAACAACAACGACGACGACGACAATAATAATAATAATAATAATAATAATAATAATAATAATAATAATAGTGCACTTGGGCTAGGAATGGCAAATGATCTCAAGGCTGCCACGTAAGTTGACACCAGTCAATAAAAATCGCCGTCTGGAGGTATCCAATTATCTGAGTGTCCCTTCAGATGAATAATGGATCTGCTGCAACAATCGTAAAAGTGGCTGGATCTTATTAAGTTTTGGATGGTTTCGAAACCGCAAAATATGTTGTTCCTGGTATGATGATCTATGGTGAGGTTGGTCCATCAAATCTTTCTCCGTCGAGAAGAAATAATTACTGCGGATCGTTGCGGAAATACACCGGAACTTTGTTCGCAAGCATCTAGAAATTTTCAAATGACATGGTATCCTCAGGCCGCAGGACAATGCAGCTGCAAATGACGCTCAAAAAACGTTGCAAACTCTTCATGAGTTGCAATATGAAACCATTCCTCATCCATCGTATTCTCCTGATGTCCCTCCCACCGACTACTATTTCTTCCGGCATCTCCATCAATTCTTGGGAGGGAAAACTTCCGTGATGATGGAGCGCTGCAACGTGCGGTTGAAGACTTCTTCGCATTGCACATTGCGAACTTCTTTCTATATGGAATCCAATCGGTAGTAGAGCGATGGCAAAAGTGTGTGCTTGCTGGCAACGACTATTTTGATTAACCAGGTATTAATTTTCCCTTTTTCCTTTTTTTCTTCTACTGTATTCTACGTAAAGGTTAAGTACACTTGCATTTTTGCGTCTAAATTACCTTTACTTATGGTCCGCTAATATATCTTAAAATTCAACCACATTGTATTGACTTTCTACTGCTCTGTTTATATATATAACTCACTCCCACAAGCTCAATTCCTGCGAATCCACTTTCCACCATTCCTGTCACTGCTCGTCTTGCCATCTAAACTGTTTGTCCATCCACTGCAGTTCCCTGTACCGTATTATTTCTACAAACTCATATTTCATACCAAATTTCTTTCAACTGAAATTCAATCCTCCTTAAAAATCTCCACTTTACAACATTTATGATTGGAAACTTCACGGCTTTAAGGAAAACTCATAAACAACTATCTACATAAACTTTCCGCAATTTGTCTAATCGTTCTTCCCTCGGCAACATTCTTCCATTAAATCTTCACCTCGTAAACAGCAACTTGCCTCTCTCTGCTCCATTTCCAATGCTTATAACACGATTAGCCCAAACCAAACCCACCTTCCTAACCAAAATAATCTACAGATCCACGACAAAACAAAACAGTCTCAACTAATTCTTAATCTCTTCTTATGCTTCTTCACTCCGATTGAAGAGGAAGTTGAATTATATAGCCTAACATAAGGCTGGACAGTGTGTGTGGGCATTTAAGGATGTAAATGACGTAAGAAGAATCGTAACTATGAAATGGTGAGATATCTGTGTGTTATCTTTGTAATGTGATGTTGGAAGATGAGACTGGTCTCAAATATAAGACAAGTTTTACAACTGGCATTTCTTCAATGGAGTTGTAGGATGTTGTAAGGGACTAGGTATGGCAAGCAAGGTGTGATAGTTGAGGAACTTTTGGTAAAGAATTTTGGGGCCAAGCACAAAAGCCTTTTCGGTTTCACGTGAGTTAGTGAGAAAATAATTAGCAAGATACATCGGTTTCTATATAAAATGGAGACTCGTATGGTACTGAATGAGGAACTTCGAACGGAATAGAGAAGTTTTACAGTAGCTGAGATATTAGTTTTTGATGATATATATCTGCACTAGTAAACTGTTTACCAACGAGATTAACGGGTTTCCGGTCGAAGAGTGCTGATGAGTGTGTCTTGCGGTAGTTGTTGAGAATCGATGAGAAAAAGATATGAGCTCCCGAATGGACAGTACATAGGGTACGGAACGTTTGATATGGTAAGATCTTTTAAAGTGGTAGTAAGCAATGTGTAAGTCAGACTCGAGACGTTCCTTCCCAAAGTGGATTTTCTTACCAAATATGAGACGGTACGGTTGGAGAAGAATTGGTAAATTTCACATTTTTCGCTCCTTCCTCCCTACTTCTTTTCCCAAAATGATCAAACGATGTAGGTAGATCGAACAAAGAAATTTAGACGCAGCGGTCGTCTGGAAACCAAACGACCAGAGAACAGTTAAAACATTGTATCACGTAACACTAAAGAAAGCCAGCTTACAAGAAGTTTTGCGGAACAGTTTCATCGGATAAGGCCGGAAAAGAAACAGGAGAAAATAAAAGGGAACAGAAAAGTAACTGTGAAGTAGCCGATTCATGCTCTACAGTTATTTCTTTTACTTTCCCTTCCTATCTAATGGAAATCCTAACAAGTATCAAGCATTTCTCGTGAAGCTTAAAAAAAACATAACTTATCGATGTTAGTTTAATCTACAAAATCATAATTGCCACCATCTATAAACACTTGCAGGATGATAATGCTATTTTGCACCTACCGGCTGCGTTTGTAGCACGTCCACTTCACCGTTAACAATAGGACCTTCCATACTAATTGCACTGTCTTCGTTTGCTCCTCCATCGTCTTGAATATCTTCCATAATCTCTGGTACTTCCGCCTCAGCTTTCAATGCTTCAATTTTTGGCGAGGATGTCTCAACTGGACCTGGAACGTCTTCAACTGTCTGCTTTGGTTTCCTAAAGAAGAAGAAATATTTACTTGTTTACAAAGGTATTTGGCTTATATGTCTCAATGTCATTTTAAACAAAAATTACCCTATTTGATATGAATTGATGTATATTTATAATAATTTATAAATGTACTCTTGTATTTACGATGTCCAATATTCAATATACTCGTAACTCTACTGTCCCCTGACATCATCTTCAGTAGATCGGGCAATACACTGGCAATTCATCTTACATTTCACAGTTTCTTTAAGTACTGTTTTTTTAAAAGTTTGTACTCATCTAGGTTTCATTTATGATTAAGGTTTAATACAGATTTGTGATTATAATAGCATCTTTACGAAGTGCCTGTTAAAAGTGAGCAAATTTCTATAAACTAGCACAAAACTACACAGTCTTCATAAAAAAAATTCTACATAAGTTTTTCACAGCATTAATAATTTCAAAAAAAGAGGATCTAATCCAAGGAATTTATATATTCATATTAAAACAGTGCAAGAGGAAATTCTGAGAAGCAAGATGGTTTGCCAGTGAGTTGCCCGATCTACTAAGGAAGATATTACGGAACACTGAAACAGAACAGTTAGTAGTGCATTAAATATTGAAATGAAATGAAATGAAATTTTGAGTTTTACGTCCCACGGTTATGCCGGTTAGGCTAAAGGAGACGGTGATAATGAGTAATGAATGAAATGGTGGAATGAAGAATGTGGGAGGAAACGGGAGAACCCCGAGAAAACCCACGCACACGGTGTTTGTCCACCACAAAGTTCACTTGGCAGGAGCAGGGTTTGAACCCGAGACCCCTAGCACCAGAGGTGAACGCTCTACCACTGAGCCACCGCGGCCCCTGCATTAAATATTATATACAGTAAATAAGTAAGTACGCTTAAAAATTTTCATATTAAGTAGTTTGTTCTACTTGCACGGCCCAGTTTTCTCAACAAAAGCAACGTTATGATTCAAGTGCATAATGGATAGTGTAGATTTTGGATATCAGCAACACTGAGAAGAAAAATCAGCCTGTAAATACAAAAGGTTGAAACCTACATTTCCCATATATAATTAAGTTATTTAGTCTCTAAATTTATATTATAAAACAACTTTTTGTATTTCCAACGCTCTTTCATTGTTTAATTGTTTCTTTGAAATTGAAATTTACCTTTTCGAATCCTTTTCTTTTCCATTCTCGTCGTTCTTTCCGATCTTTGTTTGCTTTCCTTTCCTGACTTGATCTGGCTTTTTTGTTCTGTCTTGTGCTTCATTTCTTGTCAGAGAACTTGTCCGTTTATTAGCACCAACACCTTTCACTCTTCCTGTAGCCTATAAGTAAACACGTCATTAACATTTTATTATCCAAGATGAAGTCTCTATATTGATATTTATCTAATCCTCTGAAATTTTGTTCTTGATGAATTAAATGTAGAATTTTCAAACTGAAATTTTACTTTCTTCAAAACAGAAAATTACCAGTTTCAACTAATATTACGGCATTTATGTAATTTACTAGAAAATACAAGTGCAACTACCAACAATAACGAAACAAGTGACCTCAAGTTCACATTGTGAAACTATGGTAGATTTCCAAACTATAGAAGACTCAATATTGAAAACGAAAGTGGTAGATTTATTGTTTCTGTTTGCAACGGAAGGATGAGTTCGGAGATGCAGCCGGTTTCTCAGACGCTGGAATCAATGTGGGAAAATATTATATATATATATATATATATATATATATATATATATATATATATATCGCTCCTATTACCGTTTTTGCTCTAGGGGATCATAATTGAAGCTGGAAGTTCTGGCAGATTTCTACAGCTTTTGATTTTTATAGAAATGTAAAGGTGGATACAGACACTATTCCTGCGATACTAAATTCATATCATATTAAGAAATCACTTCTCGCTATCTATTACAGTTTTTTTTTCCTTTTTCTTTCTTATTGTGATCAATGTTAAACTCGGGCCAGCAGATTTCTATCACTTCTTTTTGAATAGACGGATAGGGGTAAAGAAGGACCTTATCCTTAGAATGCTAAATTTCATATAAAAAGGGATCTCTCGCTATTACTTGTAACATTACCGGCGATGATAGTTTCAGAGAACACTGAAACCGTATAAGTAAATAACAAAAATTCGAGATACAAAGTAAGACTTGTTGTGATTAAGTTATGTGTCCTATAGCATCTATCAGGAAGAGAAACTAGTTTGAGAAGAAACATTTTTGTTAATGGACATGTAGGAGGAAAAGCATAGATGGGAAGAAGACTACAGTAAGTGATTGCATTGACATGCAATTATTACGTCAAACAAGAAACAGAGATAGTGGTATAGAAGCTTCTCTATTTCAGGCAAGTAACGTGTCAGTGGCAGAAGAATACTTACGATAATTACTACAATATATTTCGAAACACCCATGACAATAATTTGCTTCGAAGTAATGCACTAACACATCGTAGGAGTATTTGTGATGCATTATTATTATGCAAAGACTCCTTTCATTTCAAATCTAAGCTACGATGTCCTTTGAAAAGTAAAACAGCGGAAAAAGGATTGTTCTGCATTTGCTCTTTCAGTATTTTCCAGCAAAAATTCCGACTTAAAGGAAGCGTTACTAAGGATGATGGTCTGCCAGAAGTTCAAATCTAAGTAGTTCTCTCTTACATCTAACTAGTTCTGTCTTACATTTTAGCTAATATGCCTTGACAACTTCGTGAAATACAAATGAAAATACCTTAATTTTTGGTAGTGACTTGTTAAGAGCATAACTTCCCTAGCATAGCTTCCCTAATTTTAAAACATTTAAAAAAAATAATCTAGGAGAGAAATCAACACTGCCATTAAAGCACCAACACTGCAACTAAACAGCATACTGCCATTAAAGAGACGAAATGAATTAAATTTGTTTCCCAGAAATTCTACTTGAGGATTTCTAGTACTTTCCAGTAATGTACGAACTTTAGAACTTTTAAATTACAGAAAAAAATACATTACATCTTTAGCAGCCTTCTTGGTGTCTTCCTTCGATTTTTTGCCTCCAGCTTTAGGATCTTTTTTCTTCAGAACTTGCTGTACAGCTTCAGAACTATCTATCTGCAAAACAAAATTAAAGATACATAATCACTACTTGTTTCAAAACGTACTTAAAACTAAAAATAGTAATATAACAACAAAAAATCCAAAATACATAAAAATTGTCTTCTTTTGTTGCTACGTTTATAAGGGGGATAGAGAAAGATAAATAACACGGAAATTGATATGTAATTAAAGGAAAATAAATGCATTCAAAAATAAATACTAGATTCTTTATATACTATGTCTGACCTATCTTTATTGGGTTGTGATTTAATTATTTATCATTATTATTATTATTATTATTATACAAGAGGGAATATTTTCGGGTTGCTAAAATTTAGATGACCGATGCCATGCTATAACTTTGAGCTTCGCAATATCTCAAGTAGATGCAGACCAGGGTTGGAAAAACAGTTAAAAAAAAAAAAAAAAAAAAAAAGTGTGCTTAAAACATGAAAAAGATTTTTAAAATGTTTTAAACATTTTGAACAGTTTAAAACACGATTTTAAACATATTTCAAAATCGTTAATAACTTATTTGTTAAAACTTTTTACTCTTTACTTACAACGAGTATTACAGATTCATCCTGTATATACTGATTAGTGCAACAGCGATAACAGAAATAAAATAGTTTGACTAAAAATAGACTTGTTATAGTTTTTTAAATGAATTTTTGTTGGCAATATTGGACTCGAGATGATTTTCAAAGTAAATAAATAAATAAATATTTTCGTAGTCCACTAGTGATAATGCACCTTAAGGTTGGTGTAAAGGGACAAGTTTTACCGATAGATGTCACTACGGTCTTCGTATCTCTCGTGTATTTTTTACCTTTTACGAAAATTTACAATTTCTCTTACAAATTTCAACCTGGAGACTCCAAATTTTTAGAGAAGGAACTTCATAACCTATCGAAGGTAACAATCCGTGCCGATTTTTTATTTAGAATTTTCTTAGTTGTTGAAACAGTTCCATTGTTAAAGGTTTGGATATCAATCTCAACAATGAAGAAAATTCTAAATAAAAAATCGGCACGGATTGTTGCTTTCGATAGGCTATGAAGTTTCTTCTCTAAAAATTTGAAGTCTGTAGGTTGAAATTTGTAAGAGAAATCGTGAATTCTTGTGAAAGGTAAAAAATATACGAGAGAGATACGAAGACTGTAATGACATCTATCGGCAAAACTTGTCTCTTTAAACCAATCTTAATATATCAAATTTCGTTTCGAAATGACTTTTGATTGTCCATATCAGATTCAAAATTTTGACTTTCTATTTCTGTAAGCTATTACTGATAATGCACCTTTTTTTAAACCTAATTTAATGTGTAACACCAGTGGTCTGCAAAATGACTTTCGAATTACCATTGGATTTAATATGGCATTCTTTGCGGTATTTGGCTCAAATAAATGTATTGTTATCGGAATTGTACACACGTGCACATAATTTTTACTCAATTGGTTACCCGGAGATGGGCGAAATTTTAATTGCAAAATTTGGTTGCTATTTCGGAACAGTGATGCTAATAAAATTATTCTAAAATAATAAATTTTCGAAAAGTAATATTTGAAGCACACTTCATATTGTGCTAACTTTAAAATATTTTCTGCAAGTATTGGTGGTTGTTTAAATCATTAATTGTATTGAAGAAAAGCAATTTGGGGGCATTCAGAGCACAATGGATCCAAGTCCATTTTCAACAAAGTTCAGTTTTGCTCAGCAAATGAATTCTATTTCAAAACGTAATATCTTCGCAGCCAAGGACCGGAAATAAATGAAACAAAGACCACGTTAAAAGGCATGGACAAGTTTCATATGACAGCTGCTAGACAGGAACGCCAATCCGGGCAGAAGGGCAGCCGCCCCCACCAGCACCCTGAATTTCAGATTTTGGGGGCAGTAAGGCAGATTTAGAAACCTTTTGATAAGCAAAGTCCAACAGAACAAGTTTGAGGTCCCTACACTGAATAAATACAGATGATCCAAACTGGAAAGTTGCGATTCCCAGAGTTTTTTAAGCAGGTCCGAAACTCGAAAGTAGAGCCATCTTTGGAATCCTTGAGCCAAAAAAATACAAAAGAGCAATATAGGCCTATAGCTTCTTGCAGCCAATAGAAATGAATTTTAACTTATCAAAATCCGTATTTATTCGGTGTAAGAACTTCAAATTTGTTCTGCTGGACTTTGCTTGGCAATAGGTTTCTAAACCTGCATTGCTGCCCCAAAATCTGGAATTCAGGGTACGATGGCGGAGGACCATTACACGGAAGCAGCTCTCTAGCGGCAATCATATAAAACTCCAGATTGCACCTTGTCACGTAGTTTTTTTTCTTTCATTTGGGATTCGTTGTTGCGAAGGTATGACGTTTCCCGTCAGTGTATTCTTTTTGACAAATCCTGAACTTATTTAACGAAATTATGCATCACTGAATATGACATTCGGAGCTTAACTTGCTAATCTTTCCCACGCTGCAGCGTACACAATATAGTGTTAATGTCTTATATTTATAAGCAGGAAGGAGAAATTAGCCATCCTGTTCCCCTCTTTCAGAAATGTCCTTGTCCAGCGATTGTCCTATGAAACTCAAACCCACAGTACACCCTTTCATGTGATTTCTGTTTCATTTATTTCGGGCTCTTCGCTACTAAAATACGAGCTAAAATGAATCTTTTTGGAATTGGACTTAGTTCCTTGTGCTCTGAACGGCCCATATCTAAAAATGTTCTTAAAAAAAAAAAAAAAAAAAAAAAAAAAAACTTAAGTTGGAGCCGAATTTATCCTGCAACCCAAGTTTGTTCGAAACGCTTAAAATTAGCTTCTTTGCATTGCTCGAAATGATGTCCTTTTTTCTTGCCGTAAAACTCTTGTTAAACGATTCCATTGTACGGAGACTGATAATCAACATGTACTGTATCAACGAGTGCCTGCGATATTTAATTTCAGAACCGCAGTTTAGCAAAGATCCCTTTGTTTTCTGAATACAACACAAAAACTTGTTTTCAAGATAATTCTTTTATTTATTGTTTAATATCATTTCTACAAGTTGTCCAACTACGACACTTTCTCGCAAGTTAACTGATAAGCATTTAAACAATACAATAAACGCTAAAAACATGGGAAAACAGAGAAAATAAATTGTAGAGCACCAGTGTCGTGCCGTGAAGGGGGCGAGCGTGGCGACAGTCCGGGCGCCGATGTAAGGGGCGCAAATTTCGGGGGGAAAAAGAAAAGAAGGAAAGAAAAAGAGAGAGGAAAAATTACTTGGAATATTTTAGATCAACAACAGTATTTTGGATCATGTTAGGAAAATGCGTGTGTACATATATAAAATGGAAGGTAAAAAGTAACAAATAGTGCCCAAAATCAAGAAAAAGCTGAGTTTATTTTTGGAAATTTTCTTACGCTTCGCAGCAATCATGGTGGCGCTTTGCGGCTAATCTGTCGACCTCACTCATACGTGCGGTGGCGCCGTCGTATACTCTCACCTCGGGCGCTAATTTTCAACGGCACGGCATTGTAGATCATTACATCGACTTGCTGCAGCCATTAGAACTCAAAACATTCATAGGGGAAGAAAACAGCCTTCTGAACGGGAAGCACTTTTTGGTAATTTTCTCTCTCGTAGATTTTTTGCAAAAAAATAAAATAAAATAAAAATAAACGTATGTTTAAAACAGGCCTTAAAAATACACGTTTTAAAACAAAATGTTTAAAACGTATATAAAATTTGTTTTACACAAAGTCAATTGTTTAAAACAAGTTTTAATCATTTGTTTTAAACAAAACAACCCTGATGCAGACATGCCGGAAAATTTTATTCTTCTACATTCACTAGTTCAAACGCTGTCGAAACTGAGCTCTGGTGGATATGACTCTCAACGAATAACATTCGAACAAATTTATCACGAATGTTTGGAGATGTGCAAAGAAAATGATCTTGAATTCCAGAGCCGGAAACAGATAGGTTATAGGGGTTCTTCGTAGAAACCAACTAGACATTTGCCATCGAAATATCACAAATGAATCTTTTCCTTCATTGGATGCAGAAAACGAATTTTATAAAAGATAATATACTAACGAGGAAACCGATTCAAGTGTGACACGAAATTGTGGACAAGTTCATGCGCAAACGAAGTGTTTTTGTGTACAATTAAAACAATTAGAAGGAAAAACTCTCGATCTCAACCGTTCCGGAGATATAGAGGAATAAGGCGAAGGCTGGTGCTCCGATATTTTGCGAATTTTTAAATAGGTAGCGTTAGTACAAGTAAAAGAGTCTTTTAAAAATGAATAATTCCTTCATCCAGGAAACTGTAGTAATACGCCGCCTTAGACATGAGGGTTACAAACCCGGAGAGTCCATAAAAAAATTTAGGGGAAGAATGTTTTGGATTGGGAAGGCGAAAATACCGGAGTTTCATTGTTGCCTGAAACAGGCGTGTCAGGTATCTACGTTCAACGTTCCTTGGTACGCTGAATCGAATAAAAGTATCATCAGTCAAATAGGCTGAAAAATGTTTAAAAAGGTGGTCGTCCGAACTTTCCAAACATTTATAATTTCTACCATTATTAACCGATCGAAAATGTACATGATATACAGCATATAAGGCGTACTGGTTTTCGTTTTTTAAGTTGAAGATACTATTTTTGCTTATTGATCCATACATTGCGTTTTAATATATGTCACACAACTACACACTGTCGTATTTACGTTTGCAACAATATGTGTTTATGATTCACATTATTTAATTAGTTTTTCTATATTGCACAGAATATAATATTGCGTTTTTGTTCGCACAATAACGTCTCTGTTCCTTTGGCAATATAAATAATACATCTATGTATCACCTTTTCTCACTTTCTACGAACTAAAGACATGATATACTCGTACTAGCATGTAATATCATACAATAGTGTTCTTTGTTTCGGCGTTTGTTATTCCTTAAGCTCCTTCTTTTTCCGACCCCGAGTAAAAGCTACGCCACTCACCTCAACATTCAACACCACTTTTATTCCACCCTGATGTATTCTTCTTAACGTTTCAATGCAATTTTCAAACATATTCACTCGCAACATAGCCGAAAATTCGCAAAATATCGGAGCTCCAGCCTTCCCCTTATTCCTCTATATCTCCGGAACGGTTGAGATCGAGGATTTTTCCTTCTAATGGGTTTAGTTGTACACAAAAACACTTCGTTTGCGCATAAACTCGTCTACAATTTCGTGTCATACTTGAATCGGTTTCCTTGTAAGAGACATTTTTCTGTCTACTATTGATAAGACAATCACTGATATGAAAAAACTGCTTTGATATCATGTAACAAGATCATTAGATCAATCACCGCTCTACATAAAAAAGTGAAAACATTTTAAATTACATTGTGAGCCTATGGCCCATTATTATGGAAGTGATTTTAAAACATTCAAATATAAACTCAAAATCCTTCAAAACACAATTAAGTTATATGAAGGCGAGAGAAAACAAAAGTTGATTTCTTGATGAATTTCATTGATAGTTTTTTTCTTTTTTTTTGTGTGTGTGTGTATGTGTCTACATAAGCACATTCCTAGAAACCTACAAGCTAGATATAATATCTAGGGCTATACCAGTTTCTAGTGCTACATGTGAAAGGTCATTCTCATGTTTGAAAAGATTAAAGATATACAGTAGAAACTCGATTAACCCTCGGGACCGGGACCATGACGGTTAAGCGAATAGACGGATAACAGAAATATCGTTATAAACCTCTACAGTAAGTAGATTTAAAAGGTTCTGGAAGAAATAAATAACCTTATACAAGTGAATAATACTTATAATGATTGAACAGGACCAGAGTAAACCGTATTCCTTCCATGTTACACTAATATAGGTTCGTCTTGAAAATAATTCATAACAGTTTGGAATTTAATTTCTGGCATCTTGAGTGTTTCAAGTCCATGCTTTTCTCCATAAGGGTTTCAGTACTGTACCAAGATTTTGTGTGGAAACTAGCATGACCGGAAGTGACGCATGACTATTTCAGTCCATTTCGCTTACACTTTATTCCATGCTCTTCACGGCGCACGGCATGAATTACGGCACATTTAAAGTACAGTACTGTCCGGAGCAGTGACGGATAACAGAGAGTGACGGTTAAAAGAGTGACGGTTAATCGAGTTTCTACTGTATACACAATTCAATGACTGATGATAGGTTGAAAAATTTAGGATTACTTTATATTGAGAAGAAAATTGCTAACAAGTTGTTGATAAGTTTGCTGTTGCCAACAATAATATAAAGATCCTCTTTTAAGTAGAGGCATGAACCTATAAAAATTATTTTCTTTACCTGTAAAAGTGTATTTCCCTTTTGGATGGAAACAACAAAGATGGAAACGTTCATTTTGAAAAACACCACACACACATATCAGGGTTGTGAAAAACCCAGGTAAAAAAAAAAAAAAAAAAAAAAAAAAACAGCGCAGTGGATTTTATTGGGTAAAATTGGGTTTTAGTGGGTAATATTAGGTTTTATTAAATTTTGTACGTATATTTAAAACAATATTCCTACTTGAAATATCATTTATTTGTTCTAGTGTACACATGAAACTATGGAATTCCCTAGTGGGACTGCGGAAGTTCACGTCTGGCGCTTCAAAACTTCAACCAAGTGCGTTTTGTGGTAGACAAACATGGTGTGCATGCGTTTCTCGGGGTGGTTTCGCCATGCCACCATTATTATCCGTATCATCACAGTCTCCCTTAGCCGTGGTGCATAATCATGAGACATTGAACTAAACTTAGAAATAACAAAAAAGAAAAAAGAATGCACAAGGAATCCGTGAAGTCCCATACACGTTTCGTGGGACACACTTTGCACCATTGACACTCGCTTATATTTCAATTTCTAGAAAGAAGGAAGTACACAGCTTTGTAGAGTAACAAAGAGGTGGATTATCTTATGTAATACAGAAGAGGAATAAAAATCCCTCTTACACTTAGTTCAAATTCTTGAACCAGCCGTCTGAGTTTAAGTCAAAACACGCCAGTCAAATACTGAGATAGTACCTCAAGTTCAAAAGCCAGAGATATAAAAAAAAAATAAATAAATAAATAAAATAAAATAAATAAATAAAAAATAAATAAAAAAACTTTTATTGAATGGATGTTGTTTTTCTAAAAGAAATATTTTTTTCAAGAACTGAAATGTTGCAAATGGATTTTTTCTCATTTTCAGTTGCCAATTTGGTTTCTTACAATAGATTTTACGATTAAAGGAGTTTTGCGACCCAATAATTTACTGTTTCACATACTCCATCAGACACGCAAGAAAGCATTAGGGAATTCCACGATCTGATTGCCGTTAGTGTTGAGAAGATAGAAGTGGATCTTTAGTAATTTCCTTTTTCCAGTGAAGCGTTCTAGATTTGTAATTTACTGACTCATGGAAAAAGATATAATAATAGATCTGTTTATATTAATACACAAGTATGTAACAAAAACAAAGGAAATGTGGCCGCATTACTTTTGATTCCATACTAGCTGAAGTGCCCGTTCTTTCCACGTGGAAAATTAAGTTCAAGGACAATGTTTGAGCTTCCTCTACCCTTCAGGATAAGCATATCAATGAAAGTGTAGTAAGATACTCTATTTCTGGTATGAATTTTTAACTCTCTTCTTCTTTAGGATACACCCTTTAAATAAAATTACATGATGATATCCCAGCTTGAGGTAGGTTCTAAAACTCACTTTAAACTGTTTAACCATTTCCTGTGATCACTTCAAATATCGGGGAATGAGGGAAACATGTCCCTTCCAATCTTGAAACTGGGAGACTGTCCCCTCAATAATCCGATTTGAAATTGTTTTTTGGGGAGAAATGTGATGATTTGTGTCCGATGTTGAAATTGGGACAGGCATTTAAGTAGATTATCGTATGAAAGCTGATATTAAGTGAAAGAGATGAGACAGGTGGATTAATAGGAGTAGCCATAGACTTTTCAATGACGGTTGTGTTGACACTTTCACTTAACATCAGCTTTCATATGATAATCAACTTGAACGCCTTTCCCATTTCAACATTTTTAGTTGGACCCCACCTGGGACGTTTCGAGGGACCCTGGAATATTTTTTACTTTGAATCATTATAATTTTGCAATAATGACAAATCCGTGTTTTTGTTTTCACACCTATCCCACCGTTTCAGATTCATACGAGTGGCCATAGACTTTGCAATGAAGATTGTGTTGATATTTTGACCCACCGCTATTTTATAGAGTCGAGACTTGATTTATCTTCTTTCATTTAACACCAACTTTCATACGATATGCAAGTTGACCTCCCTTTTCATTTAAAAATTTTAAGTTGGACCACGTCTGGGATTCTGCGAAGGATCCTGGGAAAATTTATTTTACTTTGATACGTTGTACTTTTGAAATGATGAAAAACATGCTTTTCTGTTTTCATATCTGTCTCACTGTTTCAGATTTTTCAGGGTAGCAACGGACTTTATAGACACGCTTAAAGACTTTAATAAAAATGAGTAAACTGCTGTCCCCACGCGGAATGCATGAGACCTCCCCAATTTTGGTAACCGGTTTTGATCTTACCTTGACCCAAGCTTCCAGGAAGTATATACATCACCCCCACTTTGTGGGTTCACGTTCAAGTACATTCCGGGTCAGTTTTTTTATTCCGGTGAGTTAGGATCACTTAACTTCCTCTCTTGAGTGCCCTGGGATGGAAGGCTAGCGATTTTTATTTTGTGAAAATGATCTAGACTTCCTCTCTCTCTCTCTCTGTACACAATAGGCCAAAGAATATTATATCTCCCTAAAAAGTCTCTCATTTCTATTTCTGTTAGTGCTGCATCAATGATCTTAATTGCATTATCAAAGTACTGAAAGAGTTCAGTTAGTTGTACTGTAGGGAGGTATATGATGGGTTCAACACTAGGATTTCTGTTTATTATTTTCTCTGTCATTTCCCATTTCACGAAGATTTTCACTCTTGAGCTCCGATAAATAGGGTTAGAGCAAAGTGTCCAAATGGTCTGATCTATATCCTCAAATCTAACAGGTATAACTTTATGGCCTATGGAACCCGGAGGTTCAATGCTGCGTTCACAAAAGTTCTCCGCTCACTTCTATGCTTAGCTAACTGCATCCAGTTTCTACTTTGTATTCCAATCTCTAGGAGATTCATCTTAATATTGTCCTCCCATCTGCGCCTAGGTCTTCCTAATGGTCGTTTTCCGATTGGTCTTCCAGTCAAGACTTTGAGAACGTTTCTACTTTCTTCCATTCTAGCTACATTGTTACAGCCTGCTTTTCATCAATCTGTACCATTTAAATAATTATTCGTTTGAATGTACATTAACAAACCATTTTGTTATTTTCGTGGGTTGTCAGGGTCTGCATTTTGTAAAACTGTGCCATTAACGTAGATAGTGGTTAGTATGTAGGGCGTTGTTGTTTGTTTACCTTTGTATTAAATAAATACCGATTTGAATTATTACTTATTAGTAATGTAGATTACGGTATTTTAGTAGGGTAAAGTATTGTTATTTATATCTAATAATATTCACTTTTTCAGTTCGTTTGATATTTATAAGAGTAAATGAAGATTGAAATAAACGATATACTATAGGCATGCAGACGGCAACATAAATATTGATAACTGTGAATGAAAGTTAATTATAAATCAAATATATTTCATAAAATTTTGTATAAAAAGGAAACTCCACGATAAGTGGCATTGAATAGGGTATTTCAGTACATTGATTAAATCGTCGAGATTTAATATCACGTAGAAAAATAAGAGCTTACCTAGTATCAACGATATTATCATTGGAGGCTGCCATGGTGGACTACGTGAATGGAGATGATAAACAATTTTATATCGAACTATAGTAGTGTAATTGAAGGATGGGAGTAAAAGTTACTTTCTTTAAATGAGGAAGAAAATTTTGGTTAAAAATAATAAAGGATTAGAATTTTATAAATTTACATTTAATAGTATATAGTTAGTAAAATTCCGAGGGAAGAGAGAATACACGTAGTATTGTGACGTAATGTGATGTAAGTTGACGACGAGTATACAAACTGGACGAAATCACGTTACCTAACCATCTAAGTTAATTCCCAAATTGGAAACTGGTATGTAACCTATCTAAAATATATATTAAAAGGAACCCTAGATTTGGAGAAATAAATTGGTAATCGTGGATATACAGATAACTTTCTCGTTTACTGACTAGAGTGAAAAAACATGAAAGTGAAGCCATTTTTGGTGATTGAGACTGGTTTAGCATATTTGTGAAATTAACATAAATCAAACATTGAGCTTGGAACGAATCATTCATCCGGAGTATTCATGAGTGATTTCCTCAATAATGAGAGCGATGTGTGAGTAGATTTTCAACAGTTCCGTCACATAAGACCAGGTAAGCTATAAAAGGGGATGTATTCTAAATTGTTCGTGATGCATGCATTAGGCCTATAAATGATACTCTGTGAGTGCTGTGGGCATGCTTTTAGTAGGTCGTTTATCATGTAACTTCCGAAACACATTCAAGCCACAGATGAATCGTTTATGATAGATTAGTTGCCAATTGGGTACTGATAATATCAATATACATTGAATAGTCAAATTTCTTATTCGGTTGAACACAGTGTCATTTAGCTATAATAGCCATTGTATAATAACGAGATAATATGAGCATTTAAAACATCGTCGGTCGTTTACATATCTCATTTGCTACCTTATAATGCTGACTAGTCTGGAACATTTCTATGCTGAGCGTTTATCAACCTGTGTGAATCCTATGATTAATCTTGTTCGATAATTAATTTATATAATAGAAATATTATTAATATTGAAAAATATATACTTCAATGATGCACCTGTTTCCATTGGCAGTGAGAGTTAAGTCATTTGTGTATTTAGTTAGGTTAGGTAGAATAGGTTAGGCTTTGTGTTTACTGATGTCATGTACATGTTACATTGTATTTAATGAATACATGTGCCAACAATGATGAAAATGAGTAATAAGAGGCTTAGTTGCCAGTAAATGCTAATAATTGTTAAATGTTGAGAAATAAAACTGTATATTTGAGATGAGTTTGAAAGCAGTATGGCTTGCGTATAACAGAATAATTTATGGTGATGAAATAATAATTCTTTATTTATCCTCTTTCTAATTGTGAGATCGGGAATGACTGCCAAAGCTACATTACATGTGTATAACTGAAAGTGCATAAAAAATTAGTGGAATAAAACTAACGATAGGAGAAAAAAAACTCAGCATAGATTGCAATATTTTTTATCAACAATCCAGACTAGCTGCTTAAGATTTCTCACTACTTTGTTAAAATTTCAAAACAAATGAATAAGCATTTGTTCAACTTAAAATAATTTTATTAAATATAAATATGCATCTATTAATACAAAATTTCATATAATAACTTATACAATAGATCATTGTGTCCAAAGTAGTAAATGGAAACGTGCCAATGGCTATTATGTTGTTCCAGCGGTTTTATTGATACCGTCGCAACTCCATAGAATTCTACTTGTGTTATTTAACTGTTGCTGTTAAAAAAAAAGATGCAATAAAATTTAGTGGATTGGAAATTACTTATTTATTTCTATGATTAGCAATAAATGGATTAGTATTTAGATGTTATATAAATGATACAAAGCCAAACATATTTTTTTCTTAAAAATCTAAAACCCTCTTGCTCGGAATGGCACCACCGCAAGAATCTGGAACATTCATAACCTGATAGATGTATCAATTCCGTTGTGCCTACTAAATTATTTTCCTCTGTTGATAATCCGTTGAATATCAATACTAATTTGTTCCCAAATTAACTCATTACTATTTTATTTTTTTTTTATTTTTAACTTGTTAAATTTTAATAATTTGTTAAATGAATGAATGTTCCAGATTCTTGCGGTGGTGCCATTCCGAGCAAGAGGGTTTTAGATTTTTAAGAAAAAAATATGTTTGGCTTTGTATCATTTATATAACATCTAAATACTAATCCATTTATTGCTAATCATAGAAATAAATAAGTAATTTCCAATCCACTAAATTTTATTGCATCTTTTTTTTTAACAGCAACAGTTAAATAACACAAGTAGAATTCTATGGAGTTGCGACGGTATCAATAAAACCGCTGGAACAACATAATAGCCATTGGCACGTTTCCATTTACTACTTTGGACACAATGATCTATTGTATAAGTTATTATATGAAATTTTGTATTAATAGATGCATATTTATATTTAATAAAATTATTTTAAGTTGAACAAATGCTTATTCATTTGTTTTGAAATTTTAACAAAGTAGTGAGAAATCTTAAGCAGCTAGTCTGGATTGTTGATAAAAAATATTGCAATCTATGCTGAGTTTTTTTTCTCCTATCGTTAGTTTTATTCCACTAATTTTTTATGCACTTTCAGTTATACACATGTAATGTAGCTTTGGCAGTCATTCCCGATCTCACAATTAGAAAGAGGATAAATAAAGAATTATTATTTCATCACCATAAATTATTCTGTTATACGCAAGCCATACTGCTTTCAAACTCATCTCAAATATACAGTTTTATTTCTCAACATTTAACAATTATTAGCATTTACTGGCAACTAAGCCTCTTATTACTCATTTTCATCATTGTTGGCACATGTATTCATTAAATACAATGTAACATGTACATGACATCAGTAAACACAAAGCCTAACCTATTCTACCTAACCTAACTAAATACACAAATGACTTAACTCTCACTGCCAATGGAAACAGGTGCATCATTGAAGTATATATTTTTCAATATTAATAATATTTCTATTATATAAATTAATTATCGAACAAGATTAATCATAGGATTCACACAGGTTGATAAACGCTCAGCATAGAAATGTTCCAGACTAGTCAGCATTATAAGGTAGCAAATGAGATATGTAAACGACCGACGATGTTTTAAATGCTCATATTATCTCGTTATTATACAATGGCTATTATAGCTAAATGACACTGTGTTCAACCGAATAAGAAATTTGACTATTCAATGTATATTGATATTATCAGTACCCAATTGGCAACTAATCTATCATAAACGATTCATCTGTGGCTTGAATGTGTTTCGGAAGTTACATGATAAACGACCTACTAAAAGCATGCCCACAGCACTCACAGAGTATCATTTATAGGCCTAATGCATGCATCACGAACAATTTAGAATACATCCCCTTTTATAGCTTACCTGGTCTTATGTGACGGAACTGTTGAAAATCTACTCACACATCGCTCTCATTATTGAGGAAATCACTCATGAATACTCCGGATGAATGATTCGTTCCAAGCTCAATGTTTGATTTATGTTAATTTCACAAATATGCTAAACCAGTCTCAATCACCAAAAATGGCTTCACTTTCATGTTTTTTCACTCTAGTCAGTAAACGAGAAAGTTATCTGTATATCCACGATTACCAATTTATTTCTCCAAATCTAGGGTTCCTTTTAATATATATTTTAGATAGGTTACATACCAGTTTCCAATTTGGGAATTAACTTAGATGGTTAGGTAACGTGATTTCGTCCAGTTTGTATACTCGTCGTCAACTTACATCACATTACGTCACAATACTACGTGTATTCTCTCTTCCCTCGGAATTTTACTAACTATATACTATTAAATGTAAATTTATAAAATTCTAATCCTTTATTATTTTTAACCAAAATTTTCTTCCTCATTTAAAGAAAGTAACTTTTACTCCCATCCTTCAATTACACTACTATAGTTCGATATAAAATTGTTTATCATCTCCATTCACGTAGTCCACCATGGCAGCCTCCAATGATAATATCGTTGATACTAGGTAAGCTCTTATTTTTCTACGTGATATTAAATCTCGACGATTTAATCAATGTACTGAAATACCCTATTCAATGCCACTTATCGTGGAGTTTCCTTTTTATACAAAATTTTATGAAATATATTTGATTTATAATTAACTTTCATTCACAGTTATCAATATTTATGTTGCCGTCTGCATGCCTATAGTATATCGTTTATTTCAATCTTCATTTACTCTTATAAATATCAAACGAACTGAAAAAGTGAATATTATTAGATATAAATAACAATACTTTACCCTACTAAAATACCGTAATCTACATTACTAATAAGTAATAATTCAAATCGGTATTTATTTAATACAAAGGTAAACAAACAACAACGCCCTACATACTAACCACTATCTACGTTAATGGCACAGTTTTACAAAATGCAGACCCTGACAACCCACGAAAATAACAAAATGGTTTGTTAATGTACATTCAAACGAATAATTATTTAAATGGTACAGATTGATGAAAAGCAGGCTGTAACAACATGACCCGCCCACCTAAGCCTCCTAGATTTGACTACCCTAACAATGTTGGGTAAACCGTAAAAATTATCTAGTTCCTCGTTATGAAGTTTCCGCCATTCCCCATTCCCGTTCCTCTTGGGTCCGAATATTCGTCTCAGGATCTTGTTCTCAAATACTTTCAGTCTATGTTCTTCCCTTTGAGTAAGCAATCATGTTTCGCAACCATACAGAACAACAGGCATGATTATAGTTTTGTATATTTTAAGCTTCAAACTCCTGGACAGAATTCGCGACGACGAGAGATTTTGAACCGGGTAGTAACACGAATTCCCTGCCTTTAGTCGACATTTAATTTCTTCGTGAATATGATTTTCCTCTGTTAATATTGATTCTAGGTATTTAAAACTATCCACTTTATCAAAAGTATTATTTCATATTTTAACGCATCCATAATTTGCTGTATTACGGTCCCGACGCACTTCCATGTATTTAGTTTTCTCTGCATTTACTTCTAAACCCATGTCCCTGCAAGCGTTTAATAAGATCTCTGCATTTCTTTCTATTGTTCTATCATCCCCTATTAAGTGTACATCATCAGCATATGCCATGACCTGGTGAATACCGTTGAACTCTAGGCCCTGGTTGCTATCTTTGATTTTCCTTATAGCGTATTCCAGAACAAAGTTAAATAATAATGGCGACAACGCATCTCCTTGTTTCAGACCATTTTCGACGTGAAAGGTCGTTGAAAAAAAATTTTTCTACCGGACTTTACTTTGGGATTCATTTAAACAAACCTAAATCTAACAGGTATTGCGATTTAAAAGATATCTTGAATTTGAAAGCTCATTTTCGGGATTAAAGTCATCGGAACTTTTTTCTTCCGCATAATCGTGTTATAGTGAAAATATGTGAAGTGAGATCGCGCATAACGAGGTATATCTGTATAACATTCCACTTTTGATTCTTTTTAAAGTCATTTTACAGTGAGGCACATTTCTTACCAATGAAAATAATTCTTCTGATTTACGTCAACTACATTTACTACTTGGAATCTATTTCCTAGTAATTACATTTACCTTTCTTTCCAGTGCCTTCCCAATTGCCTGCAACAGTTCATTCGTCTTTTCTGGATCATGGCCTGCTACTATTTTCGCTGGACGCACTGTGAGATTTACTCCAGTTGATAATTCTGAAAAGTAAACAAGTTATATAATTAAAGACAAAAACGAATCAGAACTTACAATTAATAATAAATATATAAATACTGACGATATTGAGAATCTAAATAATACAAAAGAAAAGTTCAATAAATTTAAGAACTATGTAACATAATGTCGTTAAAATGATTAACAAAACAAACTAAATCTAGTACAGCATGCTTTGACTGTATATGACGGATCGTATGACTAACATTTGAAGCTAAACGATACATATACATACTGATTAAAAAATGCTTTGGTGGCGTCCGCAAACAAACAACAGCTAACTTTTAACAATTTTATATACATGATTATTCGTGTGTGCCTTTGCTTTTAGACATTTCTATATCTTAATTTTTGTTTCCGAAATATTGAAAAATAATAGAAATAAGCACTTTGATAAAGTCTGAAGAGTAGTCGTGGTGGCATCCTGTTTGATTTCTGGTTCCTAATATCCTAGTACTGACTCCCATGGTTTCTCATGTAATACAATAACCACCTCATCTAGTACACATTTAAGTTTACCCATATTACACCATGTAAAATATTCTTTGCTTTTGCATTTTACTCATAAAATACAGTAATTACAATGCTACGGATTTATCCAAAAACATTGAATATAATCAGGCGATACATGTATATTTTGTGGACGTCCCGTGGTAAGAATTATGGAAAGTTTTAGCGAAAACTTACAAAGTTGGTGTAAATTGAGTCTGGTATTTAAGCACTGGCAATTTCAAATAAAAAATCTGAAATCAAAGCTGGAGTAAAATATATTAATACCTAGCACTACACATCTTAAATGTGATGAATGAGATATTAAGAAAGAAACATATCGACGGTACAATGCAGCTACCTCGTATCTCAAAAATACACAACTTGACAAAAGAAGAACTTAAACGTTTGAAAAAGTTGGAAATTAGTTAAAAGTCGGCGACTGTTTTTTATGGAGAGGTCGGTTTGTTATCGTAATTGGTTTCTCGATCAGAAAAATCACTGACTTTCAACTAATCTTCAACTTTCTCAAACTTTTCTTTCTTCTGTAAAGGAGTGTTTTGTTTTTGAGATACGAGGTAGCTGCAAAGTACCGTTGATATGTAGTATTTATTACATATAAAACTAAAACAATGGTAGTTTGTAAGAAAGACGTAAAGCATAAAATCAAGCTAGATAATGAAATTCTGAAACAGATGTGAAGTTTCAAATATTTCCTACCCATATTACATCATGTAAAATATTCTGGCACTCGAGCTCGAGGTCAATAGTTAAGTGCGAGTCAAAGCGCCCGCGAGCCCTTTTAAAATTAATGAGTGCATGCCTCATTCAAGGTGGTGAACATATCTCGCATAAGGTCCGATTGCAAACGGCCATTTCTGCTGAAGAATGACAATAAACAATCAAGGGAAAGAGGAAGAAAAAGAGATAAAAGGTAGAACAAGAAAACAAGGATTTATTGGAATGAAAATGAAAAGAAATTTCTAGTTTCACGTCCGATTACGAATGATTAATGACAGTGATATGAGTGAATTGATAAACTGAAATGTGGGAGGAAACGGGAAAACTCACGGAAATAATACTACCCAGCACAAACTCCAGTGACCGGGAATCGAATCAGGGACCCCTCGCACCAGAGCTGAGGGCTCTACTACTGAGCTACCATGTTCTCAAGGATTTATGGGAGAAACAGGAAATATCTAGAAAGACAAAACTGGATATACTTCAATTTACATGTCACCACTTACATCTGTCAGCGAAGGCTGGGTTTTTAACCAAAATGCATCTTCAAAAATACGGAAATGAATTATCTACGGAGAACAAGGAAAAATTACAGAAGACATATGATAAGGAACAAATTTATAAGCAGTTCTTAAGAGGATTCACTAACGTCTAAGGAATTCGATGCTGATTAAACAGACAGCTGAAGCTGAAATCTGAGAACCACTTCAAGTCGTGACTATACAAGGCTGCCAACAAGAAAGTCTTCAAAGATTATAGTTTCAAGTAAAAAGTAATATCCCAAGAAACTAGTTTGTAACCAGATACGCTGAAACAAAAATTTCATTTGAGATGAGAGCGAGAGATAAAACTCACTTGTAATCATTTCTTGTAAGCCATGACTGTCAGTACTTTTTTAAAGAAGTGCACTACTCACTAACAACTAGCGATGACGGGAAATTGATCATCCTATACCACGATTTTCGACGTCACTACTTCTTGCACAAAGAACATAAATTTTGTCAAATGTTTAATCATATTGTAAGGATCGCCATATCACAACCGAAGCACACGTGTTATTAATTGTAAACAATGAAGCAGACGAGAAGTCAACACGGAAGACATCGGAGGAAGCCGAAAGGTGACGGACCTCATGAAAGGACCCGAAGAGGACACACAAAAGCGCAACCACGGAAGGACCTGGTATCAGTCAACCAACTGATCAACTAACCATCACCTGCTCTGAGGTCGCATTGGACTAGGAGTACACCTTTCCTATACCCTATGTCGCACTGGACTAGGGATCCAATCTTCAACTGAAACCCTGCGAGGCTGCTGTGAGCTGAGGGGGTTATCCACAATCTCACCATAAACCTTATCAGTGTTCTGGATGCTGCCATGAACGGAAGAGGCACCCGGCAAAACATCGATATCCTTTCATCTGGTCATTAAGGAAAGACACTATTTACTCTTTGTTATCAAAGACATTTGTAATTAGAATTTTATAATAAAATTGGTGAAGGGAAAGACTCGCCCTGACCGTCATTTAGTCTCTACCTATAAAGTCATTGCGATATATTATACGTAAATTTCAGACGTGTATTGATTTGGGCAGAGCCAAACACCATCATCGTAGAGCATCATGGAAAGGAGAACCTACTTCCTGTGTGATGTTTTGGGTGCTGTTGGTCTTGAATTCATTTACATAGACGATAATAACCGTTCGCACAGAGCTGCTTCTATCGGCGACTTCCTTATTAGTAACGATATATGGTTGTGATTCGGTTGGAATTACCAGTCAAGTCTCCTGATCCAAATGTGACCTAGCATATCTGGGATACTTTAGGCAGTGGCACGAAAAAAACGTTATCGTTTCGTAGAGATTAAGGGAACTGAAACTAGAAATTCAAAGAGAATGATACTTACGGACAACAATTCTTAACAATAACTTTGTTTTGATAACGGACTGCCCTTATGTAGAACCATTCAAATTCATCACATTCCTTATTAGGTGCAGTTTACAAACTTGCGACGTAAGTTTCGTTCGCATAAACGTCTAAAAAAGGTAAGCTTCCTTCTTTAAATTCGGTGTTCTGTTTACATGTTTTCAGTTCTTTTCTACTATTTTGTACTATTTCGCATGCGGATACACTGTAGTCACAACGAAATTCTGATTTTGTATTGTCCTTCCATCCCGCAACTAGTGTAAGTTTTTTTTAATAATGACTCGTAATTTAAGGACTCAGATTATCTCGCTTCACAGATCCAAAATCAGGAGATTGTACAGAAACGTCTGAGTTTTATTATATTCGATTTGTTAATATACCTATTTCACTTATTATATGAGCACCGATACTGAAACGTATATAGGAACCACCATCTAAAATGTAATGTATATAAGAACCACCATCCAAAATGTAACGATTATTGACTTATTATTTTTTTCACGTTCCATTTAGCCCACAGTTCGTATAATTTTTAACTATATGTCAACACGATCAATTTACTTTAAATCAGAAACGTCACTTATATCTCTAACTAACTAACTAACTAACTAACTCTATGGCCTATGGAACCCGGAGGTTCAATGCCGCGTTCACAAAAGCTCTCCACTGACTTCTATCCTTAGCTAACTGCATCCAGTTTCTACTATGTATTCCAATCTCTGTGAGATCCATCTTAATATTGTCCTCCCATCTGCGCCTAGGTCTTCCTAATGGTCGTTTTCCGATTGGTCTTCCAGTTAAGACTTTGAAAGCATTTCTACTTTCTTCCATTCTAGCTACATGACCCGCCCACCTAAGCCTCCTAGATTTGACTACCCTAACAATGTTGGGTAAACCATATAAATTATGTAGTTCCTCGTTATGAAGTTTCCGCCATTCCCCATTCCCATTCCTCTTAGGTCCGAATATTCGTCTCAGGATCTTGTTCTCAAATACTTTCAGTCTATGTTCTTCCCTTAGAGTAAGTGACCATGTTTCGCAGCCATACTGAACAACAGGCATGATTATCGTTTTATATGTTTTAAGCTTCAAATTCCTCGACAGAATTCGCGACGACAAGAGATTTTGAACCGAATAGTAACACGAATTCCCTGCTTTTAGTCGACATTTAATTCCTCCGTGAATATGATTTTCCTCTGTTAATATTGATCCTAGATATTTGAAACTATCCACTTTATCAAAAGTATTATTTAATATTTTAACGCATCCATAATTTGCTGCATTCCGGTCCCGACGCACTTCCATGTATTTAGTTTTCTCTGCATTTACTTCTAAACCCATGTCCCTGCAAGCGTTTAATAAGATCTCTGCATTTCTTTCTATTGTTCTCCTATAATCCCCTATTAAATTTACATCATCAGCATATGCCATAACCTGGTGAATACCGTTCAACTCTAGGCCCTGGTTGCTATCTTTGATTTTCCTTATAGCGTATTCCAGAACGAAGTTAAATAATAATGGCGACAACGCATCTCCTTGTTTCAGGCCATTTTCGACGTGAAAGCTCGTGGACAAAAATTTTCCTACCCGGACTTTACTTTGGGATTCATTTAAACATATCTTAATTAATCTAACTAGCTTTCTCGGTATTTCTAGTACTGTAAGAACGTTGTATAATGTTTCTCTCCTAACCGAGTCGTACGCCTTTCTAAAATCAATAAATAGTTGATGTACCGGAGTATTGTATTCCCACTTTTTTTTCGAGTATTTGGCGAATGGTAAATATTTGGTCGATAGTTGATCGATTTCGTCTAAATCCGCACTGATAATCTCCAATAATTTCATCTGCTATGGGGTCAGTCTTGCTAATAGAATATTTGAAAGGATTTTATAGGATGTTGACAGAAGAGAAATGCCTCGATAGTTATTACAGTCAGTTTTGTCGCCTTTCTTGTGAATTGGAACAATGATTGATTCTTTCCACTCTTGTGGCAATTCTTCCTTGTTCCAGATAAAGAGAATGAGTTTGTGTATTCTGTTCCACAATTTTTCGCCTCCAGCTAAAACTAACTCAGCCGGAATTTCATCTACACCCGGAGATTTGTGTTTCTTTAATTTCTTTATAGCGGTTTCTACTTCTATTCGGTTGGGTTCTGGAATATACGGTTCTGCGGTGTGTATCTCGTTTTGTCCACGCACACTAGTTTTTGGTTGCGTGTTAAGCAAATCGTCAAAGAAATCTTTCCATCTATTTAAGATGCTATCCGTGTCAGTGAGAACTGTACCGTCAGATTTCTTTAATATATAAGCACGAGGTTGATAGCCTTTCTTAAAATCGTTGATTCCCTTATACATGTCCCGTATGTTTTTATTTTTACTATTATCTTCAAGTTCCTTAATTTTAGCTTTCAGAAGATCGCGTTTCTTTGTTCTAAAAGTTTTGGAAGTTTCCCGCCTGATATCTGCGAAATTTTGTGTAGTCATTTCATTCGGATTTTGTAGCCAGAGTAATTTTGCCTGTTTTCTCTTCTCTGCTATTTTTATGCATTCCTGGTCGAACCATGGTTTGTTCCTACGTATTTCCGCGTGTCCCAATTTTTCTTTTGCTGAAATTTTAATGCTATCTCTAATTTCAATCCAAGTATCCTCAACACTAGTGCACTCCGAATCTTCTAAAGCCGAGAATCTATTCGAAACTTCAATCTGGTATTTCTCTCTTACCTGGTTCTCTTCTAATTTCTTTAAATTGAATCTCTCCGTTTTCGGACAATGAATATTACCTTTATTCAACGATAACCTCTCTCGTATTATCGCTGCTACCAGGTAGTGGTCAGTGTCACAATCAGCCCCTCTAAACGACCGGACATCAATTATGCTAGATTGCCTTCTTCTATCTACTAAAACGTGATCAATTTGATTATGTGTTTTCCCGTCTGGTGATGTCCAAGTGTATTTATGAACGTCGCGATGTGGGAATTTTGTACTCTTCACGATTAGGTTTTTGGACGTTGCGAAGTTCACGAGTCTGACACCGTTGTCATTACTTTCCTTATGCAGACTTTCGTTCCCTATAATCGGTTTGAAAATATCCTCTCGTCCTACCTTCGCATTGAAATTCCCTAATAGAATTTTCATATGGTATCGCGGGAGTTGGTCAAATATCCGTTCCACTTTTATATCGTCATCCTTATCTTCAGTTGGGGCATGTACATTTAAAACAATAATATCACACCACCGTCCCTTAAGAGTAATAAAAGAAAGTCTGTCAGTAATAAAAGAAAGTCACTTATATCTCTATTACCTTTTATTATTTTTTCACAACTTCATTAATAATAATCTTACTTTTCGGTTGTCACAGCAACCTTTAAACAACTATTTGCTATTACAGTAACTAAGAGTATAGTTTATACATTTAAAACCAACATAGATTTTTCAGCTACTATGATTTAATCTTATTTCTTTATATTTAGAATCAACAACATATTCTCTCTTTTCTTCTTTTTCTTCTACTCAACAGATTGTGTACTTTTACGCACCGTTGCCTCAAATCAAGATACGAAAATGGAACTAATTTATCGCATAGATATGCAATATCGTTGTACTACCAAGAGTGGAAGAATGTATTTCTATGGCTGCTCTGAAAGCGGACTGCGTGGATAACATATCGATCGGTACGCTGAGCTGGAGACATGGACTCGAATCTGGACTAATCATGTTTTCTCTCTATATATATATCGTCTGAATTTTAGTGAAATTTAGTAGAAACTGTGCTTCTACAGAGGTTCTTCAGCCTAAGTTTGGCCGATTTCGTTCCTTCCCCCTTCCGGGAAGAATGAACTCACCCGACCTGGCCCGTGGCGTCCTGCAGTGTTGTGCAGTGGCTTCCTGGGAACGGAGTTGTTTTTCCGCGCGGACAACAATAAAGCACAAAACAGGACCATTGTTGTAAGTGTTGTGTTAAATTTGTTTCCAAGTATGTGGGTTTCCGCTCTGTGACCAAAATGCCGCCCAAACTAAGCCGGTTTTGGGAAGGCTATGTTGCGGCTCTTTATGACGCCCACTTTAGTGTTTTTGTCATCAGAAGACAGTGAAAGAAGAATGCTAGCAACATCAGTTTAAGTGGAATAAAAAATGTTATTAAAAAGTACAAGGGCAACGAAGCTCTACCATTTGGATCACCAACGAAGTTGCCTAGGAAGCGGGAATGCACCAAGGCCACCTCCACCATGTAGAGGAAACTTCGAAAAATGGCAATGCAAGAAAATCCGCCAACACAAAGGTGTATGGCTAATCGTTTTGACGTGTCTTTGGGGACTGTGAGCCGGACGTTACACCATCAACTCAAGCAGGAAAAAGTCATGAAAACTCGCGGCCATCTTCTCACGGATGCCCACCAAAAGGAACGAAAGTGTAACGCCCGGAAGCTGTATGTACGGCACCTGGTAAAACAAAGGTGGATGTACGATGTACGTCGTAACGCTCGATGAAGCATGGATTTACCTTTCCGACTGCGGCAAACCGAGAGCCATCATGTACCGAGTGAAAGGCGCCAAGAACTTCAGAAGGTGTCTGTAAAGAATCCTTCCCAAAAGGGTTCATGGTCGTTACTGGCTACTGTTACCGAGGTAAACTGAAGATTCTTAGGGTGGCGAAGAACTGCAAAATAAATTCGCAGTGTTTTCAGGAGCAGATCATGCGGCCGATCTACGAGCATAAGATTCCAACAATGTACGGAAATGACGCCTATCTGGTGCGCATTCACATGGACAAGGCCTCATCATATACCTCACGATCGTCCCTCACATTCTACAGGGAGATGGAGGAGGCAAGTGGTATACAGGTGATACCTTTCAATGAGGTACCTGTTAAATCTCCAGATGCAAGTCCTATGTACTATTGTGGAGTTGGATTGCTGAAGCGGGCTTTGGAAAACGGCGTGTGACAACTGTGGAAAGCCTCTGAAAGCTGTGCAAAGGGAATGGGACAAGATTCCCCTCCCAGTTCTTTAGAGAAGCCTATTACAGTGGAAATTACGCTGTCAGGCTATTTGTTAGGAACCAAGGGAAACACATCGAGCACTTACAGACCTGGCGCCATGGATTCTTCTAAATTTTTAGGTAAGTCGAAATTGGCCAAATGTAGACTGAACAACCTCTGTAGCATTTTCGCTTGAAGAAAGGGGGAAAAGCTGTGTACCAAGTATACTCACAAGAACTCAAACTCTACTAAATGTTGCAAATGAAAATTAAACCAAAGTGAAATAGAGTGACAGGAAAAACAAATGAAACTACTAACATACAGGATGAGAATACTTACTAACTGCATCTATTAACTTTTGCAAAAAAGCGATTTTACTCTCTTTATCTTTCACATTATCAGAAACCATTTCTTCAGGGGTATAGAGACCGTCAAGATAACCAGTGTCCTGAATCACCTGTGAAGAAACGAAAAACAAAGTAGCTAATTGTTCATAAATTTGATGGAAATATATATTCACCAAATGTTAAAGCTACTTACACGTAAAATGTTAAAACTATGCATAAAATTTTATACTATCGTACATAACGCATTTATTTTATAAGATGTCACATATGAAATTAGCTAGTAGTGCGTTCTTATAATGTAATAACAAATAATTTTTCTCTAACAGCATACAAATCTAGTGATTCACATTGTGGATTAAAATCGGATTACATCGATCCGTGTGTCATAGATCAAAGGATGTAGTCTTATTATATTGTTTACAATCAGAAGCAACAAGACTTCCTTCAACAAAACTTGTATTGAAATGAAATCTCTCAGCTTTACGTCCCAACTTTAGCAGGGCTTGAAAAATCTTGCTTGAAAGTACTAGCCAGCCAAAAAAATCTACTAGCCTGACGATTATGCAGTCACAGTGTTTATACTCGCCAAATGCACTTTATTTGTCGTGACTTTACTCGCCAATGGCAAGCAGGTGAATGGATTTTTTAAGCCCTGCCGTTTAGGCAAAAGAAGGCGGATGATTAATGAAAGTGAATGATAGTGAAATAATTGATAAAATGAGGAAGTGATAAGACACGGGAAAAACCTGTGAAAACCTATGGACACGATCTTCTTCACCACAAACTTCCTTGGCCTAGAGTCGAACCCGAAACCCCCTAAGATCCGAGGTGAGAAATCTATCATTGCACCTCACTCCATTTCAACTGTATTGATAATAACAAATGCTCCATATCCAAGTCCATGCTGAAACTTGAGATATAAATTAACCAACATTCGTCATGATAGAAGAGATTTGCTTTTCTGTAAATGAATATGTTAACTCAAAAATGCAATTTAAGTTTTCTGAAGAAACAATGAAAAGAGATTGACAAAGTTTTTCTCTTTCCCAAGACACTGGTTTCGAAAATGCTAACGACGAAGTAAGACTCATCAAATGCTGTCGCTCTACTGACGACACTTTAATAGTAAACAAAATCGATAAGAAGCTGAAATCTCTTCTTTCGGAACTGAAAAAATTAGACCCAACACTAAAATTTACAGTTAAATATGAGAAAGGGAATTTAATACATTTTTCGATGTAACATTTCACAGAGTAAATATTACAATTTTTACCTGTTATTTAATATATATATATATGACAAGTAGCAACTTTGTACACACACACACACACACACACACACACACACACACAAAAAAAAAAAAAAAAAAAAAAAACTGCAACAATGATAAAAGCCAACATGTGAATCAATATGTGCCTTAGGGTATACTGAGTTGTCTTATAATTAACATACGAATTCTAGCGATAACAAGAGATTTTTTTTAAAAAAACTTTGTTTCATCAATAATTATTATCTTACCAAAACCTTTTTCGACCTTTCGCGAAGAAAAGAATCCATTTTATGTTAACATTTATTTTGATTCTTTGACCATACGGAAGTTTATGGCTATCTCCCTTGGAACATCTCGTTCAAGATCAAGTACGAAAATTCACTTTGATAATTAAATAACCAGTAATGTATGCAGCTTTTTTCAATATTTTGTAATGTCGTTTCTCTTAAATACTATTTTTGGGAGAATTATTTGGGATCTAGACTGGGAAATTTATTCAGGTTTTTCCTTTCGCCAAGCCATGACTACTCTTCAAGATATTTTGAAATATGATTTCACATTACATCTATGTAAGATATAGTAATTTAAATCCTTAGCTCTTATGTTATATACTAGTATGGATTAGATATTTAATTCAGTTTTCTCCATTGAGTTCTCCTCTCTTGCGGGCGGCCTTTTTGTTACTCAGTATATATCCTTTTTGTTGATAGCACTTCACAACAATAATAGATCAAATACAACTAAGATGATTGATCATTACTAAATGATACTAAATCTACTAATAATTCCAAGAAGACAATTTAGCAAAGGATTCTTTTTATGTAAACACACTAACCACTGCAAATTTCGTTTTTATGTTTTTAGAGGGATTACGTCTCTTTTGCATCAATATATTGCACAAGAAGACAAACCAGTTGTATCCACAAATTGAACAAATACCAATTGAATTAACATATATTATTATTATTAATATTGATAGATGCAAAACAGCATTACTGTTTCCAATCCAAATTTAGACGCCACTAAGTTCTTCACCAAGGCAATATCTCCCAACTAAGGTTTGCAGAATTATGCACGTCTCCACTTTTCGGACATATCATGTGAATTTTAACATTTGATGTCTCTGACGTGTTATTTTCGTTCTAAAAATCCAATAACAACGATTACTGCATACACTGCGAAACATTCTATAAATATGTTTATTATTATTATTATTATTATTAGTAGTAGTAGTAGTAGTAGTTGTAGTAGTAGTAGTAGTAGGAGGAGGAGGAGGAGGTAACTAAATTTATCACATTTACGAAGAGTGTGATGGCTTTTAGTAGAGCGTTCGCCCAGCTCGCGCCAAGTGGGTTTTGCGGAGGACAAACACCAACTGCTTGAGTTTTCTTGATGGTTTACCCCTTTCCTCCCACTTTCTTCATTCCATCATTTCATTCATTATCATCACCGCCTCCTTTCGTCTCAGAAAACTTTTAAAAAAATCTCATTTAAGGGGTAAAAAAATAATCTTTAATTACTTAAAGAACTAAACTGATAGGCACATGGTTGCAAATATAAATTGGTCTGATCCTGGCATACGCCTGTTATTTAGCAATTGTCGAAATTTTCAGTGGGAACTCTCATCCTATTCAACGGCATTTTATTAAGGCATCTACACCACACTAATCATATATTATCACTGAAGAAGATGGGAGTTCCCCATAATCCTCTGTAATTCGTCAATCAGCCCTTTTCTTTCTAATCTGCATATACAGGGTGTTTCAAAACAACACCGACAACGTTCGGGAAGTGATTCCTGACACCAAGATAAGACAAAAAGCATAGACCAACCTGGGTGCACAAATACTTCCTTTTGGAATTATAGGCTGCCGAAAACACGAAAAACATAACTTTAAATGTCCATAGCTCCAAAACAACGGGACCTACCGTAGTCGGATCAAGTGTTGTTTTGTCGGTGTTGTTTTGAAACATCCTACATGTAGCAAAATAATTGGTCCTTGTTAACGCGATATTGATTTGTACACTGGTGTTTGTTCCAAGTTCCAAATAAATGCTGCAGAATAATTAATGTAGACAACAATACAATAACATTTAACACCAGTTCCTCACTGTTATCATCAAATGTTTCCATGCCAATTTAGAAAATAAATATCCAATAATTTTTCATAGGAAGTTAATCATTTTGACGAAGATGAAAGACGAAGGAATTGCTCACCTACTGGCGCAAAAATTTATCTCCCTGATGATGATTTTAATTGCTTTTAACCATTGTAGTAACAAGAATGGTGAGAAAGAATTCGAGGTCTTCGATGTGTGTATATGGAGAAGAATCACGAAACTGCCCGCATAGAACTAGGAAGTAATGAGGAAGTTTTGGATAAATTGGGGACGAGAATGGCAATGGAATTGAACAGTCCGATCATAAGAAACATGATACAAACCTACAAAAGACATACTCCAATCTTCCCTTAATCAAAGAAATGAACATTTTTGTCGGGTATTAGCAGGGAAGTATTTTAAGTGTCGTTCAATAAAGAATGAGTACGGTATGTTTGTATAATCATCAACTCAACACAAATAAGGATTACCTCACGTCAATGTTCTGTCTTTCTCAATTAGAAGGAAAGAAGGAGTAGAATTATGATGTGAACTAGTGACCCTCAGGGCCCAGGTGGGTTGGGTGTTGTTCTATAAACCAAGGTAAAATGTAATACAGTTATAACGATATAGATTACGTTATATTATATATATATATATATATATATATATATATATATATATATATATATATATATATATATATATGTGTGTGTGTGTGTGTGTGTGATTCTTTTTAGCTAATTGAACGCTACGCCACTGTTTCGTTCTTTTTTTGGACATCGCTTAAGTAATTCAGCAAGCTACAAAGACAAAAAATTGTGCCATTTATACGGAGTATCTGTGTTCCTTCAACTTTATTTTCAGCCGTTCGATCATATACCAAGCTCACCTCGCCTCTTGGTTTTTAAACTCAAGGAACTCGTCGCAAGGATCCCAAAAAGGTTTTTTTTCCCTTTTTTTTTCTCCGCCTTACACACACTAACACACGAACTTTGATTTGCACCTCGTGGCTAAAGAGAAATTAGTGGACAAAATGGATTAAACTAAACTAGTCAGAAACGATAATGATCCAATGTCAAAGTTTTTGTGTCCATGCTGTGAAAGTAAAGGACCCCGTATATCTCACCATGAGAAGATAAAGCTATGGCGGTATAATATGTGGTGTTAGCTGCATCTATGCATCTTAACGTGTTTTTTTCCGCATTTCAAAATTCGTTGAGCCACGTCGCACTCGTATATGTAACACAAGGCCTTACCTATTAAGAAAATAAAAAATGCTAGCAAATATAAATTACAACAGTAATATGTGAAATTCACAACATCAATATTTGTGAAATTTTCACAGAATAAAAAATAATGTTCTAGATACAGTAATTACAATAAAAACAATTTTTTGGGAAAGATTTTACAGCAAAATTTGAATTATTTTTCATTTATTTGGAACATTTTAGCTCCTGTAGTATTAGTATTTCAATATTAAATACTTTTAGTTCTGTGTGTGTGCTAAATACTTTGACATGTGAGTCAGATTATATGATAAAACGTTATAGGCATCTAACGTAAGAAATGATTTAGATGTGTGTCCAATTCGATGCCCTGTTGGAGTCTTGATATTGTTATTTTTCAGTCATTCTGCTCGGTTAGTAATTACCCGAAGTTTGGCGACCGGGAATAGTGTTCCTGTGTTTTTAATATATTCGTAAATTTATGACATGAGCTAGAGAAGACATGGATGATTAATCAAAACACACCTCGAGTAATTGCAGAAATGGTGCTATTGAGACGAAGCTTAAATATTCACTTAAGAGTTCACATATGATATTACCTGTAATACTCATTGAATTATTCTATGCTCCTCACTTGCTAAACACAAATTGTTCGTTCCAGAGCTACGCACGAAACCGAAGCACAGATTCGAACTCAACTCATAAATGGAAGTATGGGATTGAACCCATAACCGTTACACAGTGAACATTCCATAACGGGTATTCCTATTATACAGACAAAGTTTTTGTCCCGGCAAAAATCTATGATTACACGATAGAAACGTACCTTTTATAAACACAGACAATCTTTCTTTTGCTGCCAACGTTTTAATAGCCTTTCATAATGAAGAAGAATTATTCTCAGATCATACATATTCGGCATTAAAAAAATGCAATTTGAAAATAAATTTGCAGTTCAGTACAGTACACAGGTACAATCACCACAAGCAGAGTTGTGAAAAACCCAGTTAAAAAAAAAACAGCCCAGTGGGTTTTATTGGATAAAATTGGGTTTTATTTGGCAAAATTAGGTACCGGTATGGGTTTTATTAAATTTTGTACGTATATTTAAAACCATCACGCCAGACAAATACTGGGATAGTAGAAGTTCAGGAGCCAGAGATAAAAAATGGCTTTACTGAATGGATGTTGTTTTTCTAAAAGAAATAAAAAGTAAGAGCTGAAATGTTGGAAATTGATTTTTTTTTTTATCTTCAGCTGCCAACTTGGTTTTTTACAATAGACTTTACGATTAAGGGGGTTTTGCGACATACAATAATTATACTGTGCTTCACATACTCCATCAGATACGCAAGAAGAATTAGGGAGTTTTCACGATCTGATCGCCGGTAGTGTTGAGAAGATAGAGGTGTATCTTTAGTAATTTCGTTTGAAGTGAAGCGTTCTCGATTTGTAATTAATTGACATGGAAAAAGACATTTTATCTGTTTATATTAATACACAAGTATGTAACAAAAACAAAGGAAATACAGCCGCATTACTTTGATTCCATACTAGCTGAAGTGCCCGTTCTTTGTACGGGTAGAGATTCAAGTAAAATATTTTAGGCTCCTCTCCCCCTTAGGATATGCATATCAATGAAAGTGTAGTAAGAAATTCTATTTCTGGTATAATTTTAACCCCCTTCCCTTAGGATACGCCCTTTAAGGAAAGTTACATGATATCCCAGTCTGAAGTAGTTACTATGTTCTAAAACTCACTTCAAACTGTTAAACACTTTCCCCGTGACGCGATCACAAACAATAGGCATCGACGATTTAAATATAAAGAAAGAAATTATAGAAAACACCCTCTTTCTTCCCTTAAGATTGAAGTTCCCAAAAACAGGAAGTGACGTGCCCCTTTATTTATAGTGAGGTGTTTATGTACCAAATTTTATTTTCCTAACTTGACGTGCTCACGTGATAGTGTAATTTTGGCTGAAATTTTGAACCCTCTTTACTTCCATTACGATGTGCCCTTTAATCAAAGTAACACAATAAATACATAAATAATAATAATGAACCATGTTCCAAAATTCATTTTGAACTGTTCAATCATTTCCCCGAGATGCGACCACAAACAACAGGCAACATCGCTTTCAATGGAAACAAAGGAATTATGGAAAAATCACCCCCTTCCCTTAAAACAAATTTTTAAAACGCTGCAACACATGTCAACTTATTTTTAATGAGGAGTTCATATACGGAGTTTCATCTTTCTAACCTGGCAGGTTCGTCACATATTGTATTTTTTTTTACATGAATTTTGAAATTATTCTTCTCCTAGGATGCGTTCTTGAATCAAAGCAATATGCTAAAAATCCCAGCTCAGGGAGGGTACTAACTATTGTACGTTCAAAGTTCATTTCAAACTGCCCAACCCTTTCCCCATCCACTACGATCAGAAACAACAGGCAACATCGCTTTCAAATTATAGAAAATGCCCTTCTTCCCTACTTAAAATGGAAACTTTCAGAAACTCTGGGACACGGGTTTATTTTATTTTATTTTTTAACTGGGAAGTTTACATACTAAATGTCATCTTCCTAACTTAACGGAATCGTACCATACTAAGATTTTCGAACAGATTTTGACCCTCCGCCCCCTGCATAGAACACGTATCAATCAAAGTAACCCGATCAAAAAAAAAAAAAAAAAAAAAAAAAAAAAAAAAAAAAAAAAAACCTAGTTCGAGGTACGTGATAACTGCATCCAAAAATTCGTTCCTAACAGCTTAATTAGTTTTCTTGTGTCGTGCGCACAAACAAGATCCTTTTCATTTTTATATAATAGATTACAGTTAAACAGTGTTACAGCGAATTTGATCGGGAGCAAACAAAATTCATTATGAATGATTCCAAAATCTTTTTTTTTTTTAATGGTATCCTGTTCTGGTGGTTAATACACATTAAAACTAGGCATACACTAAGAAGTACGATTAAAGAAAGTAATTATAATCACATTAAGATTATTATTTAAATCCAAGTTTTAAGTATATTTTTTGTGGTGGATTTATTGTTTTTTTTTTCTGTGCATTTTACCCCTCGAAAAAAAAAAAAAAAGCCCGCTGGGGAAATTTTCAACAACCCTGCCCACAAGGCGTCTTTCTCATGTTAATGACCCGGTGAACCACCACACACAACAGTGTAAGATGAACTACAAATAATTCTTTTTTTCTGTCCACGATAATGCTTTCTGGTGGGAATCCTAGAAAACTTCAATGAGATGCCTTTACTTTCAATACGATCTGTATACGAGCTAAGTGATTTTTTGCAACGAGAAGGTACGTATTTGAAGAAAATTACCACACATGAAGTACACATCCTACAAATACATCTCCCAGCGAAAATTATATTTAATTACAGAGAACAATTTCCCCTTCATCCCTCCAGTAACACGAAAACTCAATCCAGTATTTCGATATTCGGCAAACTTACCTTTCTAACTAATATATTTGAAGGGTAAGGGGAAAAAACAAGGAATGTCCATGTATGAGCTTTTTCGGGTGCTTTGTCCTATCTGTTGGTGACTCTTGGTACTATTTGACTGTATATGCCATGCATGCGTAGATGTAAATATGTCTATGTAAAAAGGGGCAAAAGATGTAACTAACCCTATTCTTTTTACGTGGTTTTCAATATTATAACGCCGTTTTCTCGAAAATGCAATTTTGTGACATTCCTTCTTTTTTCCCCTTACCCTTCATTTACTGGATACCAGGGTTTAGAAAAAAAAATCTTTTGAAAAAAGAATCTGCGTTTAAAACGTGATAAAGATCTTCAAAATGTTTTAAACATGTTTAAAAACAAACAAATAAACAAACAAACACAAACACACACACACACACACACACACAAAACTTGTTTTAAACATTTTGAACAGTTTAAAACATGATTTTAAACATACTTCAGAATCGTGTATTAACTTATTTGTTAAGACTTTTTGCCCTTTATTTGCAACCGACCTTTTCATTTATTTTATCCTGGTGAAGACTACACTGTATTGGGTACAGAATATTTGGGTATAGATTAGTAATTCTCAACTTATTTCATATCACGACCCCTTTTGATTACATACTCTTACAAGTACTTTCTTGGTTGTAATAACCTTCTTGGGTAGATTTTAAAATATACCTACCATTGATTGAGATTTCACAAATCTATCAATATACATGGTAACACAAAAGTCCTCACCAGTCTTCTGCGTTGAGAACGGGTTCAGGAAGAATTATAAAACTTGGAAGTGATCTGACACATCAGATGGTGCTATCAAGCATCATGGTGGCCATCTCTGATTGGTATTTGAAATTTCAAATGCAAAGAGAGTCATATTACATTCTTTAAGGCTAGGACTTTACCAGAAATACGCTTATGTAGATATTTTAGCCCTGAAACAAGTCATTTCGGAGTCCTGCTTCTGAAAGTTTCCTTATTATGCCCTTAGGGGCTCAGCTCGCGTTTCGTAAAGGCAGGTGAGATTTTAGTTGCAAAATTTTAATTACTATTTCAGAACACTGATGCTAATAAAATCAGTTTAAAATAATAAATTATCGAAAAGTGATGTTTGCAGCACACTTTGCGTTGTTCTAACTTTGGAATATTTTCTGCAAGTCTATGTTATTATAATTTATTGAAGAAAAGTAATATTTGGGGCGTTCAGAGTACAATGGATCCAAGTTCATTTTCAATAAGGCTCAGGTTTGCTAAGCAAATCAAGGATGTTATCCTATTTTATAACATTCTTGAAGTAAATGAATTGTTTCAAAACGTAATACCTTCGCAGTTATGAGTGCGAAATAAATGTAACTAAAACCACGTGAAAGGGCGTCGGATTGTTTCATATGACAGCTGCTAAACAGGGGTGTCAGTGGGGCAGGAAGCCACCCCATCCCCACCCTGAATTTCAGACTTTGGGGGCATTAACGCAGTTTCAGAAACCATTTGATAAGCAAAGTCCAACAGAACAAGTTTGAGGTCCTTACACCGAATAAATACGGAGGAAATACAGATGACCAAAACTGGAAAGTTGGTTAGGTCCAATTTCCAGAATTTTAACCAGGTCTGAAACTCGAAAGTATAGCCACTTTGGAATCCTTGGGCCAAATACAAGAGAACAATATAGTCCTTTAGCTCCTTACGGCCAATGGAAATGAATTATAATTGATCAAAACCCGTATTTATTCGGTGTAAGGACTTTTAAGTTTTTTCTGTTGGACTTCGCTCAGCAAAAGGTTTCTAAATCTGCAATACTGCCCCCGAAAGCTGAAATTCAGAATAGGGGGCGATGGATGACCTTTATACGGACGCCCCTCTCTAGTGGAAATCATACATGACTCTAGACTGCACCTTGTCACGTAGCTTTTCTTTCTTTTATTTCGATTCGTGGTTGCGAAGATATGACGTTCTCCGTCGATGTATTCTTTGTGACACACCCTGCATTTGTTTAACGTAATTATGTATCATTGACTACGGCGTTCGGAGTTTGACTTGTTAATCATTCCCACGCTGCAGCATACACAATATAATGTTCATATCTTAAATCTCTGAGCAAGGAGGGGGAAATTAGCTCTCGTGTTCCCCCGTCCCATCAACGCATTTATCTAGCGGTTGTCCTACGAAACTCTAGCCCACACCCTTTCACGTGGGTTTTGTTTCATTTATTTTGTACTCTTGGCTACGAATATACCGTATTACGTTTGCTGAGCAAAAGTGAACCTTTTTGAAAATGGATCTGGATTCCTTGTGCTCTGAAGGTCCCATATCTAAAAGTTGGAGCCAAATTTATACTGCAACCCATGTTTGTTTGAAACGCATAAAACTAGTTTGATTACAGTTTTGCATCAGGCGCAAGGATATATGAGACAGGGCTTATTGTTTAACCTTTAGATTCATTTGGGATATTTTCTACGATATTACATTTGGGGGTCACCCTTTGACCCCTTGGCTTTTTTCTTGTTTCTTCGAACATTGTTTTGTAATTCATGTTTGAAATGTACTGCTAGGACCATAATCAATATTTTCACGCAATATTTTCTAAATGATTTCTCATTTAGGTACAAGGGCTCCACCTTTGTATTGTCAATAGAGAGTACCGTACCTAAATTTCATAAACATTAAATCTCGCTTATACTTTCAAGAAATACAACTTTAATATTAGTTTCTCATAACAATTTTCTATTTTTGCGTACTTTGATATACATTGCAAACGTATACAATAGGTGAACTCTTCACTTTTTGTGTACAAGGGTTTTCAAACTTGACACTTCCATATCTGTGTACAATGTTATTCCCGTTCTTCTAAAATAAGTTCCTGCAAAATTCCATCGTTTGAAAGACCGATGTGAGATCGGGTGTGATACCATCTTTCACCAGACTGTTTCGACCACACAGCAATAACCTATCTGACTAGACGAAGACCTTAGACATCAGTTATCTGACGTAATAAAAATCTCCCAGTAATTACAGAATCACCAGGTCTTTTTCTTATACTTCTTCATTTTCCTCTTTTTCTTTAACTTTCTTCTTCATCTTGTGCATATAAAAGACGATGTAGTAACTGCCGTAACTTAAATATGGAACCCTGTACAAAATTCCACCAAAAAAGAACAACACTGGAAAAATGGTCAAAATAACACTCCAAATCAAAATACGTAGTACATGTAATAACTACATTCCTACACCGTTATTTGAAAAAAAAAATATTAAATAAATATAAAATAATAATAATACAGAAGAACCTACTGCGAGATGTCAGAAATAACCAGTAAGATTCTTAAAAATTCAAATACTTAAAATACAAAAAACCTGCGGGGTCAATTTGACCCCCGTAATGCATCAAAAGGTTAAAGTGAGATCCGAACTACTAATTTTAAAATTTTACGTTGGATTGCAGTCAAAATCTTCACTGCAAATTTCGGACGTCCCATGCCTCTACCTTCAAAATTTACCGTTAAAAGACCAAAAATTGTGCTCTGTAGCGTGGTCCATACATACATACAGATGAACAAATGTAGATCAAGTCGTCCCAGAAGCCTCACTGACGTTCAGCAATGATGCGACAATAAGGATCACGCTTTAATGGTTAGTTACGAGGGGATTGGCATACCTTGCACTTTCTTGCCTGGTCCCTTCATACAAGCTATGCCAGGATGAAAAGTTTTTAAGAAAACGTAGCACGGAGGTGGGGGAGCGAGTCGAAATAAAATTTTCGTAACATAATGAAAAATAAATTTGTGATACAAAATCAGGGTTGGCAAAAACCATGGTTTTTATTGAAAAAAAAACAAAGGAAACGGATTTTTTGGTTTAAATAACTTGCTCTATGTATTTGTATCACATATTTATTTATTTAACAATTACCACATACAGCTCTGAGGCCATTTTATACTGGATATATAACAATAACAACAACAATGGAAAGGATTTGGGAAGGTATCGGCCAGGGCCTGTTTTAGTAGGTACCATCCCGGCATTTGCCTGATAGGATTGAGGGAATCCCTGGAAAACCCCAATCAGGATGGTCGGCAGCGGGAATCGAACCCGCGACCTCCCGAATGCGAAGCCAACGCCCTACCACTTGAGCTACTTCGCTCGGTGGTAGAAATATGGACAGAAATAAGTTTGCTTTGCCTTGGTGTTTTATGCAACAACCGGGTTATGCTGGAAGGAGTCACATAAGGTTAAAGCAGAATCCAAACAGCTTCTCTGCTTACATCCGAGAGAAATTGTCCTCTATTTGAACTCGAAACCGTGACTGATTGGCTACAAATGCAATACGTCTGTCAACTCACGCACGAAGGACTTCTGATAAAAATACGTTGTAATGATATTTACCGGTACATACTTGTTAAAATAATTGTCAAGTCATTTCAGAAGGACAAAAAGATAAACAGTTGCACAAGTATAGAAGAACTAATTTAGTCCAAATTAGTTCACTACGACTTTCATTAGTCCAAGTTAAAGAAATATAACGACTTAGAAAAGTGAATAGATACGAATTATTTGAGTCCACTTTGGCTCTGACCCATTTATACATAAATACATGCCAAAGATACTTCTAATTTCAATAAATGCCTCTCGGAGATTTGTATGACCCCCTCACCTCAAAAAAGTACGGCATTTCGATGTATTTTATCAATAGTAAACATTATTAAAACGAAAGAATATTTAGAATATTTCTTTGATTGCAGTTGCATAACAATAATAATAAACTATAAAAAAAATCACAAACGAAATATTCACAATCTTATTTAAAAAAGTTGCTTTTGTAGTATAATCTCTGAGTAATGAATGGGGAATTTAGGTCTGAATATAATACGAATAATATACGGCAGTGAAACGTGATAACCCACAAATGTGTGTTCATCAAAATTTTACGAACATCTTTCATTATTTGGTTTAAACCAGTTTTTTTTTTTATTTATTTATTTATTTTAATCAGCTGGTTTAAACCAGCCAACCCTATACAAAATTAATTCTTACCAGAAGTTCCCAGTTGCATCTTAATCACATCATTGACGTTAGAATTATCAGAAGCAATTTTCGGATCAACACTTCTACCAACTGTTTGGGTTTCCAGTTTTTCCAAAGCATTTAATTTTTCATATCGATTCTTCATTCTTTGAACTAAACCAACTATTTCTTTCTTACGTTTTGTAACGAGCTCGTATGGACGTTTTCTTATCTGATGGAGCTTGAGATACTTTAATAAATTTGCTTCAAATGATGTCCTTTTTTCTTCCCGTAAAACTCATATTAAACGATTCCAAGTTGTACGAAGACTGACAGGTAAAGGTCACGTTTGAGTGAATCGAGTTGCTGCCCGATAGATATGTGATAGAGTATTACTAATTGTGCTCAATTTGTCAAGGAAGTTTGAGGTGAAAAGCTCAAAAGGGTTTTGGAGATACAGCCACTAGAACGTCACATGGAAGTACATGTTATATTCTATTTCCCTGCGTGATCTTATGATCACTGATGATATTCCAGCTGCCAATGTCTTTAACGCGGATCAAAGTCGCTTCGAGAAGGAACTGTATTCGTACAGGACGTTGAGGGAGAAAGGATTAGTGAAGATCCGAACAATAGTGGGATATGTGAGTGCAACATTTCATTCCTATATGATAATGCTGGTCGTACCCACGGACGGAGAAATTCTGCGTTCCATGTAGGTTCTGGTGATTGAACCAAACAGTAGGTTCCTTGCAGTAAAACCAGACGATCCGGCTAATATAATCTTAATCTCATTTGCTGGTCTAACAGTGAACATAAACAAGCAGAAACTTAAGACTTTCTGTTCGGAGGTCATGTGGAAAAGCATTCCAAATGATACGAAGGAAGTTCTCGTGTTACTTGATTCATAGTCTACAAACAAAGACGACAGTCTTTCGTCATAATGTGTGCCAGAAGGCTTTGTATTGATCAAACGGCTGATACCTGGTGAATGTAATAGCATGATTCAGCTTCTGGATGTTCACTTCTTCCGTCCATACAAAGCTTTTGTTCGTTTCTTCGCTGATACAACAATAACAGGAAGTGACGTGAATATTTGGCATGGTGACAGGCTCATACAACTGCAATCGTTCACAATTTACCAGTCAGTACCCAATTTACCTCGTTTTCGCAATGTTATTTGATTCGCTTTCCATAAGGCTGGATACTTAAACGAGGAGCCTAGAAGTTGAATCGTTCCTTATAATTACTGCTTTGACGGAATTGTGAACGACAAATGTTTCAAGTTCAACCTGATTGTGTTTGTCAGGTTTACCCACTGTGAGCAGAGTATTTGTGCGAAGTACGCACTCTTTTCTGAACTGCATATTGATTGTAGTATTGATAACTTTTCTATGGAATAACAAAATCACTTCGGATTTGCTAAACAAACACTTTCTCTTGTGTCCCATCAATTAAACATGCTGGAAACACGAACATAATCTAGTTTAGAGGAAATAATAGGTATAAGACATCTCTCTTATGTTTTGGACTATGTATTACGATTATAACATGTACCTCAATGTGACCTTCTAGTGGACGTATCTACTAAACCCTTTGAGCTTTGCACCTAAAACTTTCCTGATATATTGAGCATACATAGTACTACTCTATTGAGCATACTTAGTACTACTCTATCACATATGTCTCGGTTAGCAACTCTATTCACCCAAACGTGACTTTTACATGTAAGAACCTACACTGTATCAACGGATACCTGCGATATTTTAATTTCAGAACCGCAATTCAGCAAAGAACCCTTTGTTTGTTTTGTGAATACAACATAAAAGCTTGTTTCCATGATAATTCTTTTATTTATTTTTTAATATCAGCTCTACAAGTAGTCTAATCTTCGACTACTTCTTTTCGCAAGTAGAGCATTTGAACAATAGAATAAACGTTAAAACCAAGGGGAAAAAGAGACAAAACCAATTGTAGATCACTACACTGACCTGCTGTAGCCACGAGACATCAAAACATTCTCATCGGAACAAAATAGTATTGTGAATGGGGAGCACTTTTTGACCATTTTTTTTCTGACATTTTTATTTTATTTTTTTTTTTTTACAAAAGTAAAATAAAATAAAGTAAACATTTATTTAAAATATGTCTTAAAAATACACGTGTTTAAAACGTATATAAAATTTGTTTTAAACAAAATCAATTGCTTAAAAAAAAGGGATGGCATTTAGTATCTCCCCCAACTAGTTTCATGGTTACAGAACCGAGTACCTCTTTTTTGTCTCAATTGTGATAAAGGTAGAAGTACAAGGGCCCTGGGGGCCTCTAACTTCCTTCGCTAGCTGTCCCTAGCTCAGATATATTTTGTAACACACTGTAAATCTTATATAAACAAGATTGGGGGAAATACTAAATATCAGCCCAAGAAAGTTTTAATCATTTGTTTTCAAAAAAACAACCTTGCTGGATCTGCATACAATTACCAACAGCTGTGAGTAATCTAAATTTCGATAATTTCTTTGTAATGGACACCTCTCATTTACAGACAAGAAAATAATGGTCCATCAGTGTTGTCCGTTATTCAGTGTACTCTGAAGAATGGTGACCGTAACATCCTTTTCACAGAAAAGCTAATTCTGTGCATCAAACTTACTAAAGTGACAATGAGTAGTAACATCCCACATCCCTCACATTAATCTTCTCTATTACACGCCTGTCTTCGCACATGATCGCTTGCGCGACGCAACATTCCTAATTTATTCCCATGTGCAAGAATCCAAAGTCACTAACAGAAAACGAAAGTGGTTGAACAGAACCATATCTCTAGCCATAACATATATGCAGACCTAATGCCAATGCACAATAAACGATGATGAAAATTCAAAGTACTTTTTCTCAGCTTTACCAGACAAAAAACAAACTACCTTTATACACACGGGAACTCAATAACTTTTTTTTTCATTGCTAATGATCTTATTATAACTTGATCTGAAAATCTATAATTTCGTTAAATAAATGAATATCGACCATTAGTTCCAGTCCCGACAAGGGAAACCTCCTTTTGTGGGTACCGGTAATTACCAAAGTAATTACAATTCAAACCTGCGATAACGACTTAACGAATCCTTTTACTCTTGAAACATGTATTACATTACAAACAGGATCTGAGCAGCCCACTTATAAAATAGCAACATTGTAAGTATTCCGATGGAAATAACTTAAATAACGGAACCACTACCACATAAGCCTCGACAGGGAAATCACTGTATTTAATACACCCACTTCATTACCTTGTGTTTTAATGTCTATATTTTAATATCGATCTAACCTTTGGTTTACTCACCTACCTTCATAAGCTAAGACCCCTATATATCCCACTAGATTACGGGATATCTTATCCAAGCACATCTAGTAAATTGGAGATCCGCTAATAGAATAACTCTATTAGCCTACGCCATTACGAGGAAAGTTTCAGGAAGGAAAATTGTTTTCATGTATATCTTGGAGTACTCTCAGTACACACGAAAAAAATTGAACACCACGCAATTTACAATATTTTCGGTGCTAGCCCAGTTCATGGGGGCGTAAATCTGTAAAATCTTCGGAAGAAGCATGTTACCTGATTTCAGAATAAGGTTGTACCGGCATAATCAAAATATATCGGTATCTTATTTCTCATATGTATAACATAGAAATAAGAAATTGAAAGTGTGCTCTTTACCACGTAAAACTGCATAAGGAATGCATGATAAGTGCTATGTGAAGACAGAATAGAAAGTGGTTACTGAAGTGTCGTAAAACTGTGCCACAAGAAAGACATGTGTGTTTATGCCATATGAAATTTTTCCACTATTCTCACTTATGTGCATACCCACCGTCGCTGACGCGTCTCCTTAATCAGGACGAACCATCGCGTGGGCCCCATCTTAAGCCCCTTTCCTGACTGGGGTTAGACAGCATTTGTATATTTTAGTGGCCATTTAGCACAAATTGGTTTGTTCTTTAGGGACGTCTTTACTTTGGGCAAGGCAGTGACAATAAGCGATTCATCTGAGCCAGTTCCCGCAGTTACAGTTACAGTTCCCAAGAAAGAAAGACAGAAACCAACGTGCCGTGCGGGGCATTAACCTGCCTTCACTCGCTGTCGCTCGTTCGGCTATATGTGTGAGAAAATATCTATGTGAATAAAGGACAGCAAGGAATTAGTGACAACGTGTGAATAATATGAACAATGACAGAATATCACTGCCTTGCCCAAAGTAAAGATTTGCCGTTTTTTATGTTGTTCAAATTATATGCATTGTTATTTTTATGTTGTATGTTCACACGATGCATTTATATTCATCCCTCGGTAAGAACGCACTGTGTGCAGAACATCCACAGAAACCAATATTTAAAGAGCCCTGCGGCGCTTCTAACCCCTTCGCCCACTCAGCTACGTTTTGTGAAATAAGTAGGGCTAACACTGAAGATCGTATATTTGCAAGAGTAGAGGAGAAACTAAAAGATACCCAAAATCACTTGTTCTGCACAAAGTGCACTCTTACCCATCCCTCGTAAAATAAATCTCAACCAATAATACAAATTCTACGAAAACAATTTTAAGGCAGTAAGAGAGCAATTCCTGCCAAGATCAGTTCATATTTCATAAATACACGCATGTACCCATAAAATGAGATAGCAGGATATTTTTAAGCATTGATAATCAAAACATACACTTAAAATTTAGACAAAAGTATAATGTAACGTTCTCAAATACATACCGTTCTAACGATATCGTGCAAAAAGCGGAACGGAGGTTTCCTGAGAAGTTTTTCTGTCAGAGGAGGCTTCTTGACAAATTTACCAAGTGAATCTTGTGTTTTCTTGATGACAATTGGTTTTACATCCTCACTCATGACTATAGAACATCACATACGCGTTTGACATACAATTTCAGTGAGCTAGAAACACAACGAATATTCGACACTCTGAATTGTATACTTCTAAGACGTTTTCGTTTACATTTTAAATATAACTTCATGATTAATTAATCGATTCATTCATCAAAATTTAAAGACGTAATTGTTAGTTTACTACATGTCATATTGATTATTATTCACAATTCTACAAACCCATGCTTCCGCACTTCCACAGGTTCACAACTGTGTCTACCGCTCACTTTCATAAACGAAATAGGAATTTTATCCCATAATATCTCAGATCGCATCTTATATGTTGCCATAGCAACCGTTCGAAAATTTTCAAGATTAAGCATCTGAACTATTTTTAGATCATAAGAATGTAATATAATTATTTATTTTACAAAATTTAACTTAAATTTACTTTCCATGTACAAATGAAATTAAATTTCAAGAAATTAGATCAGTTTTTAATTTGATTCTCATTTGTTTTTTTTCTCCCGCGCACGACCAGCGTAAAATTCACAAAATTGTGTTCTGCGACTGCGCCTAAAAATTAGTCCATAACGCAATACCAACGACGCGGAGGTTGACGACATGACAGGGGCGTTGTAAAGCGTGTGGCCGAGCTTCCAGTAATTAAGGTGAAAACTTAATTGTTTTATTGTTTATATAATGTGTTAACAATATACATATTATATGTGACAAAGACGGCGTGTTACATTTTTACATTTGAATGGTTGAGAGTAAGTATGAATAACGAAGTGGTAGCCTACATTTTCTTGTAACTTTCAATGGGATTATTTGAACTATTAAAACTAGTCTTATACCAGATTCTATACATATTATACAGTTATTTAGATTTATATGATGTTTAAATACTGAAGTTAATTTTGGGGCACGATATAGTGCAATTTGTTCTTAAAGCAATGTTTGACTACTGTTAATACCGTTATGTTATGTAAGGTGAAGGGGGTGAATACTTTCCCTTATAATATCACTTCTGTTTTGTTATATTCTATTTATGTAAATAACATGTATATCTATTGATAATTGTTTTACATTTCTGCATAATTTGAAGTTAGAAATCGTGATAGTGATCTTTTAAATAAATGTGGCGCCAACTGTTGTTATTTGAAATACAAGGAATTTGAAGTATTTTTATATTAACAGGCTTGATTTATGTATCTTGACAGGAATATCCGGTACATATTAGGTAACTGGAGTAACTTCACTATTTTTAATAGGTTAAAGAGAAACCGTTATTAGTAACGTCGAATTCAAATTATAGATAAACTTTACAATACACGCTCCAGCTACGCATCGATAAGTAGGACCCTTTTAAAAAGTAGAGTAGAGTAGGATAAGGTACAGTAGAGTAAGATATAAATAAGCAGGGTAGGGCTTAGGAACGGATTAGCTTAAGGTTAAGTACGTTTTGACCCATTTTCATAAAATTATTAGTGTTTAATTTCTCGTTTCTGAGTGAGTATATCTGCTGGAGCGGTCGTTGTAAAGTTAACCCCAAATTATTTACGGCTTGTGTATAGCCCGCTCCCCCCAGTTCTTTGTCACCGGAACTGGAAGAGTCACTACTACTATTACTACTACTACTACTTATATCGAGAACAGAACCCAACCAACCCCTGCGGGGCTTCTAACCCGTTTCTACTACTACTACTACTACTATTGCTACTAACTACCACTACTACTACTACTACTACTAACTACTACTACTGCTACTACTTATCCTAAAGCTTCCTTAGCACAAGATTTACATCTTAAATCTTTATAACATGCGATTCCGATTCATTATGAACTAGTATGAATCGCTAGAATCACTATGATTCGTTAGAAATCACTGGGGGGAGCGGGCTATACTCAATCCTTATTTACAATACGAAGAAGTTATATTTTGGAAATGAAATATCTTAAAGTAGAAATAGGCCTAAGAAGTGAGTTGTATTTTGCTATCGTAATTATAGCTGGCCACCAGTGTAATTTTAATCAGATTCCGTTACTTAGGGGTTACGAAATAATGCAGATTAAGACTATGAGGGCCATTTATAATATTATTTAACTTAACTTTAGCCACAGTAAATAGCCGATTGCATCCTAGTGTTATTTTCGTGACACATGGCCAAATAATTGCGTAGAGATTGGTAATATGCCTGCAAACGTGCTGTACATAACTATTGTTGATAAGTTGGTAGCTTGTCACCACAAACAAGTGATATATATGTCTTTCTTGGGGTTAATTTCCATAGTTGGGCGTCCGTTTGCAGCAAAATTTTTAAAATTTACAGGAAGGATATGGATAATTTGATCGTTAGTGTGCTTGATAATATATAAGAGTCTCGAAAAATCTGTTTGTTTGTTATATATAAGCGGTTATAAACATGGGACTATACGGCGAGCGGAGGGAACTACTTGGCGCAAGGTAACTGAACAGTTGCATTGTGGGAAAGAAACGAGCATTTATGTTATCAACATGGCGAAAGTACAAGGGCAATGGACTTAACAGTTTTAACATCTATGAAGCAATACGTTGACAACGAGCAAAATCTTTTAAAAGTTTGTGAAGAGCACGGATTAATGAACCTAATAACAAATTGCAGAAGATATGGAAAGGAGATAACAGCGGAAAAACCTGGCGAAAGCGGACGCCCAACTTCGGAATAAATGCCCTTTCTTGTATAGGGCAGGGCGGAGCTGGTGGACCCGCGCGAGTTGCAGTAGGAGGAAGCGTGTTAGCAACGGTGGATAAGGACATAAATTGAGATACTTTAAACGACGGCATTACTCGAGCATACGGTTCTGTCAAATTTTGACACATTTCTTACATCTTCAGGTTAGGTTAAAGCTCTGTATTTCTTTTAGGAGAGGCTAGACTAAATGAGGAGCTCCATTATTGCTTGCAGATTAAGTTAAGGAAGGCTCATTGTAAATATAGTGTGGACTTATGGCATAAAAAACTACAGTACATAAAACGCGAACCGATTTGTGCTACATGGGCACGAATGCTATGTAACCGAGTCAGGGTTGGAGCGCGGCAGGAGTAGCTTGAGCGGTAGTGAGGGAGCAGGCGCGTCAGCGATGGGGTATAAGCATAAACGAAACATATGCAATACTTTCAGTTAAAATTAATTTTAATATGTTGTGCACTAACATTAATTACGTATATTCACACTATCATTCCTCCACGAAAAATACCTCACTGTGTGAAACCGAAACAAAAGTCACTATAGACCTGGGACAAGCGTATCTCAATTCTTGGAAACGTACAGGACATGCACACAACTTTGTCCCTTGTCAACAGGCCATAAATCTTAGAAATCTTAGAAACTTTGTCCCTTGTCAACAGGCTCTTGTGATAGTGGTGTGAGACAAGGCTCTTTGTTTTGAAACGAACAATAATCATTTATTCATCTCTCGTGTTCAATACCATAGGAATTCATCTGTAAGCGCACTTCCAGAAATTAGTCATGTTTTCGTTACGTTCACGAAACCTGGCAATACTTTCTTCAATAGGCTACATTCAAAACAACGTATTTTCATGTGATCATTAGTTCCACTCAAAGACAAGAAAGAACATGCATTTGAAGTTCAGTTCTCTTCTGACCCTCATCTGGTAACTGCAATTTTCACATGAACTTTTGTTGATATTTGAGATCAGTAGTGTCGATTATATTATTGTTCTAATCCCTATGCAACAACAAAATATTTTCCAGTATAAAGCTCGCCTCGATTGTGCAAATCTTGCTCTTAAAATAACCTTTAATCTAGCATGCAAATTAACATTCATGTAGGTTACTTTCATTCAGGAGGAGAACACACGAAGTTCAAAATGGTCTAGGCATTGCCTTTTTTATTACCGGTATCTATAAGTAGCTATGTGTACTCTAGCGTTGATAGTTGATATGGGTTTCGTTTTAAGAGGTATTTCATACCTTGGTACCTCCGAGACCGATTTAATGTCCTGCCCCGCTCTGACGTACAAAATTGTAATACAGTAAGAAATTTACGTGAATAAATTTAATTTATGCGTACCATTTGTTTTGTTGTAACATTTTAATAAATTGTGATCAATTTTTGTAATATGATAGAACGTTGTGAAGTACATGGTGCCCCTGCGCATGTGTGCCAGGACAACAGCGCTACTCGCCCGCCTGAACACAATTGTCTACTTCAAGTGCAGCATTAAAATTCTACTCTACTTCAACCACCAATGCCATAAAGACATAGTTTGTGATTATATTTAGTGTACAAATGTATCTTTGTTGTAATTACTGAATATAACGTTCGATACGATTTTACATACATACAATATCATGGCCATAAACGAAACATTTTAGTTCTGTATCTACGTTGATATATGAGAGTTAGATCTTGATAGCCTATATAAAGAAGATCATAGGCCTTCCCGTTAGTCTAGTGGCTAGCGCGTGTTTCTTTGCTGCATGTGGTCCCAAGTTTCATTCGCAGTGGGAGAGTGCATAGAATTTAATTTCGCATTCATTTACTTCCATAATTCGTCCATTTCCTTTAACCTAAAAATCGTAATTGTGGGACGTTAAGCTAAAATAAATTTATTCATTTTTTTAAAAAAAGAAAATAAATTTCGTATACGTTCTTTCTTTGTGAACTTACAGGATTTGCCTGTAAAGTTTTCACAAAGTGTCCTCCATATTCTTATTCTGCACCAAAGAAATAGCTAAGTGCACTTGCGATGTACCTTGTGTGCGTTTGAAAAGTTTTTTTCAAGAATTGATAGGTCATCTTACAATTGTTTCACGTACCGCTAGATGCTTCCGCAGTGCGTTTTTACTTACGTTGTCAATTTGCTTCCACTTTAAACTTGCATCTTTACAGATCGTTTCTTAATTTTCGTTTTCTTCGTCCGAACCAAAGGAGGTGGGCTGATAAGGGCCATTTTTTGCCCATCAGGCCCGAGATGTGAAATGCATGGTTTTCAATAGTATACCTCATAAAAATAAGAAAACAAATATATTTTAACGGAAAGCGCTACAAGTGAGAGGTAAAAAAATAAACAAAGAGGTGAGTTGTGTGTTAATGAAGGAACGTAAACACTAATGTCATGAGTTGTAATCCGAGAAAGCAATAGTAAATAGAACACTAACGGCAAGAATAAGAAGAATGAAGTCTACTACGACCATGAGATCAATATATTACATCGGAAATAATCAAGCATAGATAATAATCAGACACCTGGAGACACTTGTAGCTAGTTTGTAGATTAGGCATCGTGCTTGCTATCGTCATCCGAATCGCCACTGGACCATCCTCCAGGCGTCATCTTGTAGTGTATGAGTATATTCTAGACTTGATTTCTTAACTGCGGTGGAATTGTGGCGCCAGTAAGCCAGAAACCATAGTACGGAAGCAACATGCGCACAACATCTGACGACCCGTGCGCCTACTTTACATTGACAGTACCACTGTATGTGTGCGATGTTGCTTTGCTCTGTTTTGATCCAAATATTATAGGTTTTAAATCTTATGTGTCGTGATCGTAACTGAACTCGGAGAACAGAAGCATCGTCATGATGTATGTACACAGAGTACATACCTTCGTCACTTAAGTGCTCGTGAGTGTAGGATTGGCTATATATATATGGGGGTGGGAAGTTTGTGGGTATGGGTATGTATTAACTTGGATCGGATACATCAGGTAGTTATTGTTGGTCGTTGTTTTTCATCTTTCCCTCAGTATTGCAATATAGCGTATCAATGAATTCCCATAGGTACTTCATTGACGCGTGTATGTATGATTCTTATATATATATATATATATATATATTGCAGAAATTCATGCCATTCTGCGACTGGTTTTCCTGCTCGCACTTTTACTCATACCACTTTCAGAAATGACACGCTTTCTCAATACTCCACAACGTGCTGTCTCTATTTTTGCTGTCCTACACACACTTCCGCGCAAACAATACATTTTCTTTATATATTTTATTGACATGCTGAGCATATATTTTCAGTCACAATCGGTAAATAACATCAGAGCTGGAGTCTCCAGTTGAACTCGTACATTACAGCGTATAAACGGTAGTCATCGCTCTATACTCTCGCGCAATACATTTTGTTCTCTAATAGGTAGAAGGACACACTGAACCAAAATCAATTAGTACTCACATCAAAGGTTACACAGCGTTATATTATGACGTGTCAGATTTATTTTGGTTCATCGACTCCTTCTTCCTAAAAGTCTCCATCAAAGACAGCAAACATTACCAAAATGTCGCAAAACGCTGAAACGACCTCTTTTTGGGCACTCATTTCTATGACTTACTATTTTCTTTATCACGTATCTATTATCTCTACATACGCAACATATCTTCTAGTATACAAATACATTGCAAACTTGTCGGAATCGGACACTTCGTTTTTCAGTTGTCTGATGGGCGAAAAATGGCCCTTATCCGCCCACCTCCTTTCAGGTCAACTTTACAACGCTCACAGCAGTTCTTATTCTTACGTAGACAACACCCGCAGACATATGCTTACAGGTCACGGAATAAACTGTTGATTATTAGGAAATAATGTAACAAACATCTACTTTTACGCTCCTGCCGGGTTCCCGTGCTTCGCCATCTACTGACCGGATTAGATGTAACTTCAGCCTATAGTGACCACATAGTATATAGTTTGATGTGTTTTTCGCACTTGCTGACACAATTACACCAAACATGCCTTACCAATAGAGTAACAACAACAATATCTGCCACATGGTACTTGTAAACCCATATAATTTTCCCGTTGGCCCCGAATGTTATTTATGTTAGGCCTACTATGACAAGCTACCTTCTGATTTAGTGATCCACTGATTGAAACCAGTAGCTTTTGTATGTGTGTGTGTGCCAGTCCATTTTGGTTTATTAAAACAATGATAAGTATCAATTAATTATGCAAAACATTAGTTCTGTGTGTAAATTAAAAGACTCTTTTACAGTATGCATTATTTTCTTCAAACTATTTTCTGTGAGAACAGCTTACGAAGTGTTTATTATTAATATGTATATGGATTTCATGATTTCTGTCACTTCCATTTCGTATTTTGCACTAAATAGTATTAAGGGTGTTATAAGTAACATAAATCTTACCAAATAAGAGTCCCAAAATGAAAGCCAGATTGATATTGTACACCCTTTTGGACACTTGTTACGTAAAAGTTTGTTATCCGTACATTGTTGCTTATTAGCATACGTAGATAGCGGCAAGGGTGACAAATTATACAATACCTGTGTAGGATTAAATTTTATAGGCTATAAGCATTCGTTGAAAGGTGTTGTCATAACAAATCAATGGTATGTATATTCCTTTTTGTTATATGTAACTTATATTTGAACAACATTCATGTATTTTTACTTATGTTTGACTTTTTTGCTATTTTTAGGGTTAATGAGGAAGTGAACTTGGTATTTTTATTCCAAGACACCCAATATGGCTACGGAAACTGAACAGTTTGAGAGTAAGTAACACAGAACTAATTGTGATCAATCATTAGTTAGTAGCTGTGAAGGGAACATGTTACATAATTTGAACACAAAAATATTATTGTGAGTTTAAAGGAAGAAAAACCAGTAAGCAAATCACTTATATTGTTTAGACCTAGTATTCCTTAGGAATAATAATGAAATTTGTTTGTACAATTTACACTCAACACGTGGAACACCACACCAAGTGCATAGAAATGAAATGAAATGAAATCTGAGTTTTACGTCCCACGGTTATGCCGGTTAGGCTAAAGGAGACGGTGATGATGAGTAATGAATGAAAGAGTGGAATGAAGAATGTGAGAGGAAACGGGAGAACCCCGAGAAAACCCACGCACACGGTGTTACCAAGTGCATAGAAGAATGGGTACATTTCAATCTTTAAAAGGTCAACATATTAACAGATACATTTCTTAGGGCGTATCTATTGATCTTTATATAGGATACAGTACCCAAAGATATTCATGCTCTTGCCTGCTCTTGATAGATGGTGTGATTTTGTCTATAGATATTTAAGGCTAAAAATGGAAGAAGATACTGCACCAAAGTGGTATTCTTTCCTCTTTGTTTCCTTGCCTTACGTAAAGAGGATTTTTGTTTCCGAAATTACAAAAACAGTTTCGATGATAAGGCTTCATTAAGTGGAATTCGTGAAGTGACATGTGGATATGACCAACAGCTTACAGACACTAAAATCAGAGTTGCCGTATCAGTACTTTCTGAACATTTTTGCAAATTTCCAGGCACAATATTTAGGATGTAAGATTTTTGCATCCTCTCGCTTATGGGAAGGGGTATGTTCGAAGTATTTTGTATCAGGTCTAAGAAAAGAGGACTAAACACGAAAAAGGAAAACTTGGATAGGATAAGGTTCAATGATTGCGAATTGCATTTGTAGATATGTAGTTGATTTATGTATCATTTATGCTCATTAAGATACATACAATTTTTAACCATATAAAAATTTCATACTACATCTAAAATTCACCAAATACCAATAATATAAATGTTTGGCTTGACAACTATGCTACTTACAAATCACATTGCCTCATATTAAATTTTAAATGTCACATCACTTTTGTTTTGAGTGCATAACTACATTAACGTTGTTTCTGTGTTTGACCTTTCTTTCTTCATAATACTGTACTTGTCCAAGTAAGCAAAATGTAAGGTACATGAATAGTGTAACATGTTGATTTATAAGGTAGCTTGATAGTTAATCATGGACTGTGTTGAGACTCATGTTAAACATGCCAATCCTGCATTCCCACGTTTCTCTTGTTATTGAAGTTTGCAAAATAGTAGCAATTTTAGGGATTATTAACAGGAAAAAGGAACCAATTCATCAGGATGAAGTGCCAGTCGACCTCGAAATATCGCAGAAGAAAATACGCGGATTTCTGAAAATATAGGAACGAAAATAAGCTTCAAATGAGCAATTGATCAACGACAAACGTTTTTTCTTAATGTACTGTGGGAATCCTAATCGGGTGATTAATTTCCTGATACAATTTCGACAAGCAGTCTTGTTGCCATAGACTGACAGACTAACTGAAGGACATAGTTCCACAATGATTTCTTCAAGTTTTTATCTGTGTTCTTTACAGAGAAGAGCCAATATCAAAAGTCACTTTTTTAAATCCCCTACATACACTCTCTCAAAATTTTGTGATAAGTTATACAGAAGTGAAGTGAAATATTTCATATTGAGAATAGCGGATGTATGATGTTGCGTCTAGGATTGTTTTATTTATAACTCCAGAACCCGGATTTTTATAACATGTTTACACAATTTCTGTTTCTTACATTTACCTTTCCTTTAATAGTTTTCGTGATTTACGGTAAGCATACCCTAAGCAAGCATACATACTAAAACAGAAGAAGTTCAACTATTTCAGTTTTGTCTCGAATGTTATTTTGCGCTCCTTACTTTGTGTTTAACTACCAGTGCAACAAAGTCGTTCTGAAGAATCACGAAATGCAACAGTGTCGAGTTTCTTATTCACCTTTCGCACAACACACCAAAGTGAGGAAGCAGTTGTTTAGAATGGAATAAAAATCTTTTGAAAATTAATAATAAATACCGTATGCCCATAAGCAAAGTAAAGCAACAGCTTAACTGTTGGTGCAGCTGAACGTTGTGTTTTTCAAGGTCAGTCAGCTCGAACATTTGCATCTTAGTCCGATATTCATGGTTAGGAGGGTGTGGCTTCTGTTTCTTCTATTCGTGAGTTTAGGTGTCAGTTGGGAAATACCAAAAAATCTATAGCAATTCATTTGAAACATACTATATCAGAATTCGGTGACAACATATTTTCTACTGGATGACCAGATACTTTCCTGCAAAGTGTGTGAAGTTAACGTGCAAGCAAATAAAATATTTACTGTTCAATAACATATTGGACATGACCAGTGCGTGGTACTCAGAACATTAGTAAAAGAAAAACGTCCCAATTTTTACATTCATAGAAGCATCTACAGGTATTGATACGAACTCGGCATTTTGTAGAGATCTGTGTGACACTTTCCTTTCCGTGGACATTTGGAAAGTGAGCAATTTGAAATGAAAATGTTTCTGGGGAAGTGTACAGGCTGTTCTGTCTCAGACGATTCTGCACTGAAAAAGAACTACTTAACCCGTTGTTATGAGAACATAATAATAAGAAGAATAAAAGAACGAGCTTCCAGAAAGATTTTTGTCTCCAATTATGAAACCAATGATGTGGAAAGCTAATGTAATACTGGATACGTTGGAAGTAGACAACCCTGGTGAAATATTCTTGTCACAACTGAAGTTTTGGAATCTGTCAGCTATTCAGCTGTATGTCGTCTCTTCAATAGATCAATGATACTCCTGTGAACTGAAAAGATAAGGCGTAATGATTTTTCTCTTTATGACTAATGAAGCGCCTTACATTGTCAAAGCTGTCAGTGCAATTAAAACATTTTACTCGAAGATTACACATATTGTCTAGCTCATGCTCTCCACAAAGTGGCGGAAGAAGTCAGAGCCAAATTCTCGGAAGTTGACAGATTTGTGTCGCTCACAAAGAAAATATTTTTTAAGGCTCTGTCACACAAGAAAGTTAAAAGCGCAGGCCCCAGGCATACTGCTTCTATGAGTTTATTATGTGCCCTAGGATACGTGGATGGATGCTGATATGTATTACTGTAACAGTTTTCCTACGGTGAAACGAATAGTAGATTGCCTAGAGGCAGAAGACGCCAAGGCTTAATAAAGCGTCCGAGAATTGTTTTCCAGTAGTGAAATGGTGGAAAGACGAGCACACATTAAGGCGCATTTCCAAAGCAGCTACTGTATTTTACCTGTATTCAAGAGAGAAGTGTTCCTCGCAGTAACATGATAGATATTTTTAGAACCACCGAAGATGCTTTGAAAATATTCCTGATAAAATTGCCATGTTGACAGACAAAATTAAACGTGATCTTGATAAAATCTCAGGATATAAATGTTCCATTTATCCTGTCTTGAAGGGGGAGGACTAGCATGACAGGCATAGAGGACGAACTTAAATTCAGCGATATAGTACATTTCAGGTATGATCCAATCACATCCGTAGATGTGGAAAGGAATTTTTATCAAGTTAGGATGATGGCGTAAAGAGAGGGTGAAATAAGACTTCGTTGCTTTTGGATTTTTACGATTCTTGTAGTATTAATGTCATGTGATTCTAATTAAAGATTTTTTCTTCTTCTTTGTTCAAGAGATGTATTTCAAGCACAATGTATTGTATTGTAAAGTTTTCAGTTTGAATAATGTGTGTTACTTTCGCATGATAGAGTAGTTAAGACCTGCAGGAGTTATTGAAAATATAATCAAAGAACTCAAAATGTACTTGTGTTATCTTGCTTTCTTATGTATACTGTGTAAATATGGAAAGGAAGTTTATATACTTGTTGATAACTTTATAATTATTTTTAAATTGAAATATATGTTTTATTATAGGCATAGTGGAAGAAGATTGTGACGTGGGAGTTCCTCCTCCTTCACCAGGTAGGTACATTTTTCTATGCTAAATTAACTTAAGTAGTAATGATGAGTCAGTCTGTAGGAGTCTTGAACAGTGGTAGGGCGATTGCTTCTGGTGCGTGGAATCCCTGGTTCGATCCCCGGCCAAGTAAGTTTGTGGTGAACAACATCGTATCTGTGGATTTTCTCCGGGTACTCCCGTTTCTTCCCACTTACTCATTCCACTAATTCTTCCATAATCATTCACTTGCTTTTATCATCGCTTCCCTTAACCTAAAGGGGTTAAACTGAATAATTTCGGTTTTCCAACACCGACCCCACTTGCCGAATTGTAGCTGGAGTGACAAAACTAGCTTGTGTTGTGCCTTTCTTACATTATTCCTCTAGATGAGCGTTTTCCAATATTTCTGATGTCGCGGACCCCATGCATCAACTGTTGATTCTCCACGGCCCCCTATGAAATCAAAAGTGACTTTAAAATATATGTCATAAAATTGATAGGGGATAGGATACCACTTCTTCGCCGAGGCCGATACTGCAAATACCGATACCGGTACTTTTGGACACATTTCTTGTATATTATCAGGAATTTTCAGAATAATGAAATGATCAACATTGTAATAGCGTATATTAGATATAAGGCCAAAGTTTGACATACACAGGCAAAAAGCAGAATTTCATATTAGGTTCCACACAAAAACTATATTTCCTCCAAACTTAATCCAACACGCATGAACTAAAAACCAGCAGATACTTACATAGTGTAAACTTAATTCTAAGAGTCATTGATTGATATTTAGAGTTATGATGTACTTGGATAGTTACATTGTATTTACTAGTCTCTATTACATACATATAATGCAAACGGACACTACCGTTACAAATTTTTATTTTATACAAAATTATGCGTACTGAACGAGGTATTGCTCTGTATATCATAAAAAATAAGAGGGTTACTTAAGCGAAGTCGAAAACGCTAAAGCTATTTATTAACTTCAGAACTAATTGTCTTCAAGCAGAGTAAATTTTTTACGAGATGTTTTCAACAGTTACATACATTGTTTGAACTAATTCGTAATCTCCAGTTCGCATAGTTTTTAAAAAGGATTGTTCATCACATCAAGGAAATTAGTAACACATTTGTCTCGCATAAAAACTATATCATTAAAAAATGACATACAAAAAACCTGGTGAAAACTTTCTTCCAATTCTGAAATTAATGTTACTGTAAAATTATATTGTTTGTAAATGCAGTGTTACAAGCCACTTGATTGTAATTGTATGACTGAAAAAGTAATTTAAAAATAACAAGAAATAAATTCTATATTCTGTTCAAATTTTTTAAAAAGTTAGTAAAGATACAAGCTAAAAAGGTCTATTTCAAAAGTTCCATTCATTTGTAGTAGTTTCGAAATATTCGAACACAATTTAGTAATTTACGACATAACTTGTTACACTAAATGCATTTTCTTTGTACAGTAGAACCCTTCTCGTCCGCCACTCCGGTTATTCCGACTTTGCTCGAGCCGAACTTTTCCTGACTCTTCGGTGACTCATGATTCCCATTGTTGTTTACTGCTGTCGCGGCATTGTTGTTTACTTGCTGTTACTGTATATCCGCTTTGGTGCTCCATCATCTCTTGTACCTTGTCTTTCGTTGTGCGTGTTTTCTGTACTGTACTCTGCAGTTTTTAACTATAGATAGAACAATACAGTCATTTTTGAGTTCAGAGATTATTTTAGTTAGCAATTTGGCATGGAGGGACTAACAATATCACTTGAGTACGAATAGTGCATATCAAAGGCGTACAGATACATAAAGAAATCGAGTGTACAATTGATAATAGTTTAGATCAACTTTAAAAGAAATCTATGAAATTTAAATGTCACTGTTAATATCAAAGAAATTGAAAATAGTTCGGAAAATGTATCGGTAAATATCGGTGTCCATTTGCCGATACCGACACTCCCAAATGTCGCCGATATCATCGATACCGATACATCGGTACATTCCAAAAAATTGAAGTGATAAATAACAATTTTACATCAAAATGAGTGATTTATGACAATGTATTATTTTTTATAAATAGAGATATTAAGGAAAGTATAACCCTGCCGGCTAAGCCTAATGGTATGATTCAAGAGCCAACTAATATAATGGATGATACTTCTGTTCAGATGTCCATATGTCTGGATCAGAATTGGATAATTTCAGACATATGGCTTCATGTTATGTATGTTCCTATAATTGTTTTTCTTAAATGTACAAGACAAGAAAATGTTGTTTCGTACAAATATGTAGTGAAAGATAGCAGATGTGTACAGCTATTTTGGGAATTTCAAGATAAACAGTTAGATTGGAACCAAAAACTTCAGTAAAGGTAACAAAAGAAACATCATTGTGTACGTCGAATTACAAAATAGTTCAATAACTTGTTTTTGTTCGACAGAAGAAAGTTCATATTCCGAGTCTAGAAAGAGAGTTTACATCTTGTTACTATTTTCAGGACAAATTGCAAAATACAGGAGTAGTTGATACGTCAATGATCTCAAATGTACAATCATACTTTCAGGAACAACAGCAGAAAGGAATTGTTCACTGAAATCGGTGATATCACCAAACTATTGCATCACAAATTTAACTTCTTGATTGTTGCCTACCCGGGTTCGATTCCCGGTGGTAGCTCATGTGATTCGGATCACACGTTAAACTGTAGATCCACACCTCATGTAGCATCGATGCTGAAAGAGACTGTAAACTAAAAATCAAATCAAAGTGATTGTCACATGAGATGTACACTCATGTCCAAAATTATTGTCGCATGTCTATAAATATGTTGTAGGAATATAATTTGATAACGCATTCGCCCGGTATTTCTTATAATATTAGTATGTGTATAATTAGCAAAGACATGTATGTGGCAAATTTCATGTCAACAGAGCAGTAAATAAGAACAATAAAACGAAAACAAAACTTCCTAGTCCATTTAGCAACATTTTCTTTTACTCATTCTAATTTTCGTATTTATAGTTCTTTTCCTATGAAATTTACCACAAATATACATTTCTCGATTATACACATAGTATCAGTATTAAAAGTACCCTGCACAATCATTATCAAATTATATTCTTACAAGAAGACAGTTATAGATATGTGACAATTATTTTGGACATGGGTGTACCTTGAAGCACAGCTAAGTGCATTCAAAATTTTAAAAATGCCCTCCAAGTAAGCAGGAGATGAGCTATATGAAATCGTTTAAATTGTTTATTGACTCAAATAAGAATTAATTAGAATTAACAGTCTTACTTCGTCACAAAGTTTAAACAACTGCGTCAAAATCTTGCCCCGAGATAGCAAGCGAATTTCTGAGTATAATAAGAAGTATTTCTGATCTCTCTCTCCCTTTCATTGCAAAGAGCGGAAAATAACAGACTGGTAAGAGGCCAGGACCTGATAAAATTGAGAGTTATTACTGCCTCGTCAGGAACGATTTTCATTTTAGAGATCATATGGCGTACATCCAGTCCAGGTTATTAATCCGAATGAATATATGTTGGAGCAGACGATTAATCCTTTTGTGAATTTATAGCTTAAGTTCTTGAGATTGAAATATCTTTTATATATATTTTTCGGCCTTTGTTGGTAATTTTATTATTTTTTCTTTTATCTAAGTAATACAAAAGCTGAGGTAATTTCAATTGAGGCTTTGATATACTAAAACAACTATGTATCCATATGTACTACCAGTAGGAATAGTGGCGTACAAAGTTGGAGTTTTCCGCGATTTAACACCTCTATCTCCCACTTTCAGCAAAATATTATGGAAAAGTGAACATGTACCATTAATATACGTATACAAAAACCGCGTGTTTTCTGAAACGATATGAGTTTGGGTACTTTTATTCCTCCTTCCTCCGCTCTTAATGATTTCCATGCAGGCCACTGAGTAGAAACTTGTGCCTTTTGACTGTTGTAGTGTGATGTAGTAAACATTCCAGAATTATCTTCTCATGAAACAGCGAGGTAATAATGGACGGAATGTATTGCTATAATAAGATTCAAATGCTTTCGGATTTTTTCGGAAATTTGTTGTTCCACCACAATAGTTCCCAACGTGGGAAGCAATTTCCTGTAAGGCTTTCTGCAACCCTTCGGTGCATAGAGTGTATCTTCATTTGAAATCAATCAGGTCATAACTTCAAAGACAAATATAATAATAGGCCTGAATGTGAAAAGAAAGAAGAATGCGGGAAAATGTTAGGAACTCTCATTTAGCAGTGTTAAGTTTTTTAAATGAGCATCATCGATATCACATGGACAATAGTGTATATGGTACGTCTTTAGGTGAAATTATCCAGACTTCATGAAACTTAGCATATTGGTAACCTTGATCTCCTTAATACGCTTGTAAAATATTTTACTATGCAGACTTTTGGTTCCTAAATTATCGGTCAACAAAATTTCGAGTTTGGAATTAGTCAAGTCTTTGGAAGAAAAAAAAAGTACCAAACGTTGTCAGGTGAATTCATTTGATTTTCACTAAACTTAGCATAATGATAGACCTTGATCTTAGTGTATACGTGAGGATTTTTCCCTGCAGACCTTTGGTTCCCAGGTTACAGTCTTGAAATTAAGGTTGCTTTTTTTAAAGTCTCGAATTGTTATGTGTAACGGAAATCTCTGTTAAACGTCAATTTGAGTTGCGAGAAAGTAAATGATAAAACGGCTGATTAGCTATGTGTAAATGCAGTGTGTACTGAGAGATTTGCTAAAATTGATGCAGGACAATGTTTCTTCTGCAACAGGAAAATTCATGCAACAGTTTGTCCGCACACATATCGAGTTCAGTCGATATTTTGAATTTTCTGTGTATGAAAATGAAAAAGTTAAATTATTTCTATTTATCATTCATTGCTTTTAATTTCTGATTTTAACATACTTTGTAGGTATACCAAGAAAGGAAGTTGTGGAGTCCGAGAACAAGGAAAATGCAGAAAATTCGTTTCTTCAAAACAGCGAAGAAATTGCACCAGGTATAAATGTGGCATTCATTACTTCTTGTTCGTAAAGTTTGTTGTTTTACTGGGTCTGTTTGCATTACTGTTAACTTTTATATTTAAATGTGCATAATTTACATGCATATGTGCATAAATACTTATTTTGTTGTTACTTTGTAATACGTTTAAGCAAAAAACATATTTATCGCTTGCATGCAAATTTGTACAGAGGTTGTTCAGCCTACGTTTGGCCGATTTCGTTCCTTCCCCCTCCCGGGCAGAATGGACTCACCCGAACTGGCTTGTGGCATCCTGCAGTGTTGTGCAGTGGCTTCCTGGGAACGGAGTTGTATTTCCGCGCGGACGACAGTAACGCACAAAACAGGACCATTGTTGTGAATGTTGTGTTAAATTTGTTCCCAAGTGTGTGGGTTTCCGCTCTGTGACCAAAATGCCGCCCAAACTAAGCCGGTTTTGGGAAGGCTATGTTGCGGCTCTTTATGACACCCACTTTCGTGTTTCTGTCATTGAAAACAGTGCAAGAAGAATAGTTGCAACATCAGTTTAAGTGGAATAAAGGATGTTATTAAAAAGTACAAGGGCAACGAAGCTCCACCATTTGCATCACCAACGAAGTTGCCTAGGAAGCGGGAATGCACCAAGGCCACCTCCACCATGCAGAGGAAACTTCGCAAAATGGCAATGCAAGAAAATCCGCCAATAGAAAAGTGTATGGCTAATCGTCTTGACGTGTCTTTCGGGTCTGTGGGCCGGACGCTACACCATCAACTCAACCTGGAAAAAGTCATGAAAGCTCGCGGCCATCTTCTTACGGATGCCCACCAAAAGGAACGAAAGTGTAACGTCCGGAAGCTGTACGTACGACATCTGGCAAAACAAAGGTGGATGTACGTCGTAACGCTCGATGAAGCATGGATTTACCTCTCCGACTGCGGCAAACCGAGAGCCATCACGTACCGAGAGAAAGGCGCCAAGAACTTCTGAAGGTGGGTCCGTGTCTGCAAAGAATCCTTCCCAAAAGGGTTCATGGTCGTTACTGGCTACTGTTACCGAGGTAAACTGAAGATTCATAGGGTGGCGAAGAACTGCAAAATAAATTCGCAGTATTTTCAGGAGCAGATCATGCGGCCGATCTACGAGCATGAGATTCCAACAATGTACGGAAATTACGCCAATCTGGTGCGCATTCCCATGGACAAGGCCTCATCACATACCTCACGATCGTCCCTCGCATTCTACAGAAAATGGAGGAGGCAAGTGGTATACAGGTGATACCATTCAATGAGGTACCTGTAAAATCTCCAGATGCAAGTCCTATGGACTATTGTGGATTTGGATTGCTGAAGCGGGCTTTGGGAAAACAGCGTTTGACAATTAAAAGGACTTTGGAAAGCTGTGCAAAGGGAATGGGACAAGATTCCCCTCCCAGTTCTTCAGAGAAGCCTATTACAGTGGAAATTACGCTGTCGGGCTATTGTTAGGAACCAAGGGAAACACATCGAGCACTTACGGACCTGGCGCCATGGATTCTTCTAAATTTTTAGGTAAGTCGAAATTGGCCAAATGTAGACTGAACAACCTCTGTAGTCACTGTAGTTTGTTTTAAGTGTTATACTTTGTGTACGATTTAACGTTAGGTTCTGTGAACTAATGAGGTCCGTTGTACCGGACAGCGAAGCTGAGGTCGTACCCAGCGAATGTATCTATCGGTTACTCGAAAGTTACGAGTGCCAAGCACAAGATAGGAGCTTTTCTTATAGTGTATTTGAGAAGTGAAAGGAATAACTGATTTTTGGCCATGTCTTAGAATGTACAGTACGCCTTCAATAGTGAAAATGTGAAGCTGGTGGACACCGGTAATTTAAGCCAGTAAGCTAGTTTATTCTCGTCCTAGTTGCAGATTTTTATTCTAAAATTCGTAATTTTCTTACACTTAATTGTAATACTATGGTAGTATGATATAGTATCTTAAGTTAATAAAGAAAAGATCATGCTTCTTATGTTGATGGCGTTCTTTCCTTCAGAGTAAAACACTTAACAATGATTACACTGCAGTTGTGATTATATGTAGGTATTTAAAAGAAAAAATATAAAATAGTTCATGGTTAGCCTTGGTATTACATGAATGGAATTTCGAGTAGAATGTGACACATTCAATATTTAATGGTTCATAATCAAATCGTAGAAAGAAATTAAGAAATGTATTAGACTGTTGGATGTTGTTCTTTTATTATTTTTATTATCTATACTATTCCGTCGTACTAATATGGTTTCTGAACAGTTTCTGTAAACATCCAGTAAGCTTCGGTTTTCCTACTTTGATGTTTTTATCTTAGTAGCCTTCCAACCAATATTCTGTGCACCCCGCACGTATTTTCGTGTGTACCACGTGCCGCGCTGATCTTAGACCCTTGATTTGAGTACTTAAAACATATTTTGAAATTGCTTTATATAATCTATTCGATCGTTTCGTTTCCTTAAGACTAATTTTGGCTGCTCGCAGCCAATGTCTGTCCTGACTAGTTTGAATACGTCTTTCGCATTCCTAAACTACAGAGGTTGAGTTTAGCTTTTTTAAATTTTCGATAGTAGTTGCATTTTTTAAAATGTTATTTTATTTCTTCATGAGTACCGTAATCTTATCGCTTGTTTTACGTAGCTAATTTTGATACGGCTTGTGATTTTACAGGTACTCCGAAGTCTGGAAAAGGCAGAAAGAGGAAGGCAAAAGTAGACAAGTTAGCGGAGATGGAACCGGTGCTTGATACAGGAGACTTAAAATGTGATAGTTGTAACAGAACATTCAGTAATACATCAGTAAGTACACACAATACTTATACTATTATATAGAAGAATAAAAGTGACTGACTCATCCTGTTCCAGGACTATTGTAAGTAGAAGCATGAAATTTGAACAGCGTATTTCTTTTGTCACTAAAGCAGGGGATAAGGAAGAATTCAAATTTTATTGCCAACAATAGTGTTTCCCTCAAATTCATGAAGTTAGGAAGATGAACTAGTTTTGAACGTATTTTGAGCGTTTTCAGAAATTTAGTTTCTAAGACAGGAAAATGGGAATATTTCAAAAATACGCAAAATTTCCCTTTGTTTATTCAATGAGAGATGTACTCACTGTGGACATTGGATTGTCCAAACACAACAGGAGTTGGGGGTACAAGGCGTGTGGTCTACGTGAAAGAACACCGACTTCAAAAGGGGGTGTACAATGATTGATATACAAAGGATACTAGGAAAGACTAATTCCCATCACATTTAGTACACCTCTCCACTCTCAAAAATCAATCTTTAAACCAGATTTACCAAGTTTCACTAGGGAGTAAGGCACACTCGTTATCACAAGTCTTCAGAAAATCGTCATCACTAGAAAAACGCATCCCTTTCAGCTTCATTTTCACATAGGGAACAGAGCAAGGTCTGAACTGTAAGGAGGGTGTTAAAGAAGTTTGTTCTGTAGTAGTCAAATATTCGGTGCAGCTTTTCGCGCGTTGAGCTGGAGCATTTTATGATGGAGATACCAGGTGGTCATAAGTATCATTCAGTGTACCACTTAGCTGTGACTGTCTTTTGTGTATCCAAAACGACACGCTCCACAATACGACTTGATTTGAAAAATACAGCTTTTATTTTCTTCTTTACTGATGGGATTTTCTGACAGCTACAAGTGTATCTTCACAGCCAAGTTTTGTCATCTGTCACGATGTTGTTCACATGTCGAGATTGTCCCTTATCAAACAATTGTCCTTCTAGGATTCATTCTTCCCAATCCAATTTGTCTACACATTTGTGGTCCTCATATATGCCTACTGACGTGTTGAAATTTCCCATGAGCAAAACATTCTTTGATGTCTACGATTTTTTTTTCATTTTTTCAATGCAATTATAAATTTCTTCTACTTCCTTATCACCGCACTTTTTCGTTGGAAAACACACCTGCACCACCGTTATATCAGGGGTACACGGTACAGGTATACAAAATTTCAAAGTTCCGCACCTAATATTTTCTGAAGTCTGAAGAACAGCAAGAAAACTCTCGAGACGCTTTTAGGGTTGCATCTCGCAAAATCTCAGTTTGTCTGCGGCCTAGGGTAGGACTATTTCTGCAGAATGTTAATGTACTATCTTCAATAGTGTCGTAGATTTGGAGAACGATTTTAAAAAACCTTTAAACCTCCCTCACTCCCCCTTCCCTTCCTTTAGGAGTCGACTCTCGCAAACTCCTGCCTTATTTGCAATCTAGAGTACAAGAAGGTTATTTCTGCAAAATTTCAAGGTCGTATTTCTGTTTCGGAGATCGAGTGATGAGTGAGTCGGTAGATTTGTTCAAGAACAGATTTCGAAGTTGAATCAAGATCTTTCTTTCTTCATTCAGTTCCAGTGTTATTAGCTAGAAGTATTGTATCCATCATAATTGTCAGGGAGTATTAAATTTTAAAATCATCATCCTCATATTGAGAAAAATTATATACAAATGATTTTTTTTAAATTCAGATTTTCCAATCTTTCTGAAAAAGTAAAAACTGTCTTTATTAATAATGTTATTAAAGTATAATAATAAAATTTGTCAAGTTGTAAAATATGTAGAGGAGTAGAAGAAACACTCTTTGGGTGCATAGAGTAATAGTTCATAAGAATATAAATTACCAATAAGCCACAAGTACTTATATATATGTTTATTTTACCTTATTGTAATATTTTAGGGCTTTAAGAGACATCTGAAATACTGTCAGGAAGCCGAAGGTCCAGCAGTTGTTATTAAGATCAATAAGCCGGCGGAACCTACGCAAAAACCGTTAACACCACCGCCACCACCACCACCTGATGCACCTCTCCCTACCCTTCATTTGACGACTGAAGAAGAGGAAGAGGAAACAATCATTCCAGATGTCTTTGTTCCAGATGGTGATATGGACCAAATGAATCAGTCGTTGAGAGAGAAAATGAAAGGTAAGTTTAGTCTATTCCGTGCTGTCATTTGTGATTTCTTTAATTCAATGTTACGTATTACTAAAAGTACAGTTCTATGAAGTGGTATTGCAGTTCTACACCTCTTGTTAGTTCGTTCCAGGCTTTTGGTTTATTTAGTTAAATTATTTGAAAAGATACTATGACATTCCAACCTGATAAGGAACTAATATGGCTTTATAAATATTTGATTTTACTTTATGTATTTTTTTAAGTATTAATTTACGATACTTCATCTATTTTTCTACTGAATTAATTGCTTAGTTACTTACTTCATCGGAATATGAAACTATTGGAAGTAGCTGGTTCCTCAAAATGTCTAAGTAGATACTCACTTTGATTTTATGCAATGGAAACTAATCTGATTGAAACTTAAATCAGCAATACTACCAATAAAGGGATAAAAAACATATAATCTGTTTCGAGGTAGTGATGTCAACCGGCTCGGCTTTGGTCGAATCCATATTTTTCAGTGTTGCCAGTTATTAAGTCCCAATTATTTCGTCTTCATGCGTAGGAGAAAACTCTAAATATTTAAGTATGTTATCCCATTATTTATCTAAAACGCTACTACCTCGGTTTAATTGTGGGTTCCTGGTTCTAATAAAATAGGATTTATATGTAACTCTCTCAGTGTGTGAGGACGTCTTGTGAAGTATTTCCATCTTTATAGAATGTTTAGTTTCCATAGATGCCTTTATATAAGCCTGAGATTACTAGATCTTGTCGATTTGAATCTCTCAGGTGTCCCTTTATTCCTATTGCTATATTTTTTTCCTATATATATAAGTGTAGTAGATACCACTAAACCACGGCGCATTTCTGGGTAAGTCCGTTTTTCTTAATATTATCTGTTTCCTTTTGAAAAAGTTACTTCGTACAATTCTCTCTAAATTGAGGCTTTCATATCTTGGGGATACAAATTTGCACTGTATATTGTAATAGAGCTTCACTTTCATGTGTTGATTGAGTTGATAAATGAAAATATTAGAATAGAGTTTCTTCTCAAATGGAGTCTTATTTCTGTTTACAGGCGTTGTTTTAAACAAAGTGAATGAGTTGATTGATGGAACCTCTGCCACAGCTCCCGGAAAATGCCATTGCTGCGGAGAAGATTTGGAAACCGCTCATTTGGTAAGAATTCGGAAATAAAGGTCAACCATGGACATAATATAATTTAATGTTTACATTCGAATGGATTTTAAGTAAAATTGTCTTGAAAAATCAAGGCCACTATATATCGTACCAATTTAACTGAACTGATACAGTCGAGATCAAACTTGGTGTAAAGGTAGACCTTGACCTGTTATATAATTGTGTGAAATATTGTGCTGTGCAGACTTACGGTTCCCGAGCTACGGGCGGTCAAATTTTGCGTCGTATATAGCAAAACAAAACCCCATATACCGAACTCATACGATTGGGATCAAAATTGGTATTGTTGTACACCTTGATCTATTTATTAACGCATTAGGCTTTGTGTTCCCAAGTTATGCATAATCAAGTTTCTAAATCATTCAACATAAAAAGAATAATGAATATCATTTAAATATCAATTAAAGGTCACCCTTTGACAGAAAAAATGAAAATGTAATGAAGAATGATTGCTTTTACGACTTTGCGTATTTCATTTGTACTAAAAATTGTTCGTCATGTAACTTTATACGGTAGTAAATCTGATTAATTAGTCTTCTGATTCCGTGATTTTTCAAGTGGCAAACTGCCACAAAACCATATGAATTTGACCTAGAAAACAGGAGTCGCCACGGGTGGATGGTGTGGGCATTTCAATAATCCTAAGTATTCGATTTTCAGATACTAGTAATTGTATCAGCCGTATTCCCTTTTTAAATTCATAGTGTACAGCAGCCAGTTTTCAATTAACGAAAGTTTGATTGCTGTATGTTTTCTTTTTCTCTAGAAACTTTCAGATGCTGAATTCGTGTTTTGATTGCCAATAAATTATTATTGAAATCAAAATGTTATGAAATAAAAATCGAATAAAGACAGATAAAATAGAAAAGAACAAACCAACCTAGAAAATTAAAGAAATTGGGAACAATAACAAAACGGAATGAAACTAAATGCAAACAGTAAAGTTCTTAAAGAGTATCGCTATCGAAACGATGCGAAGTGGAACATGGTGAAGTATTAACAATCTTTAAAATTGAAATGAGGTATAACTCTATGAGAGCGTTCATTAATCACGATTATTGTACTCGCAGTTCAAAAATATTCAAGTTCTTTGTATTTATACCTTACACAAAATTGATTTATGAGTTCATCATAGAAGACTTGAAATTACATAGAAGCTGTGTCAGCATTCCAGCGCACAAAAGTAAATATTCGTCCTAATACAATCATATATAAGAAGCTTACGTGCTTTTAAAGAAACTTTTAAATATATTACTGTAATTACTAGATCATTCTTAAAGCATAAAAGTTATTGGTTTTCTGTTATAATGTCAAGCAGACGGGAATTTTAATTTTTGTCATTTACAAATAGTTGTAGATGTGCAGAAACTAAATTACAGGGTAATAGGATAGAGAAAGTATATCTGATCTTCAAAACTACAGAGAAGTCAGGTAATTTTGCTTCCATATTAGATATTTCTTGTCACCAGAATAATGTACCATGTTCAAGTTAGATATATCCTCTTGCCAGTACTTCGGAAATGAATTGGAATCTTTCAGTTTTACTTCCCACTGTCATGTCCTGTAATCTAAAGAAGACAACCAAAGTGAATGGTTGTGAAAGGATTGATGAAATGAGAATATGAAAAAACGGGAGAGCACCCATGGACACGATATTTTCAATGACCTAAGATCGAACCAGGGATCCCTCGTAAGCCTCCCCAATAGTCCAATGGCTACTGCACGTATTTCATGGGTAATTCTCGGTGAAAGAGCTGTGCAATTCGAACGCATTACGATGGTTCGGATTCCATTTTAAATGTAGGTTCACATCTCGTATATCCTCGGTAATGAAAAGAGACGCTGAACAGGCATTCCTCTACCACTGGGGCACCGTGCTTTCGTAATTATTTCAAGTATTGAAGGATATTGTCACAGAAACAAAAATGACTTGTTGCATACGGTTATGAATCAATCACGTTGCAGGATAATAAAGCAGTAAGTTCCTAATTCTTAGGAGTATGTGTGTCACTAGTAGGAATGTCTGTATCAATATTAGAAGACATGATCTGATGCTTAACAAGAATATATTTTTCTACATATACAGTACATACACTATAAACAATCTATTCTAGCAGAACTACTAATTATTATTGGCAACGAACGACATACCTTTTAACGCCATGAAAGTTTGTTTTTGTCGATTTTCTCGGAAACTACGCATGGTGTAGCATTTTTAAGCTCGATGTGATCTATCGGTTGATACATGGCTCATCTCTGGACAATATCATAATAAAATCAAACCTAAAGTTTAGGAGTTAATCATAATTTTCGGCTATGTCTCATTAACCATACTACGGACGGTCTTCTTGCAAGTGTCATAATGAAGACCATTATGAGAGTATACTTCACTATCACTCTTACCCTGATAAGACATAAATTTGTAGGTTTACAGTCATTTTATTCCAATATTTTGGAAGACTACGTATGAGTTTCTGCACTGACGTATAATCATTGTGAGTTCAGTCAATCGGTATATATATATATATATATATATGATCTTTCGACATATTTTTCGTCGTTAATATATTCTGATTACATTTACAAATGTCGTCATGGTTTGGTTCGAGTAAATTATCGACAATCAGCTATTGCTCAAGAATTGTGTGATCTCTTATAATGAAAATCAAGGAATTACTTCTAATTTAGTCCGCTAGAGGTAAGAGACGCATAATCTTATACTAAGTAATAAATTGATTCAATTTTTATAATCTGTTTGAAAATCAGATATCCTTGTTTTGCACAAATAACTACGAATGTCTGCATACTGTACAAAACATTTCCCCAATAAAGTATATTTCATTATTCGTTATAATAGAACCAGCTCAACAGTGAGAAACCAGGCATTTCATTTTGGTTTTTATTTTCTTTTTATTTCCATTTCAAGTTATTGTTTACTTATGTTTTGTTTTAGTTGCTTTATATTAGTATGATTGATTTTTTGTTGTGTAGGGTGGAGATTTTGAGTGTGTTGACTGTATGAAAACGTTCAAATTGAAGTCCAGTTTAGATAGACATAGGCGGGTGATCCATCTTGAAGGAGATACATACTCTTGTCCAGAGTGCGAGGCTCGTTGTCCTGATAAAGGAACTCTGGCACGGCACTTGTATACTCACACAGGTATATTGATTTACTCAATTGTAAATTTAAAAATTGCATTTCTTATATTAACATTTCCTATGTTAATTTAGCTTTATTTAATAGTGCCTGCGTTAATAATTTGTTTTATTTAGGTTATTTAATTTGATGTTGAGATTTTTTTCTTTTCCATTCCCTCATTTGACATATTTGTTATTAGATAGGTGGACAAGAAATAACATTCGTTTTGAGGTAGTTACAACCTATTATATTCAGAAATGTAAAAGTGTATGAAATTTACACGAAGTGTGTGTATATATTATAGTTTCTACGTAAGTGCAATGCATAATAATAAAAAGTTTCTACGTAAGTAAGCATAAACATACAATGAAATATACATCGGTTTGAAGGATATTTTATGCAGAATGCAAATTAAGTTACAGAAGTTATCTATATCGGCAACAATGGGATGATACTTTACGAAATGTTACGTAAATGAAACAAACCAGGCTTTCCGAATGTTCATTTCATGCTCAACCCGATCTAGCTTACTGTGACTTCCTCGCTCGACTATTTAATCCATCCATCAATCGTGCAGTACCATTCTTCTGTCCATTCTCGTTGTGCAGGTGGGTGTTCAGGATTACTCACATGGAGATTCAGGCATCCTTACACATTGACAAGAAGAAAATACATACTATGTTACATAGTCGCCTAAACATATGGAAACTTTCAAGTCGTTGGATTCCACACAACTTGACCGAAGCTCAAAAACAGCCTCTTGTCAAGCGGTGTAAAGAAATGCTCAAAAAATTAAACCGAGGTCAGTCAGATTTGGTGTACTACATCGTTACAGGGGACGAAACTTGAATTTATTCATACGAACCTGCAATTAAACAGCAGTTCACTGTTTGAGTGTTTCAAAGTGAGCCGAAACCAACAAAAGTTGGTGGTTCCAGAAGTGCTGCCAAGCAAATAATTGCTTGTTTTTTCGGTTATACCGAACATGCGGCACTATCATTTTAAAAGATCGAGGAGCCCTAAATAACTTGAGTGTTATAAATTTGTTTGTCAGAGTTGCATAAAGCAAACCCAAATTGTCGCATCATTCTTCACCACGAAAACGTCAGTTTCTATTCATCACACTAAACTTAATTTTTTGTCCAGTAAACATGTCGACTCTCCGAACTCACCTAATGACTTCTTTTTGTTCCCACACATGAAAAATAAGAAGCATAGTGAGCAATTTGTGTCGTCTGAAGCAGTTGTTGACGCATTCCAAACAGAGGTTTCTGAGATAGCAGCCCCAGAGTGGAGAAAATGTTTTCAAACTGGTTTGTGCATATGCGAAAGTGGATCGATCGATTACTGATTAATACTATTAGAATAAAAAAACTAAAACCATTTCCAAAATTTCACGTGTCTTTTTTTGTGTTGATCACAAGGACTTTTCTAGCAGGCTTCGTATCACGGAAGCAGTTCAAGCTCCCATAAATTTAGTGTATTTTTTAAAAATGCATAAGGTAGTAGAGTGTAGGCATGCATATCCTACATGAATAAGGAAAGTGTAGGCATGCGAACTATTGTTGATTCTATTTTAAGATGAATAGAACAATTATTAATATTATTGGGTGTAATTGCTAGAATATTACCAAACTAGGTTCGGGCTTCGTCTGTTTGCATTAATAATTTACCCCATGTCCTGCCCGGCCTTATGATTGAAAGTATTAATACACCGGAATATACTACAAGATATAGCCGATACTTGTTTTTATTATTATTATTATTATTATTATATTTATAGATTTTTTATTACTATTTTATTAGTTATTTGAATTGTATTTCAAAGCAGAAATATAGGTCTTAGTTTTCAGTGTGTAACATAATAATACATTGTAGGTTTGAAACCTTATTCGTGCACACGATGTCGGAGATTGTTCAGCCGAAAGTATCACTTGGAACGTCATATTATCCAGACAGGTTGTGACGGTACTCCTAAACCAGCCCACCCATGTCAGGTAAGTTGCGATTAAAATAATATATTTCTTGTAAACTATATTTGTCTTAAATATATTGATCATAATATGTAAGAAACTCAGTTTGGGGTATCTTATAAAATATAATTACACTTTCTTCAGGACGTAAATTAAACTTGCTTTGTTTGGTTTGGTCACTCGTTTGTGTCGACTTCATACTTTATCAGGAGATAGAATTAATGAAAATTCAAACAGTGAAAAATCGAACCCGGGCATCCGAAATACCATCACAGTATACTAAAAACTACTATGCCTTGTCCGCTTTTTCACACAACTACCTATTTCCTCTCATCGAGTTTGCTGGATACACGATGGAAATACGTGATTGGTTAGGGAGCAGACTGCCTTAGTAGTTAATGGATTTCCCAATCTAATCAAGCCTTTTTAATTTCTACAATATTTACTAAATTCACATCTATACTGTAAGCAAAATACCTGTTGATTCCTATAATTGCTATACAATTAATATCTAGATTTATTGTTTTTCTGACTGATATTATTAGAATTTTCTTTATTTCCTTATTACTAGGTGTGTGGACGAATGTTCAGTCGCAAGGACAATTTAAGAGAACATCTGAGAGCACATGCAGGCCAGGTGAAGAAAAAGAAGAAATTTTCTTGTGAATTTTGTGGTAAAGAATTCCACGGAACTTCACTATTGCAGGTTCATATCCGCACACATACAGGTTTGTTAATTTTAATGCTTTCTTTCATAAATTTTCTGCACTAAATACATAGTACATAGTTGCAATCATGATAGTAATGTTGAGGTATTTCTAATAACTTCCAATAATTGTTAACCTTGAACCTAATACTTCTGATACTTAAAGGGATAATACAAATCCGGAAATGAGGTAAAAACACATTGCTTAATTTCTTAAGAAATTTTATCAGATAATGAAATTTAGTTATTTAGATAGAACTTAATTTGTCGAATCGACTTCCTTGGTCCAGGATCGATATACGTTGCCTTAAAATCGAAGTTATTGCTCCAAACTTTATACAGGGTGTCCGAGAAGTCCTTCCCTGATTACAGAAATTGATAACTCAGGCTAGAAATAAGATAGAAATATGAAACTGGTGTTGAATTGTTTACAAACTATAAAAGTTTTGGTCACATCAGTACACTTCCACATGAGCACCCTTGGTAGCACATCTAGGCGATATTCAGTTTCCATCCACACATTAGCCAACATCAGTGGAGGGATCGATGCAACGACTGTGGTTATTCGTTGCTGCAGGGTTTCAAGATCTGGTACACGTGTTCGGTAGACCTCATCCTTGACATAACCCCATAAAAAGAAGTCTAATGGGGTTATGTCAGGAGAGCGTGGAGGCCAAGCTGTTGGTTCATCACGACCAATCCATCGCCCAGGAAATGTCCTATCGAGATAGGCACGGACGTCCAAACCCCAATGAGGTGGTGCACCGTCTTGCTGAAAAACGACATCGGGGCGATACTGAAGCAGCTGAGGAACAGCATACAGCTGCAACATATCCAGGTACACTGCAGATGTGATGGTATCCTCAGCGAAGAAGAATGGCCCGATAATTCGATCGTGCAATAACGCGCACCAAACATTCACCTTTGAACTGCCTCTGGTGAACTCCCTGACCTCCCTGGGGGGTTCTGAACCCCAAATGCGTACATTATGGCGATTCACTACTCCACTGACAAAGAATGTCGCTTCATCGGAAAAGGCAATTCGTCTGAGATAACCATTATCGTCCTCAATACGTGATAGCATTTCGACCGCAAAGTCATATCGACGTGTACCGTCGTCGGGCAACAAGGCCTGAACGAGTTCCACTTTGTAAGCACGAAACAATAAACGTTTGTGTAAAATGTCATGGATAGAGCTTTTTGGCATCTGTAATTCACGTGAGGCCCTGCGCACCGATTTCTTAGGACTTCTCAGAAAAGACTGCCGCACAGCCTCCACCGTGTCTGCTGAGGTTCTTGGTCGACCAGACCTCGGAAGGTCAGCAACCGACCCTGTGTTCTTGAACTTCTCATACCAGGCTTTAATGCTCTTGACATCAGGTGGAGTCCTCCCAAATGTTGTCTGGAACTGTCTCTGCACCATGGTTGGTGATCGTGTCTCATGGTACCACAGGACACACTGTGCCTTCTCCTGATTTGGTTGGCATGGCTTCTTGGGCTTCTTACTTACGTACTACAAACCTAAAACAAAAAAAATTGAGACTTGGTAAAACAGAACAAACCTAACACAGACAAAAACTTTTATAGTTTGTAAACAATTCAACATCAGTTTCATATTTCTATCTTATTTCTAGCCTGAGTTATCAATTTCTGTAATCAGGGAAGGACTTCTCGGACACCCTGTATCTGTGGAAGGATTAGTTTTTTTTCTCCTGATTACTGGCTTTTTGTAAGAGTGTTTACCAATCTTCAGTCCATTTTTTAAGATTTTCCAAATATTGAGAAATTCAAAGAAAAGTTTCCTAGCAATAAACAATGAGGACTGAAAGTTTTATCATTATTGTGGATCCATGAATCAATGTAAATATTCCTTAATTAGCACGCACTGATGATGATGGCAAGCAGTCATCGAAACGTATACGAATAAATTAATAATACAGGTGCTTAAGTAGAGTTTGAGTAGTATTTCATTAAAAAGTATGTATCGTGACTGTTTATTTAATAAATGCTTTTTCATTTCATTTTTATTTTTTAGGAGAACGCCCCTTTATCTGTGAATTTTGTCAGAAGGGTTTTCCTTCTAGTGGTGCCGTGAAGAAGCATCGTCGAATGCATACTGGAGAAAGACCTTACGAGTGTAAAGAGGTAGGTGACAGCAACGTTCATTTTTAGTTAGTGTGAAAGGAGTGCATTCAGCAGTAAATTGCAGTATTTCCAGAAGTATTTATCAATAACGGCCTCTGAAAGTGTACCTGAAGTATAAACTAAAGTTGCATCTGACGTGCATATTCAAATATGCAGTTAAGGATAGTTATCAAAATAATGTAAACACCACGGACATCAATACGCAGTCTATATATTATATAGGTTAGCAACGCTATACATTTGTGCACTGACTATTACTGTTGCATGGGTAGTGGTGATAGTACTTGTTTGGTTTCTCTGTTCAATTTTTCTTTTTCTTTCAGTGTTTTACTCCCCTATCTGATGAAGTGTTTTAGCGATTTTTTTTTTTTTTTTTAAATAAAGTAATTCATTATATGTATGTGATCAAAATGGGCTGCTGCTATTTCTTGGTAATGCATAAAAGTAAAGAATATTGAATGCTAAAAAGAAAAAGTTACGAACGTACCACTCAAATTGACCAAATTGTCTTCACTAAGTTTAAAGACCCATCGTTTTATATTATTATTATTATTATTAGGGATAACAGGAAAGATAAAATCAATAGGAAAAAACAAAAACGCTGCCTAGACCTACAAATTCAGATACATTTTTCTCCTTCACCGTGTAAGACAGAGAATTTATTTTTTCCGTCTAAGCGATATCTTCGTGTTTCTACCTGGTAATTTTATCTTTCCTTTTCTTTATAACCAGCCCAAGGAGCCCAGTGTGCTGTGAAAATTAGTGGAGATAATTTGCCCAGTTTGAGAAGTAAGTTCGTAAATCCTTTTACTGCGAACAACTTTGTAATCAACCTCCAGTAGAGACGGAAATTATAAGAGCTTAGTGAGCGCATTGCTCTTTCAAAGCTAAGTTCACCTGAACGACTATTGAAAAGGATCTAGTAGCTTTGTAGGGTTTATTTAAAGTTTATTTTTCCTTTCATGGGTAGGAAATTATATTGAACTGAATTCCTTTCCGTATTAAGTAAAAATATTGTAATATGTATGATTTGTTTTCAGTGTTTCTCTAAATTTGCTGCCAAAGAAACCTTAAATAGGCATGTGAAGACGCACACAGGAGTAAAGCCTCATGTTTGTCAGTATTGTGGAAAAAGTTTCATTCAAGCCTCTCAACTTAGGGCTCATATATTTCATCATACAGGTAAGATAATTGTAATAACGTCTAAACCTGAAAGAGGCGATAACAGTTAATACTAACCTTGAAAATTTTGAAGAAAGAAAGGAAAAAAAAAAATCAGTGAATTGAATAAGACGATTAATCCAAAACATACATACTGTAGGAAGATAGTTATTTTTCATCGTATCCCTATGATGATTTAATTTTTCACATTTTTATTCTCGAATACTTTTAGAATTAAAATATTAAATAAGAAAACTAACTCGGAAACAAAAAAGCATTAACAAATTTTCAAGATTATTATTAATTATGATGTTGTAGTGTGAATAAATATTTATAATTGTTTCTGTACTTACGCGTTGAAGTTAATTCAGTTTCACAAGTGATAATGTAACTGAAGAAAAAACTGTTATGACCAAGGGTAGGATCTTTAGAGGATAATTTTCATAGGAAAAAAAAAAAGGGGGGAAAAGGTGCTAACTCCGTAATCTATTTAGCAATTACTCTTTTATCTAATAGAAAACAACAGAAACTACGTAATCCCTATATCATATATATCTATATAATGAGTAGACTTCACATCTATATTAGTTTTCACCACAGAAATATATGTACTTGACAACATTAAACACTTCCAAGGTGCCCTTCAGACTACGGGAGACGGATGATTAAGGCAACTGAATGATGATGGAAGAAGTATTGGAATGATAATGTGGGAGGAAACGGGAGCGCCCGAGAAAACCCATGGACACTGTTGTCCACCATAATCTTACTTGCCCGGGAATCGAATTAGGAACCCCAAACACCAGAGGTAAGCGCTCTACCACTGAGCTACCGTACCCCGATAAACACTAACAGTGAATGACTACAAACCAGAGTAAAATTTTGGAAAAAAGAGAGAGAGAGAGAGAATCGTTTTGAACCAAGAATAATGATAGGTAATATAAACAAATTGAAACTGAAAATAACAGTATCCTGCATAAGAGGTTTCTAGCGTCTATTATTGTGTTGCACACACAGAATAACACAAAATAAATTAACTAAAATAAAATTCGATTTCTAATGCAAATCATTGGAATAAAATTTTAAGAAATAGCAGAGAAAAGGAATTAGAGGCAGATTAAGGGGATAAAGGGGTAAAAGTCCCCCCCCCCAAAAAAAAATGGGATATGATCTAACTCCCTCGTAGCGTAATCGCTAACACTCGCCTTTAGTACGAGCAGTTCCGGATTCGATTCCCGGGGAGGACACAAGGTCGAAAATGTGTAAAATGTTTTTGCAGGCCAACCATCGGGAATGAAGTTCTCATTAAATCCAAGTAAATGCCGGGATGGTACCTAACAATTTTCACAGGGTGTTTTCTTCCTGTCCCATTCCTTTCTTCTTCCCCAAGTAGTGTGATCGCCGAGGGACGTCATT